>NC_090326.1:23780752-24080752 GCF_035084215.1 Heptranchias perlo
CAGGAAGAGTACTGGAGGCAAAAACCAGAGAATCTTTGAGGAATTAGTTGGATGCTGGACTGGACGGACTTTAGGATCTCTTAGGATATCAATGGAAATTGGGAGAGATGGATAACAGGCGGCTGATCTGATATCGCCCGTTTTACACTATCGCCCAAAGTCACAATGACCCCCCCAATGGTTTTAGCAGCAGTTCTTGCTACTGTATGGGGTGGCCAACAAAGCTGGCAGCTCACATGGCAGCTGCTTGGTTATAGTTGATGTATTTTGTAGACCTGGTTTGATGGGGACATTCAATTCCAAGCAATTTAATGGGAGGGCGGGGGGTTAATTTCTTGGTGGCTTTCTGACAGGGTATAGATTTCACCCCTGACAGACCGTTACTGAAGTACCCATCTACTAATAGGGGGAGGGGTGGTGCATGTCCAAATCCAGCCAGTGCAGGAGGGGTAATGTCTTTCTACCCTGACTGTCTAATGATATTTTGTCGTCTCCCTTTGGCAAGAGGGCGGAATGGTCAGATTAATGGCAGTCGTGGCTGTTGTTGATCTACTGACATTAAACTGTTGTCACGAATGGCTGAGTGGGTAGCACTATCGCCTCTGGAGTCACAAGGTTGTGGGTTCAAGTCCCACTCCGAGAGACTTGAGCTCATAATTCTAGGCTGACACTTCAATGCAGTACTGAGGGAGGTGCCGTCTTTTGGATGAGACGTTAAACCAAGGCCCCATCTGCCCTCTCAGGTGGACGTAAAAGATCCCATGGTACTATTTTGAAGA
This sequence comes from Heptranchias perlo, assembly GCF_035084215.1. Classification (NCBI taxonomy): domain Eukaryota; kingdom Metazoa; phylum Chordata; class Chondrichthyes; order Hexanchiformes; family Hexanchidae; genus Heptranchias; species Heptranchias perlo. The sequence goes on from NC_090326.1 coordinate 23,781,532, forward strand.
AGAACAGGGGCGTTCTCCCCGGTGTCCTGGCCAATATTTATCCCTCAACCAACATCACTTAAAAAAGATGATCTGATCACTATCGATGCTGTATGTGGGAACTTGCTGTGTGCATTTTGACTACAATAGTGACTACACTTCAAAGAAGTACTTCAGTGGCTGTAAAGCACTTTGGGATGTCTTGAGATCGTGAAAGGCACTATATAAATGCAAGTTTTTCTTTCTTTTCTTTTAAACAATATATATCCCATTCATGGCAGTCCATAGTGAATGGTGTGCAGTATGTGCTATGGGCCCCATTCTTCAGAGTGTAGCTTCACATTGAGTTTCAATGAGATCTGAATTTTGAACATTCACAACATGCAGATAAAGCTAAAATAAATGTTTAGTGCTGATCGCTGGTCTCACAACTCACTGCATTCTTTGCTGCTTTAAACACCGCACAAATCTTGTTCAAACTGTCTAGGTAACATTACTTTATGGGATTATTAATGTGGCTTTGGGGAATATTAATCACATCAATATGATGAGGGAGTCCAGATCAAGGAGGCATAACCTTAAAATTAGAGCTAGGCAGTTCAGGAGTGACTCAGGAAACACTTCTTCACAGAAAGGGTAGTGGAAGTCTGGAACTCTCTCCCCCAAAAAGCTGAGGCTGGGGGTCAATTGAAAATTTCAAAACTGAGTTTGATAGATTTTTGTTCGGAAAGGGTATTGAGGGATATAGAACCAAGGTGGGTAGATGGAGTTAAGATACCAATCAGCCACAATCTGACTGAATGGCAGAACATGCTCGAGGGGCCGAATGGTCTTTTCCTGTTCCTAATGTCCCTAAATACATTGACCCCGATATTAGAGTGGAGATGGGATGGCAGCAGGGGACGGGGGTGATTGGGCACGTGGGTAACCCACCCAATAAAAAATGTCCATTTCCCACGCGATCACGTGTCAATTGGTGCCACTTAACGTGGCTTCCGGGTTTGCCGTCGGAAAGCTGCGCAGTGGGCGGACTGCGCACCCACATCACAGGCTGTCAGCTGGAGGGGCTCTACTTAAAAGGCCAGTCCTCCAATGGCTGCTCCTGGAGCAAACACCCAAATAGAACAATGGAGCAGCCCAGGGGAAAGGCTGCTCTGAGGTTCACGATGCCTCACTCCAGGAGCTACTGGATGGGGTGAGGAGGAAAAGGGATCTGTTTTACCCGGTGGACTGGAGGAAGTGCCCTGTCTCTGCCACCAAGAAGGCCTGGCTCAAGGTGGCAGAGGAGGTCACCAGCAGGAGCAACATATCCCACACCCGGATCCAGTGCAGGAAGCGCTTCAATGACCTAACCAGGTCAGCAAAAGTGAGTACACTTACTCATTCTCTACATTCCGTCTTCCACATCACCGCCCCCACACCCCAACTCATTCTGCACTGCCAACACTACTCTATCACATCACTCCTCACACCCACTTAAAGCTCATCCTGCACTTCCTCACCTCCCCATTACTCACCCCACCACTACCACTCACCCCAATCCTCATCCAATCTTATGGCTCTGTCTCATACTCACCCTCTGATGCATCTCTTTCACGGTCAGCCTCACCCAAACCAATGCATTCATCGGTTGGCCACATCACCATCACTCACTCACGCATCTGTACTTTCTCCCCTTATAGGAGAAGAGAGCTCAGAATGCATGGGAGAGGGAGAGGACCTGAGGGGGGTCGCAACAAATCATCGTCCTCACAGACGGGGAGCAGGAGGCGCTAAAGCTCAGCCGAACCCTCGAGTGCCTGTCTGTCGGGGACGCCGAGACTGGCACCCAACAAACGTCGGGTGACAGAACTTTAACATTCATCACACACAATATGAATTGATGTTAACATGCCTTGCCATCTTCAGTACCTCAGTGTGCTCATCGCAACATGACACATCTGTGATGATGCTTAATATTGCCTTCTGTTCTCTTACAGTGAATTCAGAGACCGCTGTGACAGCAGAGGGCGATTCCCCAGAGGACCTGCCGGCCTCTGAGGGGGCACCGTCACATCTTAGCGAGCCATCCACCAGCACAGATACTCACACCTCAGTGGGTCCTAGTCCTCAGTTAGTTGGGTTGGCACCTGGTGAGTTACCACACACAAGAGCACGAGCAGACACTGGTGGCAGGGGCAGCTGCGGAGAGTCCGCGTCAGTGGGAGCACTCCACTCCAGGCTCTGCTCAGCTGGATACAGATGCTGAACCCCGGGGGCCATTCTTTAAAAGAAAAATGATGCGAGGTACTGGAACAGGTGCCACGCGCACTCTCCACAATAGCGCAGTGGATGGTGAAGTCCAATTCCTGCATGAATGTAATGGTGGCACAGGTACAGGAGGGAATCTCTGAGATACTGTCACATGGACGTGAGCAACTAGAATCATAGAATCATAGAAGTTACAACATGGAAACAGGCCCTTCGGCCCAACATGTCCATGTCGCCCAGTTTATACCACTAAGCTAGTCCCAATTGCCTACACTTGGCCCATATCCCTCTATACCCATCTTACCCATGTAACTGTCCAAATGCTTTTTAAAAGACAAAATTGTACCTGCCTCTACTACTGCCTCTGGCAGCTCGTTCCAGACACTCACCACCCTTTGAGTGAAAAAATTGCCCCTCTGGACCCTTTTGTATCTCTCCCCTCTCGCCTTAAATCTATGTCCCCTGGTTATAGACTCCCCTACCTTTGGGAAAAGATTTTGACTATCGACCTTATCTATGCCCCTCATTATTTTATAGACTTCTATAAGATCACCCCTTAACCTCCTACTCTCCAGGGAAAAAAGTCCCAGTCTGTCTAACCTCTCCCTGTAAGTCAAACCATCAAGTCCCGGTAGCATCCTAGTAAATCTTTTCTGCACTCTTTCTAGTTTAATAATATCCTTTCTATAATAGAGTGACCAGAACTGTACACAGTACTCCAAGTGTGGCCTCACCAATGCCCTGTACAACTTCAACAAGACATCCCAACTCCTGCATTCAATGTTCTGACCAATGAAACCAAGCATGCCGAATGCCTTCTTCACCACCCTATCCACCTGTGACTCCACTTTCAAGGAGCTATGAATCTGTACTCCCAGATCTCTTTGTTCTATAACTCTCCCCAACGCCCTACCATTAACGGAGTAGGTCCTGGCCCGATTCGATCTACCAAAATGCATCACCTCACATTTATCTAAATTAAACTCCATCTGCCATTCATCGGCCCACTGGCCCAATTTATCAAGATCCCGTTGCAATCCTAGATGACCTTCTTCACTGTCCACAATGCCACCAATCTTGGTGTCATCTGCAAACTCACAAACCATGCCTCCTAAATTCTCATCCAAATCATTAATATAAATAACAAATAACAGCGGACCCAGCACCGATCCCTGAGGCACACCGCTGGACACAGGCATCCAGTTTGAAAAACAACCCTCTACAACCACCCTCTGTCTTCTGTCGTCAAGCCAATTTTGTATCCAATTGGCTCCCTCACCTTGGATCCCATGAGATTTAACCTTATGTAACAACCTACCATGCGGTACCTTGTCAAATGCTTTGCTGAAGTCCATGTAGACCACGTCTACTGCACAGCCCCCATCTATCTTCTTGGTTACCCCTTCAAAAAACTCAATCAAATTCGTGAGACATGATTTTCCTCTCACAAAACCATGCTGACTGTTCCTAATTAGTCCCTGCCTCTCCAAATGCCTGTAGATCCTGTCCCTCAGAATGCCCTCTAACAACTTACCCACTACAGATGTCAGGCTCACTGGTCTGTAGTTCCCAGGCTTTTCCCTGCCGCCCTTCTTAAACAAAGGCACAACATTTGCTACCCTCCAATCTTCAGGCACCTCACCTGTAGCGGTGGATGATTCAAATATCTCTGCTAGGGGACCCGCAATTTCCTCCCTAACCTCCCATAACGTCCCATAACGTCCTGGGATACATTTCATCAGGTCCCGGAGATTTATCCACCTTGATGCGCGTTAAGACTTCCAGCACCTCCCTCTCTGTAATATGTACACTTCTCAAGACATCACTATTTATTTCCCCAAGTTCCCTATCATCCATGCCTTTCTCAACCGTAAATACCGATGTGAAATATTCATTCAGGATCTCACCCATCTCTTGTGGTTCCGCACATAGATGACCTTGTTGATCCTTAAGAGGCCCTACTCTCTCCCTAGTTACCCTTATGCCCTTTATGTATTTGTAGATCTCTGAGATACTGTCATGGATAAGTGCGGGAATGTCTTTGATGGAGAGAAGGCTGGCCTCCATTCGAGCTTCAAGCACGGCTCACAAATGAGTCCATTCAGGCCCTGACAATGGCCGTTCGGACTCTCAGTGAACAACATTCTACCACCTTAAACAGGCAGTCAGGTACCCTAGCAGTGGCCTTACAAGGCATCACACATGTCCTCCAAACTGTTGCCCAGCAGAGTGGTAGGAGTGATATGGGCCTGGCCCAGGGAAGGGATGATGGTGAAAGGGGACATGGAAGTGGGGACATCACTCCAAGCGCTTCCACGTCTCACCCGTTGCCCCCCTCTCAACCAGTACTCACAATGCTGCCTCCTCTCCTGGTGGCCGCGTCTGCCCCTGCACAGGTGCAGGTGGAGCAGTTTTTGGAGGGGCCCTCACGGGCTCCAAAACCCAGAGGGTGTAGGCCTAAAGCATCTAAGCAGTCAGGACATGAACAAGAGCAACCTGCCACTCCCTCTGCTGCAGCCACAGGGGATGCACCACGTAGAAGAAGTCAGAAGAGAAAGGTGAACATTTTGTAAGCACGAAGGGGATGCTCAAGGGTGTTCGACGGTTGGTCATGTTTTTCATTTATATTTGCCTTTTGTTCAACTCACATTAAATATTATGATTGTCACCATTACTGCCACGTCTTGGCCATTCTTGACTGGCTTTTGTGATAGGGCCCTTTCATGAGGTTCACCATGAACGGCGACACTTGATGCCACCCATTGGGTCCCTTTACAGTGGGTGTATGTGTAGTTGCACGACTGTTTTCTGCAGGGAGCGGGGGGGGGAGGAGCTGGTTTTGTCGCTACTCTTTCCAGGTGGTGCGAGGACTGGACTCTTCACACTTTCTGATGTTAGGAGAACCGTTCACATATGAGTGACGCCCTGGTCTCATGAGCAGCCAGGTGAGCCGCTGCTCTGGCCATGGGTTCCTCCTCCTCAATGTGGGTGGCAGATGTGGATGGGGCCTCCTCAAGCAGTGCCCCTCTGTGTTGTTGCCCTCTGTGCTCTTGTGCAGGTGCGTGTGGCGCAGCACTGTGTTGTGGAGGTGGACGCCATGCCTGGCGAGGCTGGTGATGTTGCTCGACCTCGGATGCAGTGGTGAATGCCATGGCGCCCCCCCCCATCCTGATGGTGTCAGTTTGAGGGGGTCTGAAAAGTAGTTAAATATGTTTGAACAGAAGAATTTTGAGTGGAAAGTAAGAATTTTGAGTGAAAACACAAAGATCTTGCAGCCAAAACTTTGTCTGAAAGAACTGAGTGCCCTGCTGCAATAAGTGACCTTTTCTCCCCATCTGTCAAACAAGCATCTGAATGTCTCACTGGCTGAAACATGTCTGTTGCAACATGGAGTGTTTCCCACAGCACGGGAAACACGCTGAGGATGCTTCAAAAATCACACCCCTGCCTCAAAGTGGAGAAAATTAAGTCGTTCAACTACTCAAACTATCTCAACAACTGTCTTAACTGTCATCCCGCTGGCTGTAATTGCCGGTGGGACTTCTGCATTCGGTAGACGCGCGCACTCAGACGTGTCGGTGGGGAACCCGGATGTCTGCGGGTTGGAGCCGGGTTCCGAACCCGAAAGGGATTTCCCCGATTTTCGAAGCCCCCAATGCACCGGCAATTTCCCGGCAAAATTGATCCCACTGTGAAGGCACAGGTATCCCTGTGGATTCTTTTTTTAAGTTAAAGTCACTTCCTACTTGATTTTTGAGCAGCACAGCTGCCCGAGTGAAGTCATGTAATGGGAAAAGATATGTTGCACCTGTGAGCATTTGTTCGAACTTTTTATTTACAAAGGCTGACAAAGAGTTTATAATTGGAAAATGATTGTATCGCCGCGGCAGTCTGTAACTAAACAATCATCCCCACACGCTTCAAACTATTTATCATGATTTAGACAAATGGCTGCATCACCCCATTTGTTGGCCTGATGTTAGAAAAGAAAAAAAGGAATTGAAAAAAAAAGACAGAACTTCCAATTATATAGCGCCTTTCACGACCTCAGGATGTCCCAAAGCGCTTTACAGTCAATTAAGTACTTTTGAAGTGTAGTCACTGTTGTAATGTAGGAAACGCAGCAGCCAATTTGCACACAGCAAGATCCCACAAAGAGCAATGTGATAATGACCAGATCACCTGCTTTTTTTTTGAGGGATAAATATAATTCTGTTCCCAAGTTGCACAGGTAGCATGTGTAGAGTTGAGCATGTCCTTAGTCTCCAGTGGGGATGTTCCACTGCTGTCCTGTTTGCCACTCCAGAGGACAACACCGCATGGTACAGCAGTTCCACTTCACCAGTCATCAAACAAGGAGGGAGGTGGTGGGGATTTTTGATGAGTCATTTCTCTTTTCCCCCCCCCCCCCCCAATTATAGCCTTCAGAGAGTCTAAAATATACCTTTACGATAACTGTAACCTTTTGATAAAGATATAAAAAATGATGAGAGGGGCAGATTGAGTTATAGCTTATAGCTAGACTTCCAATCGGGAATTCTAGATGCGCATGCTAGACTCCTCTGACATTCATAGCTTCCTCTAGCTGGCACATTTGCCAGTAGTGGTGAGCCATCTGAAAATGTTACCGGGTATCAGTAGGGTCGTCAACCCTCCAGGATTGGCCTGGAGTCTCCAGGAATTGATGATTAATCCCCCGGCAACTGCTAGGAGCAACACCCGGGAGAAAAATCATAGGGACATTATGTGTATTTTTTTTGCATTTTCTTTGAACGCTAGTTTATTAGTCATAAAAATATTGAGATGGGAAAAAAGGCTGTTTGACTGACAGTCATGAATCATCTAATTGGGTAATGGAGTCTGTCCGCTTTCCAATGGGAGGGCGGTGCACCGTGAGGATGGACGTGTCCGGGGGGGGGGGAAGGGCGGGAGGTCATGTGACACTTCCAGGAATACATTCAGCCAGAGTTGGCATCCCTAGGTATCAGCGAGGGAGAGAAAGTCCCTACAAGCATCACTGAGCTGTGAGAGAGAGTCATAGCATTCACAATGATCGTAGATACATCCGTCAGCTGGACGATCCCATCCTGTTTACCATGGAGAATAGAACAGACCCAGATGTTTAACTGGGAGGAGAGGAGCAGGAATAGTGGGAAAAAAAACAACATATAAATAAAATAAAGTCTCAAAACTGAATGATGGAAAGTAGGCCTAATAAATAAGAGTGTCTATGAGAAATCTTGAAATCTGCAGGTTGGTGGGAAACGCAGCAGCCAATTTGCGCACAGCAAGATCCCACAAACAGCGACGTGATAATGACCAGATAATCTGTTTTAGTGATGTTGGTTGAGGGATAAATATTGGCCAGGACACCGAGGAGAACTCCCCTGCTCTTCTTTGAAATAGTGCCATGGGATCTTTTATGTCCACCTGAACGGGTAGACGGGATTTAATGCCTCATCTGAAAGGCGGCACCTCTGACATCTGGGCTGATACTCTAGTGCAGCACTGAGGGAGTGCTGCACTGGACTGTCAGTGTAGATTTTGTGCTCAAGTCTCTGGAGTGGCACTACACACCCATGACCTTCTGACTCAGAGGCGAGAGTGCTACCCATTGAGCCACAGCTGACAATGGAAAAGCTGTAGCAATTCGGGACTTTCTCTTTTCTCTCTGACATCTCACCAGTTAGGAATAGCTAACTTACGCAGAGAGTTGTTGGAGCACGGAATGCTTTGCCACAGGGAATGGTTGAAGCAGAACCTTTGAAGGGAAAAGTGCACAAAGGTTTGGAGCAGAGGAAGCTGCAGTGCTATGGGGTGTGGTGGGGTCAGTGGGATTAGTATGGGATTGCTCTAGCAAAGAGTCAGTACAGACACTAATGGCCGAATGGCGTCTTTCTGTACTATAATCTTCAATGATTCTCTCTAGCCCTGCATGGGACTGAGATGTGGTTTAGTTTAAAAATGCTGCACCAATAAAAGTGCAATTGATGAAAGACCAGCCCTGACATTTTAAGACAACAGCAAAGCATCAGAAAAACAGATTCCTGTTTTTTTTTTGGCAACATGCTCTGTAGCGTTTATACAAAGATAACTGTAGCAGCTTTCTGAACTGGTACATACCAGCAAGCCCGTCTGGGAGATTTCTCTTATCTTCTGGGGATTGCAAAAACATGCAGACAGATGGCGAGACTTCAGAGATGATTCTGCAGCAGGAAGGGTTTTGCTTTTGCCGAATGGCTACAAACCAGAGTAAGCAAGTTTGTGAAATCGCTCCCAGACCATCTTAAATATAATCACAGCAACAATTGATCCTTAAAGAGAGCTACTTACACCCACTGTTGCCTATCTAAATGCAGCACTTTTCTGCTCTAGCCTCCATAGAGATGGATTTTTCTATCGGTGGGCAGAATGAAGTACTTTTGAAGTGTAGTCACTGTTGTAATGCAGGAAACGCGACAGCCAATTTGCACACAGCAAGGTCCCACAAATAGCAATGAGATACACAACCAGATAACCTGTTTGTAATGTTCCATGGGATCATTTACGTCCACCTGAGTGGGCAGACAGGGCCTCAATTTAATGTGTTATCGGAAAGATGGCACCTCTGACAGTGCAGCACTCCTTCAGTACAGCACTGGCTTGTCGGTCTAGATGTTGAGCTCAAGTCCCTGGAGTGGGACTTGAATTCATGAACCTTCTGACTCAGAGGCGAGAGTGTTAACACTGAGCCAAAGCTGACACCTTCTTGCTGGATACGTGGAGGTACTGGTGCCGGTGGTGCACCAAAGGAAGGTGACCCTATGTGAGGCTGAAGATCTTCCTCCAGTGAATAGAGGGGTGCAAGCTGCATGATGGGAGGTCTCTGACTGAGTCAACGCAGCCAACCAGGCCTTGTAGCTGGCTGCAAATGAGGACGTAGTTTGTTGGTATCGGGAGGCAGGGGATGGTAAGTGTGCTCCTCACTTTTGTGCACATTTCCTGCGGGGACCCATCAAGCATGGCACAAATGTGGATGAAGAAGTGCCACACCCCCTGTGAAGCACTATTTAAAGCATGTTGCAACCATTCTGCTCACTGGCATGAAAATCTTGCCAGATTACCGCCCAGGAGGTGAAGATGAAAATCCATCCCACTATTGCCAGAAGAATGTGCTGTAAATAAACCACTTATTCATAGTATCATAGTCGGTACAGCACAGGAGGAGGCCATTTGGCCCATCATGGCCTGTGCCAGCTCTTTGAAAGAGCTGTCCAATTAGTGCCATATCCAAAATAGCAAGTACCCATGTGAATATCAAGATTTTCAGTTGCGTTTGTATAGACCGAGTATGAACACTGAAACCTTTGGCCTGCGTGTAGGATGCTTCAAAAGACAGCAGCGTAGAAATGGCAGAAACGTAGCCTGTCTCAAAATTGAAAACTGCCAACAGTACTGCTTTTGACATTAGGCTGTCCTAAACTGTTACCATGGCAACGCAACAGCCCAGGGGATGACTGCTCTCCTTTAAATCTCAGAAGAAATGAATCCTCACACACACTGCACGCGGTAAACACACTCCCTCCCATACTGAGGACAAGAAGTAAAAATGCATACAACACAGGAAATTCCTTTACTGACCCAGCGGCTTTGCTTGTCCAGACTGACTCGGAGAAGGGAAATTCTTTCCCAGTCAGAAGGGTTTAAAAGGGTGAATTTTCAGACTTTACATTGCATATGAAAAACAAGAACTACTGATTATAGAATGACAGACGTTTAATGTCTTGTACTGCACAAGTATCAGGATAACCGGGAGAATACTCCTGTTTGTGGTCGACACTTTAAACTCAAGGATAGGTACGCATTGGACCTGTTATTGATCATTAACTTGCACCATCACTTCTAAGGACCTGTGTCTCAAAATTGCACACAATAGTGTGCCATGCTATGTGTTCTTGCTAAAAATAAAAATGCTACATGCAAATACCTAGTGAAACTATCTGACTGTACTAAGGCCAGAATTATGGCTGGTAGCTGTGGCTCAGTTGGTAGCATTCTTGCCTCTGGGTTGGAAGGTTGTAGGTTCAAGTCCCACTCCAAAGGCTTGAGCGCAAAATCTAAGCTGATACTCCAGTGCAGTACTGAGGGAGTGCTGCACTGTTGGAAGTGCCGTCTTTCAGGTGAGACGTTAAACCGAGGCCCCGTCTTTCCTCTCTGGTGGACGTAAAAGGTCCCATGATGCTATTTTGAAGAAGAGCAGAGGAGTTCTCCCTGGTGTTCTGGCCAATATTTATCCCTCAACCAATATTACTAAAACAGATTATCTGGTCATTATCACATTGCTGTTTGTGGGACCTTGCTGTGCGCAAATTGGTTGCCACCTTTTTCTACATTACAACAGTGACTACACTTCAAAAGTACTTCATTGGCTGTAAAGTGCTTTGGGATGTCATGAGGTCGTGAAAGTTGCTATATAAATGCAAGTCTTTCTTTTTCTTTATCCATTGGCTTTATACAATATCAAAAAGACCAAGAGACCAGTGTAAAATCCAGATGAAGGTCAATTCAATCATTCACTTTAATCAAAAGCAAAGGGCAGTACACGTCTTGTGTAAAGTGACACGGAGATATGTATTATATGGCAGTTATTTGCAGACATTGCTTGTACAGGAGAGGACATAATCGCTGGACTGACCTGAGCTAGAAACTAAAGGGGGGTGAAATTCAGCTTGGTCGAAGGCCCAAAACGGGCGATTAAGAATCAGCTCCTTTTACAATCTGCTCGATATTTGCTTCCTTCAACTTAAATGAAGAAGTAAATCGGATGTGGTGTAAAATGGGCGGCCGATTCGCTATCTCCTGTTTTGCGCTACCGTTTAAGACCAATTTTGCCCCCACTGCCCACCCCCCCCACCCCCATCACCCAGTGCAGTTATTCCAGCTTCCAAATGCTGACGACCTCTGCTCGAGTTGGTGTAAAACATATTCAGTCCAGACACAAAGAATGTCCACTTAAGGGGGTAAGTACGAGGGGAGGGCTGCAAACATCTTTGAACCACAGGCCCAGTGTGAGTCACCCCATTCAGAAGATGGAAGGGAGAGGAATAAAAAAAGGAATCAAAGAAAAAAATCTGGACTATTATAAATGCCAGAGAGATTTCAATGCCGTAATCTCAATTCGAGGGGTCAGATAATGTCATCTTCCTTATTGTTTCCTGGCATTCATTGCTCTCTATTTATGTTACAAATTTGCATGGCCTTTGTGCTTCTTCCTTCATTACAATAGGTGACAGGCAGGGGTTAAAGTGCGCTGGAATAGTCGGTATATCATTCCAGTCCTTATAGTACCACCTCTTGAACTCAACTGATTTTTTTCTCATTGGCGATCTCCCTAGATTAGCAAAAGACCTGATCATGCCTTTGGAGCATGCTCCCATCTGTTACAGTTCTAGTTTCTCTGTCTGACCATTGTGGGAGTTTTCAGCTAGCAGTGGTAGCTGAGGAGGTCGAGCAGGGATGACCCAAGGACCGACAGGACAAGAACATACTCGATGCCACTACCAACGACCCAAGAATGACTAAGTGCAGAAGCTTCGTTTTTAGAGATTGCATAGCTGCGAGGTCCCTGAAACACTTCTCTAAAATGTTTCACTCTATTGTGTGCTATTTCCTTATTCAGAGGCAGATAACGCTGTTAGAATCAACTTTGACCTAACTGCTTGTTCAATTTATTTATTGTATACTAGTCAATCTCCCATGGCAATGCGCACAGCAAATCAAAACCAAGTATATTCTTCAGGTGTAGATGTATGTACATACATACATACATCCTCATAGTCAAAACTGACTGGGCATTGCGATGGGCGATTAGCTAGTCATATGTTGAATATCTGTAAGGAGTAAACACACAAGATTCAAATTGCTGTTATTCATGCAATAGACTTTCCAGCCACCCTTTGAATTCAGCCTTTGCCATCTCTACAAGTAGTGAGACACAACTATTATCTAACAATTGCCATGGACTTTTATTCAGGCCATAAGCAAGAGACTAACAATTGGGAGTAATGACCGGTGGTGACCATTCTGTTCCTGATGGCTGCTTCTATCCGTCTTTTAGATGAGACAATAAACTGAGGCCCCGCCTGTCCTCTCAGGCACCCATGTCGAAGAAGAGTCGGGGATTTTTTCCCAGTGTTCTGGCCAATATTCATCCTTCAACCAGCATCACTAAAACAGACTATCTGGTCATTTATCTTATTGTTGTTTGTGGGACCTTGCTGTGCGCAAATTGGCTGCTGCGTTTTCTACAACAGTGGCTACACTTCGAAAGTACTTCATTGGCTGTAAAGCACTTTGGGACGTCCTGAGGTCGTGAAAGGCACTGTAGAAATGCAAGTTTGTTCTTTTTCTACTGAAATTCCTTGTGGATCAATGCACACTCACAGAGGTGACCCTTGCGGCCATTTGCAGTTTGTTTCGTACTGATTCTTGACACAAGCAGAGTTCTCAGTCCTGCGTTATTTATTGAGAGTTGCTCATCACATGTTTCTGTTCAGATGTAGCTTCGCTTTTAGCATTTCCTGTTTCACCTCTCGTTTAGCTCGCACAAAATAAAACAGGAACTGGTTGTTGAATGCTTGTCACTTCCTCTCAGATTTTTAAATTGAGATAAACCTTACAGTACTTGTTTCTCTGGCCTTCGTTTTACTCGCTGGGCCACCTTAACCCATCATGGATCGTCCAAAGAAATCTATATTTTTAAAAAAAATCTCAGGCGATTTTCACCTTGCACAGGTGGTGCTGAACCAGTGCTCAGAGCCAGCTTGCTGGCTAAGCCAGAAGCTCAATGTTTAAAGGCGGGGGGTGGGGGAGTGGTGTATTGCACATAGTAGCGGCCCAGAGGATTAGTTTCGAGCCATAAACTCCATTCCCTGGCCACCGACTCCAAGCCTCTCCCTGCCTGAGGCTGAACCAAACCGTTCGCAACCTTGGCATCCTATTTGACCCTGAGCTGAGCTTCCGACCAAATATCCATCGCCAAGAACCCCCCCCCACCCCATTTCCACCTCCGTAACATCGCCCGTTTTGCCTGTCTCTGCTCCTGCCTCAGCTCATCTGCTGCTGAAACCCTCATCCATGCCTCTATTTACCTCTAACTTGACTATTCCATGGCCAGCCTCCCACCTTGCACTCTCCATAAACTTGAACTCATCCAAAACTCTGCTGCCCGTAACCTAACTCGCATCAAGTCTCGTTCACCCATCACCCCTGTGCTCGTTGACCTACATTGGCTCCCGGTCCTGCAATGCCTCGATTTCAAAATTCTCATCCTTGTTTTCAAATCCATCCATGGCCTCGCCCCTCCCCACCTCTGTAATCTCCTCCAAGATCTCTGCGCTCCTCCAAACCTGGCCTCTTGTACATCCCCGATTTTACTCAATCCACCATTGGCGGCTGTGCCTTCAGATGCCTCGGCCCTAAGCACTGGAATTCCCGCCCTAAACCTCTCTATCTCTCTCCTCCTTTAAGACGCTCCTTAAAACCTACCTCTTTGATCAAGCTTTTGTTCAACTGTCCTAATATCTCCCTATGTGGCTTGGTGTCAAATTTTGTTTGATAATCACTCCTGTGAAGGGCCTTGGGATATTTTACTACGTTAAAGGCGCTATATAAATGCAAGCTGTAGTAGGTGGAGCATTCATGCACGAAAATCCGTAACAGAAAAAAACAAGCAATCATAGAAGCGTCCCTGTATTTTTGGAGCGGTCCCTTTAAGGATCGCTGGTTAGGCTGCTCATCGTCCAGTACCAACAAGTGCAGCATTCACAGTGCTCGCTCCACCCATTAGGTACCTCGAAATTGCATGGGTGTCCAGCAACCAGATTGGCATATTCTCAATAATTGGCTCCCTCCTGAAACTGGCGGCCACCTGGGCGGCCCATGTGAAAGGCTCACTGGAAGTGCCACCGGGCAGATCAAGTGTGGGAATGGTAGAGTGGACGGGGGTTCGGACCTGGGATTTTTGGAGTAGTACCACTCCGTTCCCACCCAAAAATGGGGATGAAAATTTGACTCCTGGAGATTTCATCTTTCTCTTGCTCTCAAAGTGAAAGAAAGATTTAGGAAATGTTAATGAGGCAGATCTATCCTGACCATTCTCTTGCTCGACAACCGACCTTTGTTGCATGTATTGTGAAATGTGGCACAAATGCATTTTTGCAACAATATAAACTGAATAAAATTTAGCCCAGTAAAGGAGGAAATTTGATAATTCAGTGTCTGAGAGATTAATTGTAACACCTAAAGTAAGGGAAAGAGAAACATTTTCATTGAGCATTTAGTTTAAAGTATTTGAATGTGCATGTGAGTGTACAAAGTACGTCTGTGAGTGTACAAAATACGTCTGTGAGTGTACAAAGTACATGTGTGTGTACAAAGTACGTCTGTGAGTGTACAAACTACATGTGAGTGTACAAAGTACGTCTGTGAGTGTACAAAGTACGTCTGTGAGTGTACAAAGTACATGTGTGTGCCTAACTCCTCCCAAGCACTCTGCCAAGTCTCCTTCCTGCTTGTGAGAGAGGAAGGCAACAGCCAATTGGAAATGAACTAAAGGATCTAGAAAAAGAAATTAACAAAGAGAATTGGCACATGGGGATCGAGGCAGAGGGAATCAGTGAAGCATCTAAAAAAAATAGTAATTCTGAATTTTAAGAAATGTGATCACCATTTTAACAATTAAGAGTAACAATTAAAGTTCAACGTAATGAAGTTTGCTCCCAAGATCTCTGATCGTGAAGTGAGGTATGTATCTGAGCGTCATGGTTGTTTCATATGAGGTCGTGAGCATTTCAGTTTACTCAGCTTTATGGTCCAGGATTGAATTGCTTATGCAAGCCAAGCCATTCGCTGCTCACCCTTTTAGTTTTGTTTATTCAGCTGTTGGAACAGTACAACTAATTTTTTTTGAGAAGGTCGAATTTGAATCCAATCTCTATTGAATAAATGTGCATCTCTATTAAAACTGACGCAAGACCCACCAAAATAAATACCAGACTTGTACTTCATCTTACCTCCTCTGGCATAAGTTTTAAAGACAATTATTGTAATTTGAGAGTAGTCCAGACACAGTCAATTGAATAGTCTACTAGTTCTTGGGACATTCACCCTAAGGACCTCCTCCCTGTTTACTGACAGTGCACACTGCATCTGTCTAACTAACCAACCAATGCAACCCTCCTGAAGCTGCAAATAACCCACTAGAAAAAGCATACAGCTTCTTCTGCAACTGGAACATGCATTATATTACCAATTACCACCCCTCCCACCCCCCTGTGCATTGAACACAATGCATGGTCCAGCCCCAGAAAAATACATGCTGTCTCCACAACAGGAGCTTCACCAACTTTCTGGATTTAGTAAAACCTGCCACTATGCCCACCCCTGCCCTCTGTCGAACAACTTTTGGTTGCCCCCAATGACATCACTGGCAAAACCCCCCAAGCAGCAATAATATTAATAATGGGACATTCCCAGGCAATCAGATGACACCATGTAGAGCCCTGCCACCCACCAGGCTTATGCCACAGATACACTGCCAAATGAACAACTCCCAATTTCTCTACATGCTCCAGCCCTGTAAAACCCAGTAACATCACCACCAGCTCTGCCACACGAGAGTAGAACGTTCATTCCTCAAAGAACATTCTACTCCTACCCACCCAATGAACCTTTCAATGGCAGTCACACCACCAGGCATGTAACCTGAAACACAAGGCATAGCGAAGTACAACTGTAGTCAGACACACTGAGCACAGTGGTTCATTCAGATTTACTGGCTGAAATCAAAAAAGGCAATGAAAATCTCTCAAACATCACACAGATTATGCGTCTGAAGATCCTTCAAATCTGAATGCTGAATGCTTGGGTTGACTACCACATGGATGAGCTAGAAGTTTGCCTCTGTAAAGAGCACAGGAGCCCCATAGAGCCCAATGGTTCAGTTATTTACAAGGGACCCAAGAGATGGGCACCGAGATAAATGACATGGACAACAAGAGGTACTAAATAGAATGATACCAAGGATGAGGGGTTTCAGTTATATGGCGAGATTAGAGAATCTGCGCTCTTTATCCTTAGAGCAGAGAAGGTTAAGGGGAGATTTAATACAGGTGTTTAAAATTGAGATGTTTTGATAGAGTAGATAAGGAGAAATTGTTTCCACTGGTGGGTGGGTCGGTAACAATGGACACATATTTAAAATAATTGACAAAAAAGCCAGAGGGGAGATGAAGAAGAGATTATTTTACGCAGTGAGTTGTTGTTATCTGGAATGCACTGCCTGAAACAGTGGTGGAAGCAGATTCAATAGTAACTTCTAAAAGGGAATTGGATGAATACTTAAAAAGGAAAAATTTGCAGGGGAAAGAGCAGGGGAATGGGACTAATTGGATAGCTCTGTCAAAGAGACGGTGCAGCCATGATGGGCCAAATGACCTCCTTCTGTGCTGTATGATTCTATGCTTGCATGTCTGGAATCTCCGAGATCAAAGAGAAACATTCCAATTCCCTTTGTAAAGCACACCTTCAGATCCTTATTGACTGTAGACCAACCTCGATCTGAATGCGTTCAATTCACTAGTTCCCACACCTATTGATCTAAACCACTAGGCACTGAATACAGAATGAATTGCCAAGCCGAACATCCTGATGGTGCCCTTCTTTGATGCCATGGAGTTAGTTAAGGACTCGGCCACTCTAGCAGCCAAGAGGGGACGCTTTGCTATCGCATCATACACAGACAGCAATGCCCCAAGATGCATGCACCCAAAAACTAGAGGTACAGACCCAAACCAGACACTACACAACAACATCTTGCATTTATATACCGCCTTTAACGTAATAAGACATCCCAAGGCACTTCACAGGAACGTTATCAGACAAACATTGACACCATGCCAAAAAAGGAGATATTAGGATAGGTGACCAAAAGCTTGGTCAATGAGGTAGGCTTTACGGAACATCTTAAAGCAGGAGAGCGAGGCGGATAGGTTTAGGGAGGGAATTCCAGAGCTTAGGGCCAAGACAGCTGAAGGCACGGCCACCAATGGTGGGGCAAAGGAATTAGGAGTTGCACAAGAGGCCAGAATTGGAGGAGCGCAGAGATCTCGGAGGGTTGTAGGGCTGGAGAAGGTTCCAGAGATAGGGAGGGGTGAGGCGGTGGAGGGATTTGAACATGAGGATGAGCATTTTAAAACTGAGGTGTTGGTGGACCAGGAGCCAACGTAGGTCAATGAGCACAGGGGTGATGGGAGAGTTTTGGGTGACCTCATTTATGGAGGATGGAAGATGAGAGACCGGCCAGTAGACTATTGGAAAGGTCTAGTCTGGAGGTAACAAAAGCATGGATAAGCAGCAGCGGATAAGCAGCAGCAGATAGGCTGAGGCAGGGGCGGAGACCGGCACTATTACGGAGGTGGAAGTAGATACAGTCAATGCAATGCCTTTTAGGGTGCACTTATACTCTCAGTTTGGTATTGGTGCAAAGTAATTTGAGCTTCACGCTGACCCTAAACTGGGACTGTGAAGGGGATTCAGGGCCCGAACTGAGTCTAGTGAGCATTGAAGTTAGATGACTCGGTGGGGGTAGTCTCTCACAGCTCTCATATGACAACACATGAAATGCAAATTCATTAGATCCCCCTCCTCCCAACCCAGGCACCTTGGAAACCCACCCAACCTCAATTTAAATGGTTAAAGAATGGTGATTCGCCCCCTCCCCACGTTCTAAAGATTTTAACTGTTGGTAGAGACTGCAGCCCACCAACTGTATCCAGGTACGTGCATGGCTCTCTCAAGGACAAGACCAGGTTGGAGCCAAACATTGTGAACAGGGCTCTGGCTGGCTGAAACCAAATTCCAAATACCTTCCACAGACTAGAAGCTGCAGTATGACAGCTCCCTATTATGACTGAACAAAACAGTCCTGGGCCCACCTTGAATCTAAGGGCTACACCAGACAATAAATAAGGTTTCACCTGCAGTCTGATCAGAACATTACTGGACCTTCACAGGTGAGGACAATACAACAACTTTCATTTATATAGTGCCTTTAACGTAGTAAAACGTCCCACGGTGCTTCACAGGAGCGTAATCAAACAAAATTTAACACCGAGCCACATAAGGAGATACTAGGACAGATGACCAAAAGCTTGGTCAAAGAGGTAGGTTTTAAAGAGCATCTTAAAGGAGGAGAGAGAGATACAGATACGGGGCGGCTTAGGCAGGGAATTCCAGAGCATAGGGCCTAGGCAGCTGAATATAGGATCATTGGAACAGGAGAAGGCCATTCAGCCCTTCGAGCCTGTTCCGCCATTCAATGAGATCATGGCTGATCTGTATTCCAAATCCATCCACCCGCCTTGGCTCCATATCTCTTAACACCTTTGGCTAACAAAAATCTATCGATCTCCAGTTTAAAATTATTAATTGAGCTAGTATCTACTGCTTTTTGTGGGAGAGTGTTCCACACTTCTACCACCCTTTGCATTAAAAAGTATTTCCTAACTTCTCCCCTGAATGGCCTGGCTCTGATTTTAAGCTTATGTCTCCTTGTCCTAGACTCCCCCACCAGCAGAAAAAGTTTCTCTCTATCTACCCTATCATTTTCTTTCAAAATCCTATAAACCTCAATTAAATCACCTCTTAACCTTCTATATGCCAGTGAATACAAGCCTTGTTTATGTAATCTCTCCTCATAATCTAATCCTTGGAGCCCTGGTAACAATCTGCTGAATCTACACTGCACTCCGTCCAAGGCCTTTACGTCCTTTCTAAGGTGCGGTGCTCAGAACTGTGCACAGTACTCCAGATGTGGTCAAACCAGGGCTTTGTATAGCTGTAGAAAAACTTCCTCCCCTTTATATTCTAGCCCTCTAGATATTAAGGCTGACATTCCATTAGCCTTTTTGATTAATTTTTTTCCTGACTATTACATTTTATTGATCTGTGTACATGGACCCCTAAATCTCTTTGAACTTCCACTGTTCTTAGCTTTTCACCATTTAAAAAATATTCGGATCTATCCTATTTTGGTGCAAAATTGATGACCTCATACTTACCTGCGTTGAAATCCTTCTGCCACAGTTTTGCCCACTCACTTAATCTATCAGTGTCCCTTTGTAATTTTATGCTCCTCTCTACAGTATTAACTATGCCACCAATCTTTGTGTCATCGGCAAACTTGAATATATGGCTCTTTATTGTGTTATCTAAGTTATTAATAAACATGGTGAAAGTTGAGGCCCCGACACAGACCCTTGTGGGACACCACTAGTCACTTCCTGCCAATTCGAGGTGGAAGGGTCAAGAGCTAGAGGGTATAGATTTAAGGTGATTGGCAAAAGAACCAAAGGCGATATGAGGAAATTTTTTTTACACAGTGAGTAATTATGATCTGGAATGCACTGCCTGAGGGGGTGGTGGAGGCAGATTCAATCGTGTTTTTCAAAAGGGAATTATATATGTACTTGAAGGGAATAAATTTACAGGGCTACGTGGAAAGGGCAGGGGAGTGGAACTAGCTGGATTGCTCTTGCAGAGAGCCAGCACAGACTCAGTGGGCTGAATGGCCTCCTTCCGTGCTGTAACCATTCTATGATGCTATGAAATCCATGTTGGCTCTCTCTAATCAGCTCAAATTTCTCTAAATGCTCAGTCACTCTGTCCTTAATTATAAATTCCAATAACTTCCCCACAACAGATGTTAGACTAACAGGTCTATAATTCCCTGGTTTCTATCTCTCACCTTTGTTAAATAATGAAGATACATTTTCAATTTTCAAATCTAAAGGGACAATTCCTGAATCGAGAGAGCTTTGAAAGATTATGGCTAAAGCATCTGCAATTTCCTCACTTACTTCCTTTAAAACCCTGGGGTGGAAACCGTCAGTTTCTGGGGATGTCAGGCTTTAGTGCCATTATTTTTTCTAATATTGTTTTCTTGCTTACATTAACTTTTGTGAGTTCCAGTCCTTGATTCATTATTAGTTTCCCTGGAATGTCAGGTATATTATCCTCTTCCTCTGCTGTGAAAAATGATGCAAAGTAATTATTCAACAAGTCTGCCATTTCCTTATTTTCATTTGCAATATCACCCACATCTGTTTTTAAAGGGCCCACATTACCCATGACTACCCTTTTTCTTCTGAAATAATTGTAAAAACTTTTTGTGATAATCTTGATATCTCTCGCAAGTTTGTTTTAGGATTCCTTTTTGTAGTTCTTACTATCTTTTTTGTCTTCCTTTGCTGTTCTTTTTTTCAAAAAATATACTTTATTCATAAACTTTGCAACAATACATACAATAAAGTTGTCATATCTCGTTCCAAATGTACACAATTCAGAATATACAATTTGCAGGTTACATCAAGTACAGTTCAATGAACACATTGTACATAATTACAGTTCATCACACTCTAGGTGCCTCATTGCATCACAATCAATACAGGTGATTCATTACAGGTATATTGCATTTCATTACATCAATTTGAATTTTACATTCTGCCCGCAGGGGTTTTCCCTGATTGCAGCCCCTCGGTATACAATGGCGGGAAGGCTCTAAACGGTTGCCTTTCCCCACAGAGCCTTTGTGGCGGCCGCACCCATCCTCAGTGCGTCCCTGAGCACGTAGTCCTGGACCTTGGAATGTGCCAGTCTGCAACACTCAGTCAAGGACAGCTCCGTGCACTGGAAGACCAGCAAGTTTCGGGCAGACCAAAGGGCGTCTTTCACCGAGTTAATGGTCTCCCAGCAGCAGTTGATGTCTGTCTCGGTGTGCGTCCCCGGGAACAGCCCGTAGAGCACAGAGTCCTGTGTTACGGAACTGCTCGGGACGAATCTGGACAGATACCACTGCATCTCTCTCCAGACCTTCCTTGCAAAGGTGCATTCCAGAAGGAGATGGGTGACGGTTTCGTCTGCACCGCAGCCTCCTCGGGGACAGTGTGCGATGCGCTGAGAGTCCGGGAGTGCATGAAGGATCTGACAGGAAGGGCCCTTCTCATCACCAGCCAAGCTATGTCTTGGTGCTTGTTTGAAAGCTCTGGCGATGAGGCGTTCTGCCAAATGACATTGACAGTCTGCTCGGGGGACCAACCGACAGGATCCACCATCTCCTTTTCCCGCAGGGTCTTGAGGACGTTACGTGTGGACCACTTACTGATCGCCTTGTGGTCAAAGGTGTTTTTTTGCATAAACTTTTCGACGAAGGACAGGTAGGGCGGAACGGTCCAACTGGATGGAGTGTTCCGTGGCAACGTGGCCAGGCCCATCCTTCGCAACACCGGGGACAGGTAGAACCTCAGCACGTAGTGACACTTTGTGTTTGCGTACCGAGGGTCTATGCACAGCTTGATGCAGCCGCACACAAAGGTGGCCATCAGGATGAGGGCCACGTTGGGCACGCCTTTCCCCCCTTTCTCCGGAGATTTGTACATCGTGTCCCTGCGGACACGGTCCATTATTGATCTCCAGACAAAGCGGAAGATGGCTCGGGTGACTGTCACAGTGTAGGAGCGAGGTATGGGCCAGACCCTGTGCCAAGTACTGCAACACCGAGAGCACCTTGCACCTGATGACCAGGTTTTTGCCCACGATCGAGAGGGATCGTCGATCCCACAGTCCCAGTTTCTGCTTAACCTTGGAAATACGCTCCTTCCAGTTTTTGGTGTACACCCCGGCCCCCCCGAACCAGATTCCCAGCACCTTCAGGTAATCCCACCTGACGGTGAAGGGGACAAAGGATCGGTCGGTCCAGTTCCCAAAGAACATGGCCTCGCTCTTGATACAATTTATCCTGGCCGCTGAGGCCAGTTCAAACTGGTCACAGATGCTCATCAATCTGCGGACCGACAGCTGATCCGAGCAAAAGACGGCGACGTCGTCCATGTACAGGGAGGCCTTGACCTGAGTGCCTCCGCTGCCTGGGATCGTCACCCCTCTTATGCCCGCATCCCTCCTGATGGACTCGGCAAAGGGCTCGATGCAGCACACGAACAAGACGGAGGAGAGAGGACAGCCCTGCCTGACTCCAGATTTGATCGGGAAGCTTTCTGATTCCCACCCGTTGATTGAAACGGCACTACTGATGTTTGTGTAGAGCAGTTGGATCCAATTGCGGATTCCCTCCCCAAGCCCCATTATGGAGAGCACGTCCATCATGTACGTGTGGGATATTCTGTCAAAGGCCTTCTCCTGGTCCAGGCTGATTAGGCAGGTATTCACCCCCCTGTCCTGTACGTAGGCGATCGTATCCCTGAGTAGCGCCAGGCTATCAGAGATCTTCCTGCCGGGTACGGCGCAGGTCTGATCGGGGTGGATCACCACCTCCAGGGCTGACTTGACCCGATTGGCGATGACCTTGGACAGAATTTTGTAGTCCACGTTAAGTAGTGAGATGGGTCGCCAATTTTCCTTTGCTGTTCTTTATATCTCTCTCACTCCCCTGGATCTACACTATTCTTTGCACTTTTGTATGCTTTTTCCTTTAGTTTAATGTTATCTCTCACCTCTTTTGTCGACTATGGCTGTTTTATTTGGTACGTAGAGCCCTTAGGGGTATATACTAGTCCTGTATTAAGCTAAATTCTTTTTTGAACTCCTCCCACTGTTCATCTGTAGTTTTACCTGATAACAATTTTGACCAATTTGCTGTCGTCAGTCTCTGTCTCCTCCCATTAAAGTCAGCCTTACCAAAATCTAGAATCTGAGTAACTGTGTTACATTTCTCCTTTTCAAACCTAACATTGAAATTGATCATATTATGATCACTGTTAAATAAATGCTCCCTAACTGTTAGATTATTAACTAAGACTGGATCATTACTCATTACTAAATCTAGTATGGCCTGCCCTCTTGTTGGTTCTAGAACCTATTGCTCCAGAAAACTATCTTGAATGCACTCAAGAATTTCACTACCTTTCTGACTTGAGCTATACTCTACTCTTCCCAATCTATATGAAAATTAAAGTCTCCCATTAAAGCAACTCTGCTTTTGCTACAAGCCTCTCTAATCTCTGAATTAATACATTCTCCCAATTCATTGCTGCTATCAGGAGGCCTGTAGTCAACTCCCATTATAGTTTTAAGTCCTCTCTTATTCCTCAATTCTAACCACAGAGTTTCCGCTGATTGCTTTCCCTTACTTGCTTTCCTCTCTTACTAATGATCCAATAGTATCTTTAATTAATAGGTATGACCACCAATGGTGGGGCGAAGGGAATCATGCCACACAACAATGCGATTCAACAATTTGCAGCATTGGACGTTTCTGTAAGCAAATAGAAAAAGGTTCATCAAACACTTTTTCATGAAGACAGTGCCCCTTTAAATTGCATACATTCCATGCTTGTTGCATTCATGCTGGCCTTTGGAAATCAAGCATACTAAACTCCAAGACGGCATGGCCCTGGGATTCCATGGCAATTGTCCGGGTGTAATTCCAGTGGGAGACCGGTGTAACTCCCAGAAAAAACAGGGGAGGCCCGTTTAACATGCCAGGTCTCCGCTGTTTCCCCGGGGTGGGTTCTCCTGCCAGTTATAGTGGGAGACGGGTGGAACCCCCCCCCCCCCATTGAACTTCAGGGCCCATCAACATAATAGTTGGGTTTTATTGTTCTCCCGTTTATTCATAGTGTAAGCATTCTAATTGGTAATAATAGATGGACACCTGTTCAAAATGGCCCCCCTCATACTCCCTATGCACCTTGCAACGTATTATTCAAACTGTTCTTGTGAAACAACTTGTTTTGCACGTATGTGCCTACTTCACCACTGTGGCCAGGACTCTTAAAAAGTCCTTTGGAAGCCTGAATTGGCATTGAGTACTGGCAACAATTTGAGACTGGCTGGAATGTGCACTACATGTAGCTGTGGAATCTCAACAACATCAATGACGCACTCCTGACGCTCACAAGTGTTCCAGTTCCTATTCATTTCAATGAGCAGTGAAGACTTTTCACTATCAACCCAACTATTGGCAGACGTTAAGTCACTGTTATTTTGTGTGAAGTGGACTTGAGGGTCCTTACTGTATATATAAAAAAAAAACAAGGTTCCAGTCATTCACGTGCATCAGTATAACTTTATGAAGAGTCCACTGTATATTGGAATAGTCTTGATCCACTTGGTTGTGCCGCTCGGAGAGGCCGCTTTGGGCAACCTACTGTGAGTGCTTGCACCATCACCAAGAGCCCATTTGTTTCATGAGAGGAGGGAAGCCCAGGGTGACCAAAGAGGGGGGCCCACAAAAGGGCGCAAAGAAAGTTAACGAGGTAGCAGATGGACGTGAGCAATCGGTCACAGAATGTTCCAGACTTTAGTAGCTGTGATTTACAGTGGAACACAGACTTAAGAGGATTAATGTTAAAACTGGCCGAGCCGCAAGGACGTTAAAGCCCATTTCCAGTTCCCTCTTGACGTAACTATTGCCTATGTGAATCTAAAGAAAAAATAGTCTAAATTCTACTGATCTGAAGAAAGGAGCTCACTGACAGTTCTGGTTTTGTAATTGAGCTATGCGAGCAGCTGATGTTGATAACATCTTTATCCATGGTTTAATGTCGATTCTTGCTGACAACTAACAGAGAAACAGATGCTCCTCTAACTTCTTGGCTCCATTGTCACATGTTTTTGTCTGCACTCAATCTGTGAGTCATCAAGACATCTTGCTTTGCCGTCAGTTGTGATTCTTAATGGAACAAACACTTGAGGGAAAAGAAGATGCAATAACTCCTTCACAATCGAGCTTTTAAATCACTGAGTTTTATAAAAACAAACAAACTGCACGACATTTCCCTAACTGAGCACTAATTCGCTGCATATTGAGATGAGGAATTTCTCCATTGGAATTCATAACTATTCTCTGCAGTGAGAAAGACCACATAATTCTTAAGTTAGTTACGAAGGTCTGATTCACAATTGGGATAAATGCTATTCCATAATTACAAGATAAACATGCTGTCATTGCCAGCTAAAACAACTTGTATTTATATCGCGCCTTTAGTGTAGTAAAAACATCCCAAGGTGCTTCACAGCAACGATTATCAAACAAAATTTGACACCGAGCCACATAGAGATATTAGGACAGTTGACCAAAAGCTTGGTCAAGGAGGTAGGTTTTAAGGAGCGACTTAAAGGAGGAGATGTAGAGAGACGGAGAGGTTAAAGGAGGGAATTCCAGAGCTTAGAGCCCCGAAAGCTAAAGGCACGACCGCCAATGGTAGGGCAAAGGAAATCGGGGATAGACAAAAGGCCAGAATTGGATGAATGCCTAGTTATCGGGGTTGGGGTGGGGGGTTCTAGGGCTGGAGGAGGTTACAGAGATAGGGAGGGGCATAGCCATGGAGGGATTTGAACATGAGGTTGAGAATTTTAAATTTGAAGCATTGCTGGAAGTTAGTTATGAAGGTCTGATTCACTCTTGGGATTAAATGTATTCTGTTATTGCCAGTTACCACTACTAATAGTCATTTGCAGATTCAAAAACACTTTTGATATAATTTTGACTGTGATTATTAAAAGTATGCTCGGCACTTTACTCTCCCAGTAGTCATCTGGGCCAACTTTCAGCTCTCCTCGATGTTGGTTGGCACAATTCCTATTCTGCAGGAACTTTCTTGGTCTCTGCTGAAATTTAACTGCGTATGGACAAGAAGGGAAGGCGACTATCCTTTAGGAAATGAGGGAGAGAAAATGTCTTGGTTTCCGTTAACAGCCCATTCATGGGTTGAAGTGATTTTTAAAATTGGGATTCTATAAGGGTGTGTATAAATATGTGTGCCCTGCCTTACGATGTAACCCATAGCTGGGGGGGGGGAGAACACCTCGTACAAAAGGTATGGCATTAGTCAGAGCCAGAGTGATCATCTGGACTAGTTTCGATCGCCTAGGGGGGTCAGAGAGGGATTGTCCAGATTGCCCCCCCCCCCTACCTAATTGGCCTGGATTTTTACCTGGGTTTTTTTCGCCTCTCCCAGGGGATCACATGGCTTTTGGGTGGGGTGGGGAGTGTACGTATTGTTCTTATGTTCGTATGTAAACCGTGGGACTCACCATGGAAGTGGAACTTGGGGGTTAAAGAGGTGCCTGGGCTGTAGGAAAATACTGATATATAATCTGGAGGGACACTATCTTAGTGAGTGTACTGAAAATCCCTTAAATAATTTAGTGCAATAATTTGTGCTGATAAGAGCCTTAGAAATCAGACTATTGTACAGTTGATCTCAGTTACTTAAAACCTTTAGCTCTGGATAGCAATCTAAGGAATAGGGAAGCAACTGATAGTTGCTCTGGGTGTATTGTTCTATTACAAGTCTTACATAACATATTAAAAATTTTAAGCCTGCATGAACTTCCTGTCTTCCTATTGATACGTTTATGTCACACATTTTTCCAATATAAATTCCTACGTCCACACTTATAATGGGAACTGCCTATGTAAACTTGTCATGTTGTAATTACACCCTTCCACCAGTGGCAGTGCTGTAGTGCCTCAATTTTTGTCTCCCAGCTCCTAAACTTGTATTGCAGAGAAATTCCATTGCTCCAACCAAATCTTCTCTTTGCTTCCCAAATTGTCCCAAATTTGGCTACTTAACTATGAATAATAATAACATAAAATCAAAATATTATATACACAGAAGGTAAAATGGGAACTGAATTACATCTGCACACCAATTATCCCCTGCCCTCTAGCCCTGCTTCACCTGAACACAATACTTGGCCTGGACTCCCTGGGGTCATTTTCACCGCCCCTGCTTGGCGGGAAGTCGAGGAACGGATCGCCCGCCCGTTATGGAACCGGTTGATTTGTATCGCCATTGAAATCAATGGAAATAAAAATCAGGTGCGTCATATAACAGACAGGCCATACGCCCTGCTAGATTACCACCCAGAGGTGGTGAAAATTACTGCCCCCCCCCATCCCCCGGGGTGTGCAATGCCATGGGAGGTCGACTGGACAAAATGTTTATTCCCCATTGGGGTGCAATCACATATAAAGGTTTATTTTTTGGATGGGGCCGGGTGGTGGTGAGATATTTGGGGGAATTTGGAGCACGGTGGGATAGGAGAACGTAACCAATAGAATTCGGGGAGAACCCTCATCCCATAGGATTAAAGACCAGATAAATGGTTTTTATTTTTAAAAACTGCAATAGCAGGTTTTGATGAAGATGATTGGGATGCGATCATAGTCAATTGCAGAAGGGTAGAGGAGAGAGGGAGAGTGTTCACCACAATGTAAAGTATGGTAACTTAGTTAATTAATGCAGGCAAAAGACAAAACTATTCTCAGCAAGTTACATCAGCCACCCAGTAGATTCCAGGCCGAGATGGGCAAAGCACTGGTCAAGGAGTCCACTCCCTCACACCACTCTCCTCCACCTTGGTCCGGGAGCCCTCCCCTTCCCACCCCCCCCCGGTCCGGGAGTCCCCACCCCTGTCCAGGAGACCCACCCCCAGCCATACTATTTCTAAAGTGGGTGGTCTTGTTTGCAATGGGTAGAGGTTCCATCACAAATAAGATCCTTTGGAATCTGGCAGAGAAGACTATCGACATCACGGCCTAATTCCAGCCCTCCCATTGCACCCCTGCCTGACTTAAGTCAAAGGACCGTGGATTTCCAGCCCTCTGCACTGGCCAAGTCAGTCTAGATTTAATTCACGGCCAGTACAATACCTGCTAATACCCTAGCCCTGGAGCTCACAACTGAGTGCACCATGGCTGCAGTGTGTCCTATCTACAAGATGCACTGCAGCAACTCATCAAGGCTTCTTCAGCAGAAACTCCCAAACCCTCGACCTCTACCACCTAGAAGGACAAGGGCAGCAAATGCATGGGAACAACACCACCTGCATGTTCCCCTCCATGTTATACACTATCCTGACTTAGAAATATATCGCCATTCCTTCATCGTCACTGGGTCAAAATCCTGGAACTCCCTACCTAACAGCACTGTGGGAGAACCTTCACCACACGGACTGCAACGGTTCAAGAAGGCGGCTCACCACCACCTTCTCAAGGGCAACTAGGGTTGGGCAATAAATGCCGGCCTTGCCAGCGAAGCCCGCATCTGGAGAATGAATTTTTTAAAAATTGAATGAGCCCCAGCCTGGATTCTGAAACCGCCTCATTTAAACTGAAGACAATTTCCTAAACCAAAAGAGGACAAAGTATTACGGCCACAATGCCTTCCACTCTCTCAGAATCGGCTTACCCTCCCTACGTCATTTTGTGTCAGCAATTTCCTTCGTCGCTGCTCCTGCCACAGTAACTTTAAGCTTGAAATGAAGTGACAAGAAGACATGTGTACACACACAAATAGGCACTGACACATACACACTCTCTGTAGACATGTTGTACAACAGGTTAGTGCAGAGACATATTCCTCAGAGGGTAAAAAAATTGTCACTGTCACTTGGACTCCTGTATGTTTTCTAATTGCTGAATTCCACCTGCTCCTGAATCTTCCAGGCTCTTCTCATTAGGCGGGGTTCCTGAATACAGAGGTAATTCAGACATTATTCACTCCCTTTGTAGCAACAAGCACGAGCCAAATTTTTGCCTGCTCTCTGCCTGCTACTAACAGGATGTAACATTCCCCGCCCCACCCCACCAGAGCAGTAAGAAAGAAAGGACTTTCATTTCTATAGTGCTTCTCACAACATCCCAAAGCACTTTACTTTTTGAAGTGTAGTCACTGTTGTAATGTCGGAAACATGGCAGCCAATTTGCTCACAGCAAGGTCCCACAACCAGCAATGTGATAATGGCCAGGCAACCTGTTTTTAGTGTTGTTGAGGGATAAATCCTGGCTAGGACACCAGGGAAAACTCCCCTGTTCTTCTTTGAAATAGTACCATGGGATTTTTTTATATCCAACACAGAGGAAAGACAGTGCCTTAGTTTAACGTCTCATCCGAAAGGCAGCATCTCCAACAATGCAGCACTCCACTAGAGTATTAGCTAAGATCATGTGTTCCAGTCCCTGGAGTGGGACTATGAATTCACAACCTTCTAACTTAGAGGCGAGAGTGCTACCCACTGAGCCACGGCTGACTCTTTACCTCATTCCGCAGTCTGAAAATTTACCTATGTGTACAAGGGCTCATGTGTGTTAGCCCATCATAATCAGTTGTCTGGTCCCCAGGAAGAAGAGCCCTTAATTCTCCAGAGTGTCGTCTGGGTAACAAGGAATATGCATATTCTGACTTAAAGTTACAGCAACGCTCGACTTGCTCCTCCCATCCATAATTGAGTTAGAGTCAGGGGGCCCTCTTTAATTCAATTAGTGTCAAAATTAGGGACCTCGGCATAATACCTGATCTACAAGGCCAAAAACATCATTGGACATTGTGACTTGTTGCTCCAATACATTGTTTTTGAGTCTCCGATAGCCCAGTGCTTTCAATGGAGAGACTGAGAAGCTACTGTATTTGGGGGAGGGGATGAGGCAAGATAGTGAGGTCATTAGAAAATTCAGGATCAACGTGTATTAGTATTTTATCTCAATCTACAAGTTAGATGATAAAACATTGGTCCCACAGTTTTTGCACGCACTTTTATGGTATTAAAAAGATTTTCATGTGAATAAGTGCTCCAAGGTTAAATCTAATAATGGGGATATCTCTGATAAATATCTGTAATGTGTTCTGGACACTTTTGTGGCTGGGTGATTTTTGTTGTCATAAATGTCTAACATAAATAGACTATGATGTGGAGATGCCGGTGATGGACTGGGGTTGACAATTGTAAACAATTTTACAACACCAAGTTATAGTCCAACAATTTTATTTGAAAATCACAAGCTTTCGGAGGCTTCTTCCTTCCTCAGGTGAATTCCTCACATTCCTCACATTCACCTGAGGAAGGAGGAAGCCTCCGAAAGCTTGTGATTTTCAAATAAAATTGTTGGACTATAACTTGGTGTTGTAAAATTGTTTACAATAAATAGACTAGTAACTGGGAGTGCTGCCAGCCTCTCCCTGCTATTGCTTCATGTGGTTTGAGAGTTTCTACAATTATTCTGCAAAGATTTCAGGTTCAGTGGCTGTTTACTAATGAAACCTAAAAAGGTCTTTTAAATTCGGAATCATTTTGTTCATTATTATTTACCAATAGCTCCAGAGGTCCTGACACATCTGGGCCACAGCATTCTTCACCCCCCCACCCCGGGCATTATGAATTGAAGGCAGATTCTATCCATGTTGCTCTGCAGTCAGGTCTTCCTCATTCTTTGTAAGTTCCAAACAAGTGCAGAAAGCCAGTTGATGGCAATGAACCAAAACGTGGGGGATAAACGGCAAACATTCTGAAGAATGTGGATTCAATTGTCACGATCATTT
The DNA here is from genome assembly GCF_035084215.1 of Heptranchias perlo. Taxonomy (NCBI): domain Eukaryota; kingdom Metazoa; phylum Chordata; class Chondrichthyes; order Hexanchiformes; family Hexanchidae; genus Heptranchias; species Heptranchias perlo. The sequence continues at coordinate 23,812,143 of NC_090326.1, forward strand.
GAACAAATTGAGCACCAAGTGAATGAGTTCGGTGTGCACTTTTCCAACCAATTGCACTTTGTGTGCCTGCATGTGTGTGCGCATGTGAGCCTGCGCAAGTGTGTGTGCGCACGTGTGTGTGTGTGTGTGTATGTCCCAACTAGGCCGAAAGTGCTGAAAACCATCTGGATGATTTACATACATGTCACAGTAATGATGCAAGTGGGATTGGGTGAGCAGTTTCATGAACACCAAAACATGCGCGTGAAATGGCTACAGCTTGGAAGAGAACCAGAAAATAGTAGAAAGTGGACTTTTTCTGAATAAGATGTGGGCCTCCTTATTGTGATGAACTGTAAACACCCCAGGAAGTCATTTGGCATAAAGATTCTATTCCCATCGACAAATAGCGCCAAAGCACACTGTAAACAAATGGAGTTACCTTAAGGAAAGAAATAAGTCACATGACCTTAAATATATTAAGGGATGGTTGATCTCAACACCAAAAGTATAGTGGGTCAGATTATAAACGTAGGGTGGGTCAGATTATAAACGTAGGGTGGGTCAGATTATAAACGTAGGGTGGGTCAGATTATAAACGTAGAGTGGGTAAGATTATAAACGTAGGGTGGGTCAGATCATAAACGTAGGGTGGGTCAGATCATAAAAGTAGGGTGGGTCAGATTAAAAAAGTAGGGTGGGTCAGATTATAAACGTAGGGTGGGTCAGATTATAAACGTAGGGTGGGTCAGATTATAAACGTAGGGTGGGTCAGATTATAAACGTAGAGTGGGTAAGATTATAAACGTAGGGTGGGTCAGATCATAAAAGTAGGGTGGGTCAGATTATAAAAGTAGGGTGGGTCAGATTAAAAAAGTAGGGTGGGTCAGATTAAAAAAGTAGGGTGGGTCAGATTATAAAAGTAGGGTGGGTCAGATTAAAAAAGTAGGGTGGGTCAGATTAAAAAAGTAGGGTGGGTCAGATTAAAAAAGTAGGGTGGGTCAGATTAAAAAAGTAGGGTGGGTCAGATTATAAAAGTAGGGTGGGTCAGATTATAAAAGTAGGGTGGGTCAGATTATAAACGTAGGGTGGGTCAGATTATAAACGTAGGGTGGGTCAGATTATAAACGTAGGGTGGGTCAGATCATAAAAGTAGGGTGGGTCAGATTATAAAAGTATAGTGGGTCAGATTATAAACGTAGGGTGGGTCAGATCATAAAAGTAGGGTGGGTCAGATTATAAAAGTATAGTGGGTCAGATTATAAACGTACGGTGGGTCAGATTATAAACGTAGGGTGGGTCAGATTATAAACGTACGGTGCGTCAGATTATAAAAGTAGGGTGGGTCAGATTATAAAAGTAGGGTGGGTCAGATTAAAAAAGTAGGGTGGGTCAGATTAAAAAAGTAGGGTGGGTCAGATTATAAAAGTACGGTGGGTCAGATTATAAACGTAGGGTGGGTCAGATTATAAAAGTAGGGTGGGTCAGATCATAAAAGTAGGGTGGGTCAGATTATAAAAGTAGGGTGGGTCAGATTAAAAAAGTAGGGTGGGTCAGATTAAAAAAGTAGGGTGGGTCAGATTATAAAAGTACGGTGGGTCAGATTATAAACGTAGGGTGGGTCAGATTATAAAAGTAGGGTGGGTCAGATTATAAACGTAGGGTGGGTCAGATTATAAACGTACGGTGCGTCAGATTATAAACGTAGGGTGGGTCAGATTATAAAAGTAGGGTGGGTCAGATTATAAACGTAGGGTGGGTCAGATTATAAAAGTAGGGTGGGTCAGATTATAAACGTAGGGTGGGTCAGATTATAAAAGTAGGGTGGGTCAGATTATAAAAGTAGGGTGGGTCAGATTATAAACGTAGGGTGGGTCAGATTATAAACGTAGGGTGGGTCAGATTATAAAAGTAGGGTGGGTCAGATTATAAACGTAGGGTGGGTCAGATTATAAAAGTAGGGTGGTTCAGATTATAAACGTAGGGTGGGTCAGATTATAAACGTAGGGTGGGTCAGATTATAAAAGTAGGGTGGGTCAGATTATAAACGTAGGGTGGGTCAGATTATAAAAGTAGGGTGGGTCAGATTATAAACGTAGGGTGGGTCAGATTATAAACGTAGGGTGGGTCAGATTATAAAAGTAGGGTGGGTCAGATTATAAAAGTAGGGTGGGTCAGATCATAAACGTACGGTGGGTCAGATTATAAACGTAGGGTGGGTCAGATCATAAACGTACGGTGGGTCAGATTATAAACGTAGGGTGGGTCAGATTATAAAAGTAGGGTGGGTCAGATCATAAACGTACGGTGGGTCAGATTATAAACGTACGGTGCGTCAGATTATAAAAGTAGGGTGGGTCAGATTATAAACGTAGGGTGGGTCAGATTATAAAAGTACGGTGGGTCAGATTATAAACGTAGGGTGGGTCAGATTATAAAAGTAGGGTGGGTCAGATCATAAAAGTAGGGTGGGTCAGATTATAAAAGTAGGGTGGGTCAGATTAAAAAAGTAGGGTGGGTCAGATTATAAAAGTACGGTGGGTCAGATTATAAACGTAGGGTGGGTCAGATTATAAAAGTAGGGTGGGTCAGATTATAAACGTAGGGTGGGTCAGATTATAAACGTACGGTGCGTCAGATTATAAACGTAGGGTGGGTCAGATTATAAAAGTAGGGTGGGTCAGATTATAAACGTAGGGTGGGTCAGATTATAAAAGTAGGGTGGGTCAGATTATAAAAGTAGGGTGGGTCAGATTATAAACGTAGGGTGGGTCAGATTATAAACGTAGGGTGGGTCAGATTATAAACGTAGGGTGGGTCAGATTATAAAAGTAGGGTGGGTCAGATTATAAACGTAGGGTGGGTCAGATTATAAAAGTAGGGTGGTTCAGATTATAAACGTACGGTGCGTCAGATTATAAACGTAGGGTGGGTCAGATTATAAAAGTAGGGTGGGTCAGATTATAAACGTAGGGTGGGTCAGATTATAAAAGTAGGGTGGGTCAGATTATAAACGTACGGTGGGTCAGATTATAAACGTAGGGTGGGTCAGATTATAAACGTAGGGTGGGTCAGATTATAAAAGTAGGGTGGGTCAGATTATAAAAGTAGGGTGGGTCAGATTATAAACGTAGGGTGGGTCAGATCATAAACGTACGGTGGGTCAGATTATAAACGTAGGGTGGGTCAGATTATAAAAGTAGGGTGGGTCAGATCATAAACGTACGGTGGGTCAGATTATAAACGTACGGTGCGTCAGATTATAAAAGTAGGGTGGGTCAGATTATAAACGTAGGGTGGGTCAGATTATAAACGTAGGGTGGGTCAGATCATAAACGTACGGTGGGTCAGATTATAAAAGTAGGGTGGGTCAGATTATAAAAGCCTCCAAATAGACAAATGACGGGGCAAAAACTGACTTCTGTGCAAAGGGTCCATGAAAAGCATCTACCCTATGGAGATTCAAGGTATCATGGTGGAGTATTATGGTTCCAGCTTGGTGCTTGTAATCTTAATTATGTCAATAAATTCTCATTGGGTAAAGCTGAGAGTGTTAATGTTTCACAAACACTTGCACAAAATCTGCAAAAATAAGGGGAAGCAAATCAGTTTTACTTGCCATTTTATGATGTTGGAATATTTGTAACAATGTTCAGACGCAACTATAATAACTAGTTTCAACTGAAGACAGTGTTGATTCCACCCTAGACTCTCCATAAAGGACCACTCTCTGCCCAAAGACCCTATACACTGGGGCTAACTTTTTTAGCGATCGCTGCTTGTAGTGATCATGTGATACACAAAGTGACTATCCCATTCTTATTAACTGCGGATTGTCATACCAATCGGTTTTGTGCTAGAAATCCCCATTGTCATTGAACAGATGAACAGCACTGTTCACTAGAGTTTGGTACTTTAACCAGCTGTTTGCTGCTCAGTGTTTAATCAGGTGCTCAGACTCTTCTCCGATGTGTTACTCAGACTGTTCGTCCTCTATTTCAGCCCAAAGTTGTCACTTTTAAGTGGAACACAACTTTAAGGCCTCACTGGCGCTAATCAGCAGTACAGCAGACATTGGGAATTGCCCACAGTGATCAGTCAGGTACAGTTATCATTTGAAATAAAAGCAGAAAATGCTGGAGAAGCTCAGCAAGTGAGGCAGCATCTGTGGAGAAAAAACAGAGTCAACGTTTCAGGTCGAAGACCTTTCATCCGAACTGGAAGATATTAAGAGTTAAAGTTTTTAAGCGAGTACAGAGCCAGGGAAAGAGGGGAGGGGAGGAAAGAACAAAAGGGAAGGTCTGTGATAGGGTGGAGGGCACAAGTGATTAAATGACAAAAGGGATGATGGTGCAAGGTAAAGGAGGGTAGTAGTGGGACAGGTTAAGAAACAAAAGATTGGTCTAGGGGAGCTGTAAATGGCAACATCAGAACCATTACCACCACTTGCTGTCTGAAAAAATGGAAGCAGTGGTTATGATCTGAAGTTATTGAAATCAATGTTGAGTCCGGAAGATTGTAAAGTGCCTAATCGAAAGATGAGGTGCTGTTCCTCGAGCTTACGTTGAGCTTCATTGGAACAGTGTAAGAGGCCGAGGGCAGAAAGGTCAGAGTGGGAGTGGGACGGGGAATTAAAATGGCCAGCGACCGGCAGATCAGGGTCACACTTGTGGACAGAGCGGAGGTGTTCAGCAAAGCGATCACCCGGTCTGCATTTGGTCTCCCCAATGTAGAGGAGACCGCATTGTGTGTAGCGGATACAGTGTACTTCTTTCAATTTAGTACAAGTAAACTGCTGAGAGTTTGGTACGTGTGGGAGTTTGGTGAAGTGGGGGAAGGAGGTGCTGCTTTGCCTTGCTTTTCCTAACTTTTTCCCCAGTGCAGCAGTGGACCTGAGCGTAGAAGACTGAGATTGGGGAATAAAAGCAGCAGCAGACATGCAACAAGAGACAACGACTGTGAAACGTCACAGGTGAAGCAGGAGAGTCCGAGAGGTGAGCACAGTATAAAAGGAGAGACCAAGAGCGGGAGGAGAGTCTGAGAGTCTAAGGCAAGTCATGGCAGCACAGCTCGCACCCGTGATATGCTCCTCCTGCACTATGTAGGAAGTCATGGACACTACCAGTGTCCCTGGCGACCATGTGTGCAGGAAGTGTGTCCAGCTGCAGCTAATGGCAAACCGTCTTTCGGAGCTGGAGCTGCGGGTGGATTCACTGTGGAGCATCCGCGATGCTGAGACTATCGTGGATAGCACGTTCAGTGAGGTGGTCACACCGCAGGTAAAGATTACCCAGGCAGAAAGGAAATGGGTGACCGCCAGGCAGAGTAAAAGGACCAGGCAGGTAGAGCAGGAGTCCCCTGGGGCCATCTCCCTCTCAAACAGATATTCTGCTTTAGATACTATTGGGGGAGATGGCTTATCCGGGGAAAGCAGCAAGAGCCAGGTTCGGGGCACCACGGGTGGCTCTGCTGCACAGGAGGGGAGGAAGAAGAGTGGCAGGGCTATAGTGATAGGGGATTCGATTGTAAGGGGAACAGATAGGCGTTTCTGCGGCCGCAAACGTGACTCCAGGATGGTACGTTGCCTCCCTGGTGCTAGGGTCAAGGGTGTCACGGAGCGGCTGCAGGGCATTCTGGAGGGGGAGGGTGAACAGCCAGTGGTCGTGGTCCATATCGGTACCAACGACATAGGTAAAAAAAGGGATGTTGTCCTGCAAGGTGAATTTAAGGAGTTAGGAGATAAATTAAAAAGCAGGACTTCAAAGGTAGTGATCGCAGGATTACTACCAGTGCCACGTGCTAGTGAGTATAGGAACAGGAGAATAGACGGGATGAATGTGTGGCTGCAGGGATGGTGTAGGAGGGAGGGATTTAGATTCCTGGGACATTGGGACCGGTTCTGGGGAAGGTGGGACCTGTACAAGCGAGACGGGTTACACCCGAGCAGGACCGGGACCAATGTCCTCGCGGGGGTGTTTACTAGTGCTGTTGGGGAAGGTTTAAACGAGAGTGGCAGGGGGATGGGAACCTGAGCAGGGAGTCAGAAGGGAATAAAGTTGAGAGCAGCAAGAGAGGAGAAGACCCAGGGGAAATCTACAATACAAATAATACAAACAGTTGTTCAAGAACAAGTGAAAGGGAAAAGTGTAGACCAGCGGAAAGAAAGTGTACTTTAGGCACGACAGATAAAATAAAAATGAGAAGGCGTAAGGTGATTAACCCAGCATCAAAGCTGTGGCAGGGGGTTGGGAACCTGAGCAGGGAGACAGGGGAAAGCGTGTCAGGAAGGGTCAGAAGGTATGGAGTAAAAGGTAAAGTGTTAAAAAAGGAAAAAGCAGGAACTAAGTGTCACAAAACATATTTGAAAGTTCTTTATCTGAATGCACGTAGCATTCGTAACAAAATGGACGAGTTAACAGCACAAATAACTATGTATGGGTATGATCTTGTGACCATTACAGAAACATGGCTGCAGGGTGACAACGACTGGGAATTAAATATGCCAGGGTATTTAACAATCAGGAAGGACAGGCAGGAAGGAAGGGGAGGTGGGGTGGCTATGTTAATAAAGGAAGGAATCACTGTAATACAGAGAAATGATATTGGGACAAAGGATCAGGATAATGAAACAGTTTGGGTAGAGATGAGGAATAATAAGGGGAAAAAAACACGAGTAGGCCTCCTAATAGTTGCAACTCTGCTGGAAGAAGTATTAATCAGGAAATAGTCGGGGCATGTAATAAGGGAACAGCTATAATTATGGGGGATTTTAACTATCATATTAACTGGACAAATCAAATTGGGCAGGGCAGCCTTGAGGAAGAGTTTATTGAGTGTATTAGGGATGGATTTCTTGAGCAGTATGTAACTGATCCTACAAGGGGGCAAGCAACCTTGGACCTGGTCCTGTGTAATGAGCCAGGATTAATTAATAATGTCCTAGTTAAGGATCCCCTTGGAATGAGTGACCATAACATGGTTACATTCCATATCCAATTAGAGGGTGAGAAGGTTGGTTCTCAAACAAGCATACTGAGCTTGAATAATTGTAAACAATTTTACAACACCAAGTTATAGTCCAGCAATTTTATTTTAAATTCACAAGCTTTCGGAGGCTACCTCCTTCGTCAGGTGAACGATGTGAAAATGAAATCCTCGAGATGAAATCGCATTTATAATTCACAGAACAATGCTTGGTGAGTACAGACAGTTTTTTCAACTGCCCGTTGCCAAGGCAATCAGTGTGCAGACAGACAAGTGTTACCTGCCAGGTCTCACAGAATATACAAATCACCAAAAAAAAAACAACAAACAAAAAAAAACAGAGATAGAGAGGTAGAAACATAGAAAAGACAGCAACTGACCCGTTATATTAAAAACAGATAACTTTTGTTCACTGGTGGGGTAACGTGTAGCGTGACATGAACCCAAGATCCCGGTTGAGGCCGTCCTCATGGGTGCGGAACTTGGCTATCAATTTCTGCTCGACGATTTTGCGTTGTCGTGTGTCTCGAAGGCCGCCTTGGAGTACGCTTACCCAAAGGTCGGTGGATGAATGTCCATGACTGCTGAAGTGTTCCCCGACTGGGAGGGAACCCTCCTGTTTGGCGATTGTTGTGCGGTGTCCGTTCATCCGTTGTCGCAGCGTCTGCATGGTCTCGCCAATGTACCATGCTCTGGGGCATCCTTTCCTGCAACGTATGAGGTAGACAACGTTGGCCGAGTCACAGGAGTATGAACCATGCACCTGGTGGGTGGTGTCCTCTCATGTGATGGTGGTATCTGTGTCGATGATCTGGCATGTCTTGCAGAGGTTACCGTGGCAGGCTTGAATAAAGGAGACTATGATGGTATGAGAGCGGAATTGATTAAAGTGGACTTGGAAAATAGATTAAAGGGTAAGACGGTACATGAGCAGTGGTGTTCATTTAAGGAGTTTTTTTACAACTTTCAAAAAATATATATTCCACTGAGGAAAAAAGGGTGTAAAAGAAATGACAGCCATCTGTGGCTAAGTAAAGAAATTAAGGATAGTATCCAACTAAAAACAAGGACATATAAGGTAGCCAAACTTAGTGGGAGGATAGAAGATTGGGAAGTCTTCAAAAGACAGCAAAAAGTAACTAAAGAATTGATTAAGAAAGGGAAGATAGATTATGAAAATAAATTAGCAGAAAATATAAAAACAGATAGCAAGAGTTTCTATAGTTATATAAAAAGAAAAAGGATGGCTAAGGCAAACGTAGGTCCCTTAGAGGATGAGACCGAGAAATTAATGGTGGGAAACATGGAGATGGCAAAAATGCTGAACAAATATTTTGTTTCAGTCTTTACGGTAGAGGACACTAAGAATATCCCAACACTGGACAAACAGGGGGCTCTAGGGGGGGAGGAGCTAAATACGATTAAAATCACTAAGGAATTGGTACTCAGTAAATTAATGGGACTCAAGGCAAATAAATCCCCTGGACCTGATAGCTTACATCCTAGGGTCTTGAGGGATGTGGCAGTAGGGATTGTGGATGCTTTGGTAATAATTTTCCAAAATTCTCTGGACTCGGCAAAGGTCCCAGCAGATTGGAAAACTGCTAATGTAACACCCTTATTTAAAAAGGGTAGTAGGCAGAAGGCTGGAAATTATAGACCAGTTAGCCTAACATCTGTGGTGGGTAAAATTTTGGAGTCTATTATTAAGGAGACAGTAGCAGAACATTTGGATAAACATAATTTAATAGGACAAAGTCAGCATGGCTTTACGAAGGGGAAGTCATGTCTGACAAATTTGCTTGAGTTCTTTGAGGACATAACGTACAGGGTGGATACAGGGGAACCAGTGGACGTAGTGTATTTAGACTTCCAGAAGGCATTCGACAAGGTGCCACATAAAAGATTATTGCTCAAGATAAAGAATCACTGGATTGGGGGTAATATTCTGGCATGGATGGAGGATTGGTTATCTAACAGGAAGCAGAGAGTTGGGATAAATGGTTCATTCTCGGACTGGCAACCAGTAGCCAGTGGTGTTCCACAGGGGTCGGTGCTGGGTCTCCAACTCTTTACAATCTATATTAACGATTTGGAGGAGGTGACCGAGTGTAACATATCAAAGTTTGCAGATGATACAAAGATGGAAGGGAAAGTAGAGAGTGAGGAGGACATAAAAAACCTACAAGGAGATATAGACAGGCTGGGTGAGTGGGTGGAGATTTGGCAGATGCAATACAATATTGGAAAATGTGAGGTTATGCACTTTGGCAGGAAAAATCAGAGAGCAAGTTATTAACTTAATGGCGAGAAACTGGAAAGTACTGCAGTACAAAGAGATCTGGGGGTCCTAGTGCAAGAAAATCATAAAGTTAGTTTGCAGGTGCAGCAGGTGATCAAGAAGGCCAACGGAATGTTGGCTTTTATTGCTAGGGGGATAGACTATAAAAACAGGGAGGTATTGCTGCAGTTATATAAGGTATTGGTGAGACCACACCTGGAATACTGCATACAGTTTTGGTGTCCATACTTAAGAAAAGACATACTTGCTCTCGAGGCAGTACAAAGAAGGTTCACTCGGTTAATCCCAGGGATGAGGGGGCGGACATATGAGGAGAGGTTGAGTAGATTGGGACTCTACTCATTGGAGTTCAGAAGAATGAGAGGCAATCTTATTGAAACATATAAGATTGTGAAGGGGCTTGATCGGGTGGATGCGGTAAGGATGTTCCCAAGGATGGGTGAAACTAGAACTAGGGGGCATAATCTTAGAATAAGGGGCTGCTCTTTCAAAACTGAGATGAGGAGAAACTTCTTCACTCAGAGGGTGGTAGGTCTGTGGAATTTGCTGCCCCAGGAAGCTGTGGAAGCTACATCATTAAATAAATTTAAAACAGAAATAGACAGTTTCCTAGAAGTAAAGGGAATTAGGGGTTATGGGGAGCGGGCAGGAAATTGGACATGAATTTAGATTTGAGGTTAGGATCAGATCAGCCATGATCTTAGTGAATGGCGGAGCAGGCTTGAAGAGCCGATTGGCCTACTCCTGCTCCTATTTCTTATGTTCTTATGTTCTTAACCGCTGTTTCACCTGGAAGGAGTGTTTGGGGCCCTGGACAGTGGGAAGGGAGGAGGTGAAAGGGGCAGGTGTTACATCTCCTGTGCTCACATAGGAAGGTGCCATGGGGAGGAGAGCAGGTGTTGGGGGTGATGGAAGAGTGGACTAGGGTGTCGTGGAGGGAGCGGTCCCTTCGGAATGCTGAAAGGGGTGGGGAGGATGTGTTTGGTGGCGGAAAAGGCGGAGGATGATACGTTGAATGTGGAGGCTGGTGGGTGGAAGGTGAGGACAGGGGGGACCCTATCGTAGTTCTGGGAGGGAAGGGAAGGGGTGAGGGCAGAAGTGCAGGAAATAGGAAGGACATAGACGAGGGCCATTCAACTACAGTGGAGGGGAATCCTCGGTTGAGGAAAAAGGAAGCTATATCAGAAGCACTGGTGTGGAAGCAGGCATCGTCAGAACAGATGCGACGGAGACAAAGAAACTGAGAGAAGGGAATAGAGTCCTTACAGGAAGCGAGGTGGGAGGAAATGTAATCAAGGTAGCTGTGGGAGTCGGTGGGCTTATTATAGATATTGGTTGACAGCCTATCCCCAGAAATAGAGATGGAGAAGTCGAGGAAGGGATGGGAAGAGTTGGAGATGGACCATGTGAAGACGAGGGAAAGGGGGAAATCGGAAGCAAAGTTGATTAAATTTTCCAGTTCGGGGCGAGAGCAGGAACCGGCACTGATGCAGTCATCAAAGTAGCGGAAAAAGAGGTGAGGGAGGGGACCTGAGTAGGACTGGAACAAGGAATGTTCCACGTATCCCATAGAAAGGCAGGCATAGCTGGGACCCATACGGGTTCCCATAGCGACACCTTTTATTTGGAGGAAGTGAGTGGAGTCAAAGGAGAAATTGTTCAATGTAAGAACAAGTTCAGCCAGGCGGAGGAGGGTAGTGGTGGATGGGGACTGGTTGGGCCTCTGTTCAGCGAAGAAGCGGAGGGCCCGCAGGCCATCCTGGTGGGGGATGGAGATGTGGAGGGACTGGACGTCCATGGTGAAAAGGAGACGGTCAGGGCCGGGGAACTGGAAACTATTAAAGTGGCAGAGGGCGTCAGAAGAATCATGGATGTAGGGCGGAAGAGACTGGACAAGGGGAGAAAAAATAGAATCAAGATAGGAGGAAATAAGTTCCGTGGGACAAGAACAGGCTGAAACGATGGGTCTCCCAGGGCAGTCCTGTTTGTGGATCTTGGGAAGGAGGTAGAAGCGGGCTGTGCGGGGTTGGGGGACTATGAGGTTGGAGGCCCTGGAGGGAAGATCTCCAGAGGAGATGAGATCAGTGACAGTCTGGGAAACTATGGCTTGATGTTCGGCGGTGGGGTCATGGTCCAGGGGAAGGTAGGAGGAGGTGTCGGAGAGTTGGCGATCAGTCTTTGCAAGGTAGAGGTCTGTTCGCCACACAACAACAGCGCCGCCCTTGTCAGCAGGTTTAATGACAATATCAGGGTTGAACCTGAGAGAACGGAGTGCTGCAGGTTCAGAGGGAAGTAGGTTAGAGTGACTGACAGAAGTAGAGAAATTGAGACAGCCGATGTCATGTGTCATGTCAGCAGTTTGCAATAAAAAGATCAAGAGTGTAAGGTGTTCCGTTCCCATCCGCCCTACACCAGTTCTTGGACCTCGGAATTACAAGAACAAAATTGCACGCGACAAACAGGCTTTGGCTCAACTCAAACCCATTAGTTTATTAGACCAACAAAATCCCAGTACAAACCCTTCCATGATTTGACTGAAACTTACAATCACCCGTGCGGCCAGTCGTTACCGATGCTGATCGTAGGCCTGGACCTGGAAATGACCGGTTTCCATCCTTCTTCCCTTGACTGCAGCCTCCACAGTGCTGCTGTTGTATCTTCTTATAGTGTTCCAGTCATGCAAACCCCCACCTGGGCCTCATCTGTGGTTTCAGCTATCAATCTGTTGGATTGCTTGACATTCACACCTCTTCATCTGGGCATCTCAGTGATTCAAAACTCCTTGATGTGGAGATACCGGTGATGGACTGGGGTGGACAAATGTAAGGAATCTTACAACACCAGGTTATAGTCCAACAGCTTTATTTGAAATCACAAGCTTTCGGAGGCTTCCTCCTTCGTCAGGTGACTCACAAATAAAGCTGTTGGACTATAACCTGGTGTTGTAAGACTCCTTACATCAAAACTCCTTAGTTGTGCAGAGCTGTGAGGTCGAGAGACAACTCCTTATCTCCTCCCCGCTACCTGCACAGCATCAGGACAATGCGGTATTCCTCACTGTGATGGACCTTTGGCTCACAGCATTGTTTGGGTGTGAAAGGCCTTCCCTTCTTGTCCGAGACTGAGGTTCAGTTTGATTATATATTGTCTCGACGTTAATGTGTCTTCGCCAGGGCCTCATTGTTTGATGTAAATGAGTCTCCGAAACTGATCATGGGCTGGAGTCTCTTTGACTGCCATGGAGATTAACTGTTTCATGTCTTGCAGTTTTACACTGTTTTTACAATATTTTCCATATTTATGGTCTTACAAGAGGGCAAGAGGCCAGGGGGAGGGGTCCAGGTGGAACGAGAATTCTGAAGACGGGAGAAAGGGTCCGCTGAGCAGGAGGAAGACTCCTGGCCAAAGAAGTGGACGCGGAGGCGAAGGCGACGGAAAAAGAGCTCAGCATCGTGTCGAGCTCAAAATCCATTGAGGTGGGGACGTAAGGGGATGAAGCTAAGACCTTTGCTGAGGACTGATGGTTCGGGGTCAAAGAGGGGGAGATCAGAGGAGATAGTGAAAACACGTCAAAGGGTGAGATTGGAGGGAGGGATGGGGTCAGAGGAAAGTGAAGGGGAAGAAGGATCAAGAGGGGTGATGGTATCTAAGAGTTGTTGAAGCTTGCGGTCCTTGACACCTGAAAGGAAAACAAAAAGTTTTTAGTTGAAGCACCGGATGAGGCAAAGGATGAAGTTATCATTTGATTTATTGGCCATAATCGATCACTTATAAGTGGATTGTACTTAGCTGGAAAGCGGGGAATCAACCACTCACCAGTCAAAACCCAGCAATATCTCTGCATGCAATGGACAGCTTCCTGGCCATACCACTCAGACTGAACCATCCCAGAGAGCCCTCCAAGAAGAGGAGATGAAGGCAGGAGAACGGAACAGAAATTCAGTGGGGCCCCAAAAGGAGTGAAATGGTTATTCGAGAGGAGCGCGTGACAAAATGTGTCCTGTATTTCAAGACGTCTCGACAAACACCAAGAAAACTGCAGACAGTCTTACCACTGACCTTGTTATGTGTGAAATAGTACAGTCCTTTATGAGCCAGCTGGAAAGCCAAGTCGATCAGCTGCCTCAGACCAGTCGGCTGGATCAACCTCAACCGTCCGACAAGTGTCGCAGAGCCCGATCGCCCGGGAAAGGAGAAGGAAAACTGTGGGTGAAGGAAAGTCAAACACTTGTACTAGAAACGAACTAAAACAGTTCAAGCCTATTAAGGAACATTAAGGTGCACAGAATATGCACTTCAAGGATTCATTCTGCATAAATAATTGGAGAATGTAGAACTTTTTTTACATTTAAAATCAAGACTGTCCTTACCCACACCTTTTTTTTCTTGATGCATGGAATTTGGTATATCCTTGATTTTTTTTTGCTTGATTTGCTATGCTTTTAGTCATCAGTTGAATGCTGACTGAAGACAGTTTCCATTTCACACAGATTCAGACAAAATTGCATACCCACATGTTTTTTTTGGGAAGTTTAACTCCAGCTTCCTCTACAAGTCACCTTAAACTGAAGGGCACAAACGGATAACTGTAGGAATAATCCAGATGTTAATTCAGATAAGAACTAAGAGCCTTGAAATACACTTTAGTTCTCCAGTGTAAAAACACTATTAGAACCCACACCTTTGTATTGGGCTGGAAAGAAATAAGACTTGCATTTCTATAGCGCCTTTCATGACCTCAGGACCTCCCAAAGCGCTTTACAGCCAATGAAGTACTTCTGAAGTGTAGTCACTGTTATGTTGGAAATGCGGCAGCCAATTTGTGCACAGCAAGGTCCCACAAACAGCAATGTGATAATGACCAGATAATCTTATTTTAGTGATGTTGATTGAGGGATAAATATTGGCCAGGACACCGGGGAGAACACGTGTCCTGGCCAATCGAATAGCCCCATGGGATCTTTGACGTCCACCTGAGAGGGCAGACTGGACCTTGGTTTAACGTCTCTTCCGAAAGACGGCACCTCCGACAGTGTAGCATTCCGTCAGTACTGCACCGAAGAGCCACAGGATAGATTATCTCTCCTTTCAAACCTGGCATCTTTCTTAAAGCATGACTATGTAGTTCCAAGAAAAGCTACCTGGGAATGCAATTTTCTAGATTGCTACATAACCCACCAATGCATTGTATCGAAAATAACTAACCACTCAATCCTGTAAATCTTCTTGTCCACAAATAACTCCTCTTTATCATGTTATTCAACAAGATAACACAAAACCATGCACTCTAGGGTCTCAAATGTCCTGAGTTCGGGGAGGGCAGAAAGGGGGCACAGAATTTGGGCCGTAATCCGATTCTGTCAGGATTCTGCCACCACCCCCCCCCACCACCCCACTCACCACCCCACATCAAGGAGGTATGTCTGGGGAGTTCCAGGTGAACACAAAATTCTGCCCTTATGAGGTCTCAGTTCCCCTGAGTTTTATACAGAGACCCCAAACCTTTAATAGGGAGAGGTAAGCAATCTCAGAAGGGATTAATTATCTTCCTGAAGTGGCCCGTTTGTTCCATTGAGAGCAGGAAGAGATTTTCATTTGGCCCTCCCAGGGCCTGCTGTCTTTGGTGTGTTGGCACAGTAACCCTTTGACAGGGACGGGCTACAATGAAGCGCCCTCAGACATGGTGTGCCCATCACTTGCATTTTAGGATGGGGTGGGGGATCTGCATCTTTGGGCTTAGGCAGACGGGGGTCCGCTCTGCCGCACCTTTGCTGGCAGAGTGGGACCCCGAGGGCCTGTTTATTTAATCAATTACCATCTCCTAGAATATTACCCTTTCTCTCTCCTGCCCCTTCTGCTCTTGGCCTAGTTTGTGTCTCCAGCTCTCATCTCCTCCCCCGCTCCATCGCTGGGGGTTAGGTGTTAAGAGGGCTGCTATTGGAGGTTACCAAACATGGCTCTGCAGCACAGTCACCTGACCAATAGGGGCTTTGAACTCATTGCTGTCCCTTTGGAAAGTAGAATGCAGTAAAATACACGAGGCTGCAGCCCTCAGCAGTAAATGAGGGGGAGGAGGAAAGATTGTTGGACATGTAGAGAGACTGAAAAATATTCTTAAAATAATTTTATTCCTGTCCGGGGTGAGGGAAGAAGCAGCAGGTTAAAAACGAAGGGATGACAAAGTAAATGAGGACGCGTGAATCGGAGTCTGTGGGCAAGTGATGGAGCAGCACTGCTTGATGGCTGGTGAAGTGGAGGTAGGCGTGAGGAAGATTGCCCTCCTTTGGCACCGCTGGACACTCTCCCCAGCAAAGAATGCCTGGCAAGAGTGGTGACCAGGTTCAATACTGTGTGCAGTACCTGCAGTAATTCCTGTCCACAGGGTGAGCCTGAGGTGGGTGGGCGGGGTGGGGGGCGAGGCAGGAGAGGAGTGCGGGGCGGTGGGGGGGTGGTGGGGTGGGCAGGGGGGGCGAGGCAGGAGGGGAGTGCGGGGCGGTGGGGGGGTGGTGGGGTGGGCAAGCGGGTGCGGGGCAGGAGGGAAGTGTGGGGCGGTGGGGGGGTGGTGGGGTGGGCGGGGGGGCGAGGCAGGAGGGGAGTGCGGGGCGGTGGGGGGGTGGTGGGGTGGGCGGGGGGGGCGAGGCAGGAGGGGAGTGCGGGGCGGTGGGGGGGGGGCGAGGCAGGAGGGGAGTGCGGGGCAGTGGGGGGTGGTGGGGTGGGCGGGGGGGGCGAGGCAGGAGGGGAGTGCGGGGCGGTGGGGGGGTGGTGGGGTGGGCGGGGGGGGCGAGGCAGGAGGGGAGTGCGGGGCGGTGGGGGGGGGGCGAGGCAGGAGGGGAGTGCGGGGCAGTGGGGGGTGGTGGGGTGGGCGGGTGGGGCGAGGCAGGAGGGGAGTGCGGGGCGGTGGGGGGGTGGTGGGGTGGGCGGGGGGGGCGAGGCAGGAGGGGAGTGCGGGGCGGTGGGGGGGTGGTGGGGTGGGCGGGGGGGGGCGAGGCAGGAGGGGAGTGCGGGGCGGTGGGGGGGTGCGGGGCGGGAGGTGGTGGGGGGGATGGTGGGGTGGACTAGAAACATCTTGGGACCATAGCCCAGTGTGAGCCACCCCAGTCGCTGCCAATGAATTGCTCGCCCCTTAGAGCTTCACGCAAACATAGGGACAGTAAGTGGCAATCTGCTGTACCCCCAAGGTACAAGCGACAATTAAGGGAAAGCCTTGAAGCCTGAGAAGTGAATTATATAGAATCTCACACCACTTAAACATTTTACATCCACGTTAAGTCATTGATAAAACTGCGACCAGGAATTCCACTTGACTCAATACCCTAGTAGACTCTTGACAGGGCTTAAGTAACCAATTTCCTATTAAGAAAATGATGGAAAATCCTTGCCAGACATCTCTCACACTCCGTGAGCAGTTTATCCTTTATCTCGTCATCTGTAGCTGCAAGGTCAGAGATGGCATTTCCTGCTAACTACTGGATCTGATTATGACACAGGATAATGGCCACTTCCCTTCTCGGGCCTAGTCTGCAGGAACCATTTAAAAGTCCTTCTAATTTACAGGAGAGTACGTGATCACCCATACGGAACCCTCCTGCTAATCTTTCCTAACTTCCGGCTTTTACCAAATGATTGCTGCTTGCCAAGGCCAAGAGATTCCTTTCCAGTTCTCAAACCAGGAATGTAGGATAGGGCTGAGAATGAAAAAGAGAAAACAGGAAAGGGAGAAATTGTACATAAATGAATACTTTTTTAAAAAAAACACTAAGTAACAATCAAAACCGAACATACAACAACCGCCAAGAGCAAATAAATACGTGGAGGCCAACTTTCCGGGCCCCTCCCCCAGATCTTGGCGCTGGGCAGACTCCAAGACGGGAGTGCTCCAAGACTGAGCCACGGCTGACACCTAAATGCATAGGAAACATGTATCCGAGCGACGAGTTGAAAATCTACCCACTGTGTCTGAAACGCTGATGTGCGCACAAATCGCATACAAGTGGAAGATCCCGATACCATTCGATTACAGATCATCAAAGATGATCTAGGCTCTTTCATTGACATATAGATTTCACGGTGCTCATTCGTCCCAGTTTTTTACATGAATGGCCAGCATGTAAATACTGAATTCAAAAAATGTGTCACAGTGCAACAGAAAACTTTGGAAGTGGCCCATTAATAATGAGCTACCACAGATGGGACAGGAAGGACTATGATATTGGGGTGGAAATTGCTCGAAGCGGTGAAGCAACACTCCTCGCCGCTCCATAGATTTATACTAACCCATTAACTTACCCATTTTTGTCGGCCATTCCCTCTATTAGGAAGTGGAGAAGAGCCCAGCATCAGTTCAGGTGAAGCTAGGACCCATGGGAGAAGTGAGAGGATCGATCTCTCCCCTCGACCAATCAGCTCACAGTATTTTTGATACGCTGCGTTCACTGCCTCTGCAGGCTTGGAGTGTTAAACCAGGAAGTGAAAGGTACAACAATAAAATCAACGTAAAAACAGTTATAGACAGCGAAAAAAGAGAGGGTAAGAAATAATTGAATTAAATAAAAGAGACAGAAGGGAAAAGTAAAAAAACTAATTTTAATTTTTTTAAAATTTTTTTAAATGATCAAAACCTATTAAAATAAGGAGTAATGTGATGCAACATTTTTTAAAGTTTTAATGTTTAGTTGTTTGGCAGTCATTAAGACTTAACCGCGCTGTTAAAACTTAGTTTAGACCTGTATCTTTAATTGTATCTGTTTGGTGGCGTAATTAGTTACTTTCCAGCTGGGCAGGTAAGCAAGTTGGGGCTTTTTCAATGATTTCTCTGATTGTAGAGTGTGATGGCCCTTTAATTTGAAGCTGTCATATTGCCGGCGAACCATTGGGAGCAAGTTCCAGATTTCCACAATGCACTACGCATGAGCGAACGCTGGAACTTGCTCCTCCATTTCGCCACTAAGAATGGAGAGCACTGTAGAGCTCATCGTTATTCTGCCCCATTATCTCATTTACTTGGTGGATTATATGTTGAGGATTCTGATAGCACATAAACCCATCAGTTTGATTAATCACCTAAGAGCTGAGATTCCTCGATCCAGATGTGTGTTCCACCAGCTAACATCTGGGGGGAAAAAAGACCTTTCAGAAAAGGTGAAAACTTAAAAAATAGGAATACGGATTTTTAAAAATTCCTTTTTGGGATGTGGGCATCGCTGGCAAGGCCAGCATTTATTGCCCGTCCCTAGTTGCCCTTGAGAAGGTGGTGGTGAGTTTTCCTCGGGAACCGCTGCAGTCTGTGTGGTGAAGGTTCTCCCACAGTGCTGTTGGGTAGGGAGTTCCAGGATTTTGACCCAGCGGTGTTGAAGGAACAGGGGATATATGTTTAAGTCGGGATGGTGTGTGACTTGGAGGGGAACTTGGAGGTAGTTTTGTTCCCATTCACCTGTTGCCCTTGTCTTTCTAGGTGTGGAATAGTCTATTATTCCTTTGTTTCAGAGCTCAAACAAAGGGCTTCAATCTGCTATTTTCTGCTTTCGAAATGCTGTGTACTTCAGGCATTGTCTTTTTATTTTAGATTTCCTTGATTCACAGCTTTTATTTATTTATGTATTTATTTATTTTTGTTAGTAGCTGTAGAATTTGCTGAAAATTGCAACCTTATCATTTAAGTAATTGTAAATAGCAGCCTGCACTACACAGAGGACTTTAAGAATAGGCGGGTCGGTATGAAGGACAAGCCCGTCGTTCCAATTTGATCACATATTCTTCGGGTCTTATGTAGCTCTTAAAAATCACCACAAGAGCTGAAACAGCAGGGCTGCCCATAATGAAACCGTTTATTAGCTGATGCCAGTCAATGGGCAGACTGTTAATGGGGGCAATTACACAAGAGACAAACTGCTCATGCCCCCAATATTTTAACATGGGAAAAAAAAAGCCCTGCAGATATACAGCTTGTTTGAACTTGGGGGTTGCTGCTTTTGAGGTCCAAACAAACACTCTACATAGGCACCTTTCAGATGGAAGTGGGTGGGCAGGCTAACTGAGTAGCTAGATCATTTAGAAATGTTGACTGAACTGTTTAAAGTCCACCCACGTACCTAAAAGACGGTACTGGGTAAATAGTGGGATGAATGGGCTATAGAGCTCTATTCAACTTTCTGCAGGATAAGTTAAATGGATTTATTTGGACCAGCACTGCGATAGATGCATTACTGGATTAGCCGGTGTAAGCACTTTAAACCAATGCAATAGTAAGAGTTTTATTTGTGTGCCATTCTCCAATTATCCTTTACAAAGAGTGTTGATTTCTTGTACACCATGTGGCTGTTTGGCCGTATTTTGCACAATCTCCTCCTAGCCTAACGAAGCTCTGTGGGTCAGTTTTACATTAACTATCATCCAATGTACATTGATTATTATAAATGGGCTTGTTGCAATGGAGGGGCACTGGTGTGCGTGGGAGTACCAACATGCACTCCCTTAGTTTAGTGGGGTGTAGGCTCATGCCCATTGTGCCCCCGCACTATTAGCTGCTTTTATAGTGTTCTAGTTCTGTGCTAGTGCTGGAACGTGGATCAAGCATTCCCAGGAAGAACACATTGGAACAGGAGTAGGCCATTCAGCAGCTCGAGCCTGTTCCACCATTCAGTTAGATCATAACGGATCTGTACCTCAACTCCATCTACCCGTCTTGGTTCTGTATCCCTTAATACCCTTGCCTAACAAAAATCTATCAATCTCAGTTTTGAAATTTTCAATTGACCCCCAGCCTCAACAGCTTTTTGAGGAGAGAGTTCCAGATTTCCACTACCCTTTGTGTGAAGAAGTGCTTCCTGACATCACCCCTGAATGGCCTAGCTCTAATTTTAAGGTTTCACCTCCTTGTTCTGAACTCCCCCACCAGAGGAAATAGTTTCTCTCCAGCTACCCTATCAAATCCTTTAATCATCTTAAACACCTCAATTAGATCACCCCTTAATCTTCTAAACTCAAGGGAATACAAGTCCAGTCTATGCAACCTGTCCTCATAATTTAACCCTTTTAGCCCGGTATCATTCTGGTGAATCTGCGCTGCACCCCCTCCAAGGCCCTTTCTGAGGTGCAGTGCCCAGAACTGAACGCAGTGCTCTGGGTACTCCCAGTTGCTGTTGCCACGTGCTGCCCAAGACCTGAGTGCTAGGCACCTAATTTGTGATCAGCAAGGTCCCACAAACAGCAATGAGATAATGACCAGATAATCTGTTTTAGTGATGTTGGTTGAGGGATAAATATTGGCCAGGACACTGGGCAAAGCTCCCCTGCTCTTCTTCAAAATTGTGCTTTGGGATCTTTGACATCCACCCGAAAGAGCAGACGGGGCCTCGGTCTCATCTGAAAGACGGGACCTCCAACAGTGCAGCGTTAGAGTGTCAGCCTAAATTATGTACTCAAGCATCTGGAATGGGACTTGAATCCACAACATTCTGACTCGGAGGCAAAAGTGCTACCACTGAGACACAGCTCACACTTCAGTTCCCATCTCAGCCATATGGCTGTGGAGCCAGGGTATTGGCTGAGCATTTTGCTACAGCAAACACAATAGGCAGGGGGATATCAGGAAGAGAATCATGGCTGATCCATTTGGAGGCACCGGCCAGTGACCAGCTTTGGACTGTGACCCGTTAGTCTTACTTCAATCACGTGTAAAATAATGCAATCGATTATCAAGTGTAAACTTGAAGATTATCTGTGTGAAAATAACTTAATTAACAGTCAATTTGGATTGAGAAAGAGAAGGTCCTGCCTGATCAATTTTCTTAACCTCTTTGCAAAAGTGACATTCCAAGTGGACTGTGGCAAGGCCTACAATGTATTGTACCTAGACCTGCAGAAGGCATTTGACAAAATCCCACATGAAAGGTTATTAGTTTGACTCAAAGCCGTTCTGATTCTGGGTAAATCTCCTATGGATAAAGAATTGTCTGAAGGGTAGGAAACAATGAATACTCATTGTGGTGTTGCATCAGGATGGGGGTAAATAGTGACTGGAACATCCCAGGGATCACTGTTGGGACCATTACTACATTTAATTTATATCAATGAATATTGGCCAAATCTGAAGAAGATTGAAAAAGTAGTGTTGTTTTGGTTTGAGAAAATAGTTTTGAAGTATTAGTGAAAGTTAGGTAATGTGTTATTGTTTAATCTGCTGAGTTATTATTTGCTTCTGTGCAATTTTATTCCTAGGTAAATATTACTTACTAGTTTTTAGCCTGAAGTTTGGTGGGATGACGTTTTTTGCTGCTACGAACAAATCTGGAGCACATGTTGCGTTGGCCATATTGTTACCATTGCACACCACAGTGTAGAAGGGTTCATTGCTCACCCTGTAGCAGTGCTTTCCCAGATACTTCGAACATAAGGTCAAGTTCTAGTACGCAGAAAGTGCGGGAAGGTAGGCTGAATTTTTGCAGAGAGCGTGAATAAAAAGTATCGGCAATTAGCCCTAATTGTAAAAGTGAACCCAAGCAGCTGCATCTGTAACTTTCTTTTGTCCCAATTTGTAGGGAGAACTGAGGGGAGTGAAAGAAAGCTTGATTGAAAAAACCTTGTTACATGTGCGCAATAAAGATAAGAATCATGAAACCTGCTACAATACCCACAAAATGTCACAGTTCAAATGCAAAGTGAAAAAAACTGTTTGTTGTGAGGAGGACAGACATGTGTGTTTCAGCAAAAATTGACCTTGGCTATGACCCTGGTCCATAATGACAAGTAGTGCCCTTGACTAAGGATCAACAGGGCAAATTTACATCTGAAGAAAGGACCATATAGGTCTTAAAGGAACAGGGTTATGAAGGAAAAACTTCTTTTAAAAAACACTTTGTTCTTCACTTGATAATGTTCCTGTGGCAGAAATGTGACATCGGTGGTCAGCTGACCATTCCTACCGTTAATGATTCTTTAGTGTCTTCACTTTAATTAAATGTTAGTGATAACTGAAACGTTTGAGCTGCGGCAATAGACATAAGCATTGGCCAAGGGGAAGCCAAGATGCCAAGGTGTGAGTGGAGATCTCGGAACGGATTTTTGTAGAAACAACAAAACTTGCATTTATATGGCACCTTTAATGTAGTAAAATGTCCCACAGCACTTCACAGGACCGTTATCAAACACAATTTGACACAGAACCACAGAAGGAGATAGTAGGACAGGTGAAAAAAAGCTTGGTCAAAGAGGTAGGTTTTAAGGAGGGTCTTAAAGGAGGAGAGAGAGGCGGAGAGGTTTAGGGAAGGAATTCCAGAGCTTAGGACCTAGGCAGCTGAAGGCACGACCGCCAAAGGTGGAGTGATAAAAATCAGGGACACACAGGAGACCAGATTTGGAGGTGCGCAGAGATCTCGGAGGGTTGTGGGGCTGGAGGAGGCTACAGAGATAGGGAAGGGCGAGGCCATGGAGGGATTTGAAAACAAGGATGAGAATTTTAAAATTGAGAAACTGAGCCTGCCTGGAAACAGTTTAATGAGTTAGGATGCCCCTTTAATCTGCCACCAAATATTATTTTTTTCAAAACGATGTAAGAAGTTTTTGTTCTTGCTCGATGGACGTGACATGCTGGCGCCAGAAGAGAAGCCTAGATAAGGGAGACAAAGGCTTACCTATGATACAAATCAATGTTTGAGCCAGCCTGCACCAAGAGTGAATGAGGGAGCAACAAGAGATGGAAGCAGAAAGGGCTGGTGAAACGGAGAAAGAGCTATCACACTGATTAATCATTCAAGGCACTTGAATCCTGATAAACACACATAGTTTGCCAAGAAATTATGTGGGTCATGCTTTATGTCACATCTCTGCTGTATTCTGATGTGTGTCATTTAGCAAAGGGATAACATTGGACTATAAAAAATTAGTAGCTGTTTAATTGCACTATAATACTGGACAGTGCCTATCATAGGAAAGAAAGAAAAAACTTGCATTTATATAGCAACTTTGATGACCTCCCAAAGCATTTTACAGCCAATGAAGTACTTTGAAGTACAATGAAGTGTAATCACTGTTGTAATGTAGGGAATGCAGCAGCCAATTTGTGCACAGTAAGATCCCACAAACAGCAATGTGATAAATGACCAGATAATCTGTTTTAGTGATGTTGGTTGAGGGACAAATATTTGCCAGGACACCGGGGAGAACTCTTCTGCTCTTAAAATAGTATCACAGGATCTTTTACATCCACCTGAGAGGGCAGAGGAGGCCTCGGTTTAACGTCTCATCTGAAAGACTGTACCTCCGACAATGCAGCACTTCGAGTCTTAGCTCTGAGCTCTCAGTGCTGGTGGACACTTTGAGGGTGATTTTAAAACGGAGCTGGGAAGGGGGCGGGGGGTCAAATTGAGGTCAGGAAACCCATTAGTACAGGTTTCCTGGATGTCCTTACGATTTTGACGTAAGGACGTTTTTTTTGTCGGTTTCCTGTCCGATTGACCGGTTGATTGACAGCTGGTCTCAGTCGGACAGGAGACCAGACAGGGAGAGGATGTCTTTAGGTAAGTCTTTGTTTGTATGGATGGGAGGGCACAGGTTGGCGAGTCATGAAGGATGGGATCGGGGGTCAGTCACGAGGCAGGGTGTTGGGATCAGGGGTCCGCGATCGTTGAGGGGGAGGAAATGGTGGCAATTTTCAATGCCCCCCCACCACCAACCCACCTGTTTGTTAATTTGAAAATTGAGCCCTTTGAGTAGCTGATTATTCAGTTGTTCTCTCTCTCCCTCTCAGCCTCTCCCCTTATTTAGTCCCATTCATTCCATCCCAAAACTGCACTCTGAGTGGGACACCTTCAACACCAATCAGCGGTTTAAATAGGGAAGCTCTTGACTGTTTAAATGGTCGGTTCGGGCTGACTCCCTCGACTGTTTAAATTGTCTGTTCAAGCTGAGCTCTACACACTGGAGTGTCAGCCTAGATTTTGTGCTCAATGCTCTGGAAGGGGACTTGAACCCACAACCTTCCTGATATCAGAGGGGAGAGTGCTACCCACTGAGCCACAGGAATATACTGCAAAGCTCTGCTTCTCTTCCTCTGCCTATCCTACAGAAAGAATGCCCAAAATGACAGGAAAACAACGGTGGCTGCAGTGGTTAATCCAAATGGTCAAAGGTGCAGAAATACTGACAGAAATAAACTCCATCGGGTACAATAGCTGGTCTGGGTTGCATTTTACACAACTGTGAAATGATCTTGGGCTTTGGATGATGTCAACATACTTGAAGGAGTGAAGGTGTGATGTGAATAGAAGGTGAACTTTATAACCTCTTAACCACAGCACTTACTGCAATTCTGTTTTGTTACAACGTTGTGCAACTAATTAGAGAACGATTAAGGAAGATATAGAACACAATATATCCTGAAGCCAGGTAAAAATATAGCATAATATAGTAATAGATACTTGAGGCCCGATGTTAACATGGGGCGAGCGGTGAGGGTGGGGCAGGTGGGGCTAGTGGCAGGCTCACCCCCACTTGCCAGTGTGAGGGCCCAACTATTTTAACTCCCAGGCAACTCCATTCCTGAGGGTATTGACTCCTTGCTGGGGTACAGTTCCACAGGCACCTTCCAGTACTTTGCCCAAGTGACCTCTCTCCCTTGGATCAGCCTTTACAGTGATTGTCCATAATCTATTTGACCATGGAAACATTATAGCCAAACCAGATCTCCTCCTCACCCAGACCTCATGGACATATTTCTAGCAGGGGGTCACTGGATAGCAATCAGGAGCAGGAACCAGGGTTCAGTTCCCTGCCCCCCCACCCCCGCCTTTTGCTGGCCCAAGGGCACTGAGGCCAATTGTAGCTCTCCCGTTGTAATCAGCTAACTAGGCACAGACCAAGAACTAAACCAAGGATCTTCCTGGTACATGTGGCTTAGTTGCTCGTTCAATAAACTGGCTGAGCTGTTGAGGGAGTCTTAGTAACGTTGAACTTTCCCACAGGGCTGCCAAGTAAGAACTAAAACCCGCTGAGGCGGCAGATCTCTCCTATCACTGAGGACGTGAGTTCCTGCTGCAAAAGGCCTGGCACGGCTAATTTGGGTCACTGACGGCATTCATCTAAGCGCAACCATAGCAACAAGCATGCTGCAGTCACTTTGTGGGTCTTCACCTCTTGATTTAATGCTGTGGCCCTTCCTGCCTTCTCACAATGGCTGTTTCCTCACTGTTGAAACCAATATGTCTATTCACTTATCTACTGTACTTCATGGACTGATGAAGTAATACTTACAGCGGAGTCAGCTTAACCCCCTCACTGTCTATGTCATTGTATGTGTGCTTCTATGTGCTTTGGTCTTTGTCTGTGTACACCAGTGTTGAAATGCACCTGTAAGAAGAAGAATGAGAGAATTTGCATTTACACAGAGCCATTCATATCCTCAGGACGTGCCAAAAGCACTTCACAAGCAATGAATTACTTTTGAAGTGTAGTCACTGTTGTGATGTAGGGAAACGAGGTCCCACATGCAGCAAATGAGATAAATGACTGATTAAACTGTTTTTAGTGATGTTGGTTGAGGGATAAATATTGGCCAAAAACATTGGGGAGAACTCCCCTGCTCTTTCTCGTAAAGTACCAGGGGATCTTTTACATTCCCCTAAGAGGGCAGATGGGCCTCAGTTTAATGTCATACCTGAAAGATGCCACCTCCAACAGTGCAGCACTCCCTCAGTGCTGGACTGGGAGTGTCAGCCTAGATTCTGTACTCAAGTCTCTAGAGTGAGACTTGAACCCACAACCTTCTGACCCAGAGGCAAGCGAACTACCACTGAGCCACAGCTGATACTATTGTGTGTGTATCTGTTTGTGTATGTATGCCATTGTGTCTGTGGGTGTGAGAGAAACTATGGGCTCAATTTTAAACTTAAATTGCGGGTGCGTTGGGGGCGGGGTGGGGGCAGTGAAAATTGCAGAAATGCAGAGCGGGTACAGAAGCCGGCTCCAACCCGCCGGTGGGATGATAGTTAAAGAACCAAATGTACTTCATTAAGGTACTTAAGGCACTTTACTTGTGATATATTAGGTAGTTAGAACGATTTTTAACTTACCTGGGCGGCTTTCCCACAGCTTCTGATTCATGCCTGGCATGGAGGGCCGGATCAGGCAAAAAGAAACAAAATAAATTAAATAAAAAACCATTGCACAAAGTTAAACACAAAATCAACCTACCTTTCCACCCTGCTCCCATGTCCGATGTCTCCCTCTCCAATCTCCCCCTCCCGATGTCCCCCCAATCTCCCCCTCTTCGTCCCCCCGATCGCCCCTTCTTCACCCCCGATCTTCCACTCTTTCCCCCCCCCCACGATTTTCCATTCCAGCTCCAGATGACATTTCGCTCTCTCTCTTTCTCCCCCCCCTCCACCGGTGTTGCAGCTCCTGTCTGACTGCCGGGCGCCAAACCAGGAAAGAACTTTAATCACCATCAATTACATCGCGATTGCGTCGGAAACGGTAAGTTTTCTTTATTGGGGTTTGCCACGCGCACCTTCACCACCCCCCCCGCCACCCACCCCCCCTCCTCCGTTGCTGCCAACCCGCCACCATTTCAAAATTGAACCCTAGGTGACCGATTGTACAAAAATATGAGTGTGACGGACTGGATAGTGTGGTCTGTGCACAAGTAAGGTGACCTTACCAGATAAAGAGGTAGAAAACAGGCTGGTTTCACCAACGGTGTTTCTCCCCATTATTTGTTCTTGGAATGTGGGTGACATTTATTACCCATCCCTAATTGAGGGGTATTAATTGTCAATCACGCAGTGTTGGACTGGAGTCACAAGTAGGCCAGACAGGGCAGAGAGTGCCAGGTAACCTTCCCTAAAGGGCATTAGTGAACCAGTTGGGTTTTTATGGCAATCTGGCAGCTTTCATGGTCATTTTCTGGCGCCAACCTATAATTAAAAGGATTGCTCATGTGTAGGTTCCAATACATGAAGCAAACTATCGGAGTTAACAGGAGGCCCGATTTCCTGATCAGGCATGAACCGAGAGGTGCAATACTCAGAGTGGGTGCTAATCGTGAAATCTCGGGCCTGTCATGCCTGATTAATTTAAATTGACAGAAATCAGGGGCTACAAGCACTGTTCCTTTGCCAGAGGCAATCAGCCCCAATGTGTTTTCCAACTATTATTGTAGGATAAACTTTATATTAGTTAAGGTATTGTGGACAATACAAACTCTTGTACTTACTGGAGGAACCCACATCAACCTCTGTTACCCTCTCGCAACTCTCGAGCTCAAACAGTTGGGCTCCAGCTTTTGCAGGATCTGTGAGAACTTTTAGTTAACGTGACCTCCCTCAATTGTCTTCCTGGCCTGGCAATTGATCGCTATCTTTGCTTATCATCTTTACATCCTCAAATTGTTTTGTGACCGACTGTGGGTCAAGACAGCATTCGACCTCCATGCTATTTCTTCCCAGGCCTGTTTACTGGAGTGTGAATTGGGGGAGGGGGGAGGAGGGGAGGTGCGGGGAGGGGGGGTGCGGTCCGTACTCCTGCGCTGGAGATCACTGAGCATTTCAACAATACCTCCTCTGGGTAGGTGTGAGCTATTGGATTAGTGGTCATCAGTCCCACCTCTAAGTCAGAAGGTACAGGGCCCAGAGACTGGAGCTCTGGCTTTGAATTCTGGGATACTTGTGGATGTAGGTGCCCCCCATTGTATGGGCTGTGGAAACCCATAAAACCCTCCTGCCATATAGGACTAACCACCCCTATTGGCTAGTGTAAAGTTGGTTACCGCCATGGAAGGAACATTTATGTCACGGCATATCAGCCTGCAAATCCTTCCACTACTTCACACTATTCTCCAAGAAGATACGACAACAATAACATGACGTTAGGTTGAAATTTTCTGATCACATCCAGCTTACTGGCTGCTTGGTGTCTTATAGAAGCAAAGAGGCTCATTTTTTAAATTGGAAAGTGAAAAACTATGATTATTGGCATTGAATTCTGACTGGTTTGGAGTTTTGACTTACTGTTAGTAAGTTAGGTTTAAATGTATTTTTTTTTTAATTTCAGCAGTTCCACCCGGGGTATTAACTGAAGACATTTCCTGACCAATTTAACAAGTGGCACAGAAAACTCCCCACTCTGGGGGCCACTGAAATAGTTACTTGAGATCTCCCCTAAAAAGGACAGTGTTCCCTAGGGAAATATAATTCCCTGTTTGAGTGAGTGGAAGTTATAACTATAGGAAAATGCCACAGGTTGGCTCAAACAGAATAGAACAAAACAAACAGCCTCAAGTGGTAATGTTAGTGGACCAATTAAGGCCTTTGATCTAATT
This sequence comes from Heptranchias perlo, assembly GCF_035084215.1. NCBI lineage: Eukaryota > Metazoa > Chordata > Chondrichthyes > Hexanchiformes > Hexanchidae > Heptranchias > Heptranchias perlo. The sequence continues at coordinate 23,840,717 of NC_090326.1, forward strand.
GAAGGAATGCTACCTCCCTGGCACCTGATTGCATTCCTTCAGCCTGCGTTTGGACATTGAGCAGCAGAATGGAGCTGCCCAGCCAAAGGAGTCAGATCTTACTGAGGAAACAGCAAGAAGTTGTTGTCAACACCTCCAGAAAAGAAGCAAAGCAAAGTCAGGTTCAAGTAGGAGAACTAGGAGGAGAAGGTGGTCTTCTGTTTGTTCCACCTGCCCTGTATCTCTTAAGTTCTGAACAGGCACTGTTTAAGATCTTGCTTATTTCCGTCAGCCCGAAAACAAGGAAACCATTATAAGCCTTCACTAAGCCATTATAAAGAAAGAACCTGCATTTATGTAGCGCCATTCATGACCTCAGGACATCCCAAAGCACTTTACAGCCAATTAAGTACTTTTGAAGTGTGGTCACTTCAAATTACCAATTTGCGCACAGCAAGGTCCCACAAATAGCAATGAGATAAATGACCAGATAATCTTTTTTTAGTGATGTTGATTGAGGGATAAATATTGGCCAGGGCACCAGGGAGAGCTCCCCTGCTCTTTATCGAAATAGTGTCTTTCACGCCTGCCTGAGAAGGCAGGTGGGGGTCTCGGTTTAACATCTCATCCAAAAGGCAGCACCTCCGACAGTTCAGTACCCCCTCAATACTGCATTGGTGTGTCAGCCTAGATTTTGTGCTCAGGTCGGTGGAAAGTGTGTGGGTATCAGATAACGGCAGGATCAAACTTGGTTATAATAGCCCTCCTAGAACAATAGCAATTACATGAAAGAAGGAGGCCATTTGGCCCATCATGCCTCACTCTTCAAATGGAGCCGTTTACTCTAATCCCCTTTCCCTGTATCCTTTTTTATTCTTCTTTTTCAAATACTTATCCAATTCCTTTTGAATGAGGTTATAGCCTCTGTCTCAATAGTCATTTGTGACAGAGCATTCCATGTTCCAATAACCCTCTGTGATAACATTTCTTCTACCTCTCCTCCCCCACCCTCCCCCATATTTTCTCGTAGTAATTCTGAGTCTACTGATTCGCCATACAGTGGAAACAATCTTTCAATATTAACCCTTTCAAAACCCTCCGTAACCTTTCCTACATTGCACCAGTGGTTACACTTCATTGGCTGTAAAGTGCTTTGGACCTTTTGTCCTGAGGTTGTGAAAGGTGCTATATAAATGCAAGTTTTGTCTTTTTTAATCCCACCGAAAGAGTGAGTGCCTTCAGGAGGGGAGGAGGAGAGGTAGGAGAGAGAAGGTTGGCTGTGACAGGAGATTAACAAAACATCTCCAATAGGAAACATCCTTTCTCTTAAGGACTAACAGCACATCAGCCTATTGCTGATGAAAGATTGTCATTCCTTACTGCTCGGCTAAAATGCCATAAAAATTCCCTTTTGGACTCCCAATGGCTTGTTCCATTTGTAATTAATAAATGGGATAAAAGGCATATTTTGAAGTCTTTATTTGAATCGTGTGAAATTCAGATCTGAGTTTGCTTTCATGTTCGTGAGATACGATCAATTGTGGTTGTTTATGTCAGAGTTGCATCGTTGGTTGTGACAGTAAATTGTCAATGTGTCACAAGAAAAACATATTTACGGTCTTCATTTTCGCACTGACGGTGCCTTTGTGTAGCGACAGGGCGGGGGTGGACTACGTTGAACTTGATCAATCTGATAACGGGTGCTTTTCGAGAGCGATGTGGTTTCTTTAATTTTAGTCGTGCTGGCACTATTCTCTTTGCCGAACCCATAAAGATGGCGAGCTTATGAAATGTGAAAAGTGTATATTTTTTTAAAAATCATACAGGCATCTTATTAAAGAAAAAAACGTGTGATCACGGGAGAAGAGGATTTTAACTCCCTCCGCCCAGCGTGAACAGGAGTTCATATCGGAGGGGTACGCTTACCTCTCTGTTTCCATCACCACCCCCCTCCCGCCATCCCCATAGATATAGTCAATCTGGGCGACTGAGATAGCCGGGCGACTGAGCTAGCCACCCGACTCAGGCTCGGGCAGGAATTTATGCAAATCGGGTTTCTCAGCGAGGACCCCGAAGCCATTTTAACGGCTTAGCGAGAGGAGCGTCCACTGCGGAAGCTTCCGGAAATCCAGCAGAGGCACCGAGAGGTACGTTCAAAACTTATCGGTGTGTGGGGCCAGGAGGAGCAGGAGTGCTCTTCCAGGCTCCCCTCCAAAAATTAATTAGGCTGCTGCTGTTGCCCCAGGCTCCTCCCCCCTCCCCACCCCCTTCCTCGCTCCTGGTGCTCCTCCTGAACCCCAGCCCCGATGAGTGCCTCAGCTGGGCTGCCTGATAATACACCAGTTGCCTCTGGAGGCCCATTCCAGGCAGTTGCATGTAAATAAGGTCCAGCCATTAAAATGGACCAAGGCTTCCCGCGCCACCCCCCTCCCCCCCGCCACCCCAAGAGTCTGCCCGGGTGTTCCGCCAGTTGAGCAGGAGATAAAACTCCCCCCGCCACCCCCCCAGCAAGTAGTGCTGGGAATATTATCCAACGGCGTGGATTCAGGGTTCACACAGGCTATAGTTTTTGAGACACAGCCTATGTCAACATATCATAGAATCATAGTAGGTACAGCATGGAAAGAGGCCATTTGACCCATAGTGCCCGTGCCGGCTCTTTGAAAGAACTATCCAATTAGTCCCACTCCCCTGCTCTTTCCCCGTAGCCCTGTAAATTTTTTCCCTTCAAATATTTAACTAATTCCCTTTTGAAAATTACCATTGAATCTGTTTCCACCACCCTTTCAGGCAGTGCATTCCAGATCATAACAACTCACTGCATTATAAAATTTCTCCTCATTTCCTCTCTGGTTCTTTTGCCAATTATCTTAAATCTGTGTCCTCTGGTTACTGACCCTCCTGCCAGTGGAAAGAGTTAATCCCTATCTACTCTATTAAAACCCTTCATGATTTTGAATACCTCTATCAAATCTCCCCTTAACCTTCTCTGTTCTAAGGAGAACAACCCCAGCTTCTCCAATCTTTCCACATAACTGAAGTCCCTCATCCCTGGTACCATTCCAGTAAATCTCTTCTGCACCCTTTCTGAGGAGGCCTTGACACCCTTCCTAAAATGTGGTGCCCAATATTGAAGGCGATACTCCAGCTGAGGCCTAACCAGTGTTTTATAAAGGTTTAGCGTAATTTCCTTGCTTTTGTACTCTATGCCTCTATTAATAAAGCCCTGGATCCTGTATGTGCTTTTTTTTAACAGCCTTCTGAACTTGTCCTGCCACCTTCAGAGATTTGTGTATGTGCACCCCCAGGTCTCTCTGTTCCTGCTCCCCCTTTAAAATTGTACCATTTAGATAATATCGTCTCTCCTCATTCTTCCTACCAAAATGTATCACTTCATACTTCTCTGCATTAAGTTCCATCTGCCCATTTCACCAGTCTGTCTGTGTCCTCCAGAAGTCTGTTACTATCCTCCACATTGTTTACTACATTTCTGAGTTTCGTATCATCTGCAAACTTATAAATTATACCCTCTATACCAGGTCATTAATATATGTCAAAAAGAGCAGTGATCTTAATACTGACCCCTGGGGACCACCACTGTATACTTCCCTCCAGTCTGAAAAACAACTGTCAACCACTACTCTCTGCTTTCTGTCCCCTAGCCAATTTTGTATCCATGCTGCCACTGTCCCTTTAATTCCATGGGCTTTAATTTTGCTAACAAGTCTATTATGTGGTATTTTATCAAATGCCTTTTGAAAGTCCAAATACACAACATCAACCGCATTACCCTCATCAATCCTTTCCGTTACTTCATCAAAGAACTCAAGTTAGTCAAACACAATTTTTCTTTAACAAATCCATGCTGACTTTCATTTATTTTCCAAGTGCCAATTTATTTTGTCCCGGATTATTGTGTCTCAAAGTTTCCCCACCATCGATGTTAGGCTGACTGGCCTGTAATTGCTGGATGTATCCCTCTCCCCTTTTTTGAACGGGTGTAACATTTGCAATCCTCCAATCCTCCAATCCTCCAATTCTCCAGCACTGTCCCCATATCTAAAGAGGATTGAAAGATTGTGGCCAGAGCCTCAGCAATTTCCACCCTTACTTCCCTCAGTAACCCAGAATGCATCCCATCTGGACCGGGCCAATTTTCTACTTTCAGTACTGCCAACCTTTTAAGTACATCGGGGGAAAAAAATTGGATGGGGCCGTTTTTGGGCGTAGGTAGCGCGATGTGCAGGCAGGACGCAAGTTTCAGCCCACCCCAGGACTTGCCTGCAATCAACATTCCATTCCAGGCCTTGCACATGGAATCAATGCAATTTGCACTTTCCACCAGCAGAGGGAGTGCAATCTCTTAAAGGGAAGATGTTTCTTAGAAATCTCTTAAAGGTAGCTGGTACCTGCTATTTGCTGAAAATAACTGTCTACTGTCTGCACGGAGTCTGAACTGAGATCAGACATCACACACGTAAAACACAGATACAGGTCCCATCCCTATGTTTACACACTGATGAGTTATGTTAAAACATTGAATAAAGGTTGCACACTACTAAATCCCATATCCTCCAATCGGCACGCCAGACCTCACCAATCTGCCGATCTGAGTTGGTACCAGGCCTGCGAGAGTGCATGCACCAAGCTTCACTGCTGATGCACCAGAGACCTTGGTGCAAGAGGTGGACAGAAGAAGCAGGTCAGAGGCTGGGTATTCTGTGGCGAGTGACTCACCTCCTGACTCCCCAAAGCCTTTCCACCATCTACAAGGCACAAGTCAGGAGTGTGATGGAATACTCTCCACTTGCCTGGATGAGTGCAGCTCCAACAACACTCAAGAAGCTCGACACCATCCAGGACAAAGCAGCCCGCTTGATTGGCACCCCATCCACCACCCTAAACATTCACTCCCTTCACCACCAACGCACCGTGGCTGCAGTGTGTACCATCCACAGGATGCACTGCAGCAACTCGCCAAGGCTTCTTACACAGCACCTCCCAAACCCACGACCTCTACCACCTAGAAGGACAAGAGCAGCAAGCACATGGGAACAACACCACCTGCACGTTCCCCTCCAAGTCACACACCATCCCGACTTGGAAATATATTGCCATTCCTTCATCGTCGCTGGGTCAAAATCCTGGAACTCCCTTCCTAACAGCACTGTGGGAGAACCTTCACCACACGGACTGCAGCGGTTCAAGAAGGCGGCTCACCACCACCTTCTCAAGGGCAATTAGGGATGGGCAATAACTGCTGGCCTCGCCAGCAACGCCCACATCCCATGAACGAATAAAAAAAATCCTATATCCGCAGTTGTGGGTGAGGGGGCAAGAGGCCCTCCAGACATATATCCAAAAGACAGTGGGAGACAGCGGGGGATGAAGTCAATGCCAGGTGCACAGCATCATGAACATGGATGCAGTGCAGGAAGATGTTCAATACTTTGACATGAGTGGTCAAGTTGAGTGAGGTCAACTGTCAAGTGGTGTCTCCCACCAACTGCTCCGCGCACGACACCCCCCATCACCCACATACCAACAAACTATTTCCATCAGTACTCAACTCTTCCAATCAGGTGCTTCCTCTCACCCTCACACATTACCACTGTTTCAAGCCGCCCTCCCACAACTCACAGGCCACACACACTGGCAGCTATTCAACCATAACAGGCACATCACCCAGGCACGTCCCGCTTTCTTGCAGGAGAAGGTGCGCATAGCAAGAGGCAGCCAGTGGCAGTGGCATTTAGCCCCTCGAGCCTGTTCCACCATTCATTGAGATCATGGTGGACCTGTGACCTAACTCCATATACCCGACTTAGCCCCATATCCCTTAATACCCTTGGTTCACAGAAATCTATCAATCTCAGATTTAACATTCACAAGTGAACTAGCATCAACTGCTGTCTGTAGAAGAGCGTTCCAAATGTCTCCCACCCTTTGTGTGTAGAAGCATTTCCTCACTTCACTCCTGCACGTCCTGGCTCTAAATGTTAGGCCATGTCCCCGCGTCCTAATATTCAAGTCTAGGAGACCGCCAAAAACAGTTACAAATGTCTTGGCAGCCAGAGGCAATAATCCAGCCACTAACCTGTAAATCCTGCATGGTCCCTTTAAATAGCACTGGTGGGGGTCCTCCAGGCACTCTAAGACATGTTCAGATGGTCGGGGTTAAGACTGTGCGTTGAGTTGAGCGTTAAGGCCCAAAATAGTGTCTATCACTTTAAATCAGCATTGCACACTGATTGAAGCCATTTTCTCCCTACTTTACATGATTCCAGCATTCGTTATCTGCGCCTGCGCTAACTCCTATACCAAGATGGCCCCTTACGCACCTCAAGCAGGAAACGTGCGTGTGCATCCAAGACGCCATCTTGGATGTCGGAGACGCAGAAACAACAGGCGCTACACGGCCCAATTTAGCGCCCAATCTCTTTATCTATTTTTATCCTATCCAATATCGCTTCTACCTCCTCCTTTACTGCTACAGTGGCTGCATCCTCTTCTCTAGTGAAGACAGATGCAAAGTATTCATTTAGTACCTCAGCTGTGCCCTCTCCCTCCATAAGAAGATCTTTTTGTCCCTAATCAGGCCCACCCTTCCTTTGGCTACCCTTACTTGGCATTAATACATTTGCCGAGTTTAAAATTCTGAAGGGCTTTTGTCTCTTTCAGGAGAGCAAGTAAGGTACATTAGAACTAAAAACAGAGAATACTGGAAGTACAGATCAGGTCCTTCTACATCTGTAAAAATATAAGACAGGTTATGTTGCAGGTGTAAACCCTCCATCAGCACTCAAGAAATCTTAGACTCTCGGGTGGATTTTCTGAGTCCTTGCCATGGCCCACTTTAAGATAGGTACAGTAGCTTGTGGTTATATTACTGGACTAGCAATCGAGAGGCCTGGACTAATAACCCAGAGAACACAAATTCAAACCCCACCATGGCAGTTTGAGTTTTGAATTCAGTTTTAAAAATCTGGAAACAAAAAGGTGGTGTCAGTAAAAATAACCAAGCAGCTGTTGGATTGTCATTAAAAACCCCAACTGGTTCACTGATGTCCTTTGGGGAAGAAAACCTGCCATCCTTACCCGGTCTGGCCTCTATGTGACTCCAGTCCCACACCAACGTGGTTGACTCTTAACTGCCCTCTGAAGTGGCCTAGCAAGCCAATCAGATGTACCAGGGATAGGCAACAAATGCCGGCCTTGCCAGCGATGCCCACATCCCGAGAATGAACACAAACAAAAAGCACGGGTTGGAAAATTGCGGACGCTCCTGTGACTTTCCGATCAGCACTCGTAATGGGGGGGGGGGGAACCCATAGCTCACCACAGGGTAAGGGCTCAAATAAAATCTATCTTCTATCTCAGTCACAGCCCCGCAGTTATGAGCTCAGCTGAATCTGTCAGCCAAACATCTGCAAAAAGAGGATAAAAGATCTCAGGAACGCTAAGATATTAAACTCCTGCAAAAAAAAACAGCAACATCTTTCACATCAAACAATACACGTCTTTGTTGCTTCTAGACTGTGAGGAATGTTCTGGCATACGTTATATGAAACGTTGTGAGGCTTTGTTATAGGTTTTTTTTTATTTTAATAGCAGTACAAGTGATGCCAACGAATGAGCTCCTGTCACTTTAAATCCTGCCTCTCGGCCCCTTGCGCTGTTCTCCTGTGAGTGAGACAGTGGACACCAGGTCTGACCTGCCTACTGTTTCCTGCCGAAACAGTTTTCCACTGATGTTGCACGACTGATCACGAAAGGGGTTCTCATTACAGACAATCCGGAACACTGTAGCAATCCTCCTTTAGCAGGGGAAGTGAATTCTGCTGAATTATTGCAATCCTGAGTGAATCACAGAATCGTACTGCATAGAAGGAGGCCATTCGGCCCATCGTGCCTATGCCGGCTCTTTGAAAGAGCTATCCAATTAGTCACACTGCCCCCTGCTCTTTCCCCATAGCCCTGTAAATTTTTCCTTTTCAAGTATTTATCCAATTCCCTTTTGAAAGTTACTATTGAAACTGCTTCCACCACCCTTTCAGGCAGTGCATTCCAGATCATAACAACTCGCTGCGTAAAAAGCACTCTCCTCATCTCCCCTCTGGTTCTTTTGCCAATTTCTTAAATGTGTGTCCTCTGGTAACCGACCCTCCTGTCAATGGAAACCGTTTCTCCTTATTTACTTTCTCAAAACCCCTCATAATTTTGAACACCTCTATTAAAATCTCCCCTTAACCTTCTCTGTTCTAAGGAGAACAACCCCAGATTCTCCAGTCTCTCCACGTAGCTGAAGTCCCTCATCCCTGGCATCATTCTAGTAAATCTATGTTAATAGATAAAGAAGGAAGTGGCTTAAATGGAATGCAAAATCTGTGGGAAAGTTATTTTGATTTCGCTCACTATTTCTCCACCACTGTTAACTAAAAATCTGAATGTTCTTTTGCCAATTATCTTAAATCTGTGTCCTCTGGTTACCGACCCTCCTGCCAGTGGAAACAGTTTCTCCCTATCTCCTATATCAAAACCCCTCACAATTTTGAACACCTCTATTAAATAGTGTGTGTGTGTGTGTGTGTCTTTTTCTTATTTTTGTCAATTTTTCTCTGCCTGTCCTGAAAGCATTGACTCCTCCATTGGAAGTCGGTCCATGAATACAGACAGTCCCAACTGGCCATTATTTATGTGTGACCATTGACAGTGGTGCTGACAGACTGTGCGGCCCCCGATTTTAAATCCGCCCCACCAGCGGGGGGGCAGTTAAAATGGAGCATGGGGACTTACTCTTTCCTTTCCCACCCCAATCTGACCAAAATATTGGAGATGGGAGGAAAATCTGTTTGGCTGGGCGGGGTGATTGGAAGCGGGAGGTCATGTGATGATAAACTCCAGGAATACGGCCAACCAGAGTTGGTAACCCTACGCTCCGAATCCTTGTAAAATTTCCCCTTCAGTCCTCTCTTTGCTGCTGCCACTCTCTGTGTTCTGTGGTCGAGGCTGTGTGGAGGCAAGCACGTTGTGGAGATGACCTTATGTACGACTGCAGCTGAACTTTTTCACAAGCAACACACAGTGGGGTTTGATTTGGTGGTTCACTGGTTAATGGTTGTAATGCCTGTGTGCTGTATTAACACAATTGTTAACCTGCTAATGACAACATTAAAACAGTGCACAAAGGAATTTTATAGGAATGCTTTGAGCAGGAGGAATATTTCCAGTCGGTCTCCAAACAACATAAAACAAGGTAAGAGGGAACTGGATGGCACCCTTTCACTTCTGGGATCTAGTTTCAAATCCAGCTCCCACCAACGGAATGAAAGTCCTACAAGGATTTGGAATCTAGGGTTGCCAACTCTGGTTGGCCATATTCCTGGAGTTTTCATCACATGACCCCCCCCCCATCTTCCAACCGCCCCACCCAGTCAAACAGCTTTTCTTCCCGTCTCCAATAATTTTATAACTAATAAACCAAAGGCGTCAATGAAAAAAATACTATTTTTTAAACACCCCTATGATTTTTTTTCTCCCAGGTTTGCTCGCCAAGTGTCCAGGAGATTAATCTTTCATTTTGGAGACTCCAGGGCAATTCTGGAGGGTTGGCAACCCTATTGGAGCCAGGGCAGTGCCTCACTCGAATGGAGCGTGATCGTTTTAATCCCGATCTTCTGGGGATTAAAACGAATCCCTAAAATTAGGAAATGTCCCCTTGTAAATTATAGGATTTTTGGGGGAAAATGAGGAGAATGCATCGGAATTTCTTCAGAGCTGCTCCCGCTGCTGTAACTTTGCTGGAAGTGTGAATAGGTTTGTATTCCCATGAGTATAGAAGATCTAATTGAGGTGATTAAGATGATTAAAGGATTTGATAGGGTCGATAGAGAGAAACTATTTTCTCTGGTGGGGGAATCAAGAACAAGGGGGCATAACCTTAAATTTAGAGCTAGGCCATTCAGGAGTGATGTCAGGAAGCATTTCTTCACACAAAGGGTAGTGGAAATCTGGAACTCTCTCCCCAAAAAACTGTTGGGGGCGATCAATTGGAGCTTTCAAAACTGAGATTGATAAGCAAGGGTATTTAGCATAGATGCATTTAAGGGGAAGCTAGATAAGTACTTGATGGAGAAAGGAAAAGGAGGTAATGCTGATAGAGTTAGATAAAGTAGGGTGGGAGGAGGCTCATGTGCAGCATCACCACCAGCACAGACCAGTTGGGCCAAATGGCCTGTTTCTGTGCTGTAAAACTCTATGTATTAACGGTTACAGAACCAACGTGGGTAAATGGAGTTAAGCTACAGATCAGCCATAATCTAATTGAATGGCCGAACAGGCTGAAGGGGCTGAATGGCCTACTCCTGTTCCTCCGTTCCTCTCCTTTACGTGCGTCAGTGGTGGAACGAGAGCAGCGCTGAGGAAATTCCGGGTGATTATCTCCTTTACAAACACGGGAATATGAAAGAATTGTTTTCACCTGGTGCAGGGTCTTGCATTGATGAACTCAGGCACAGGCAATTACATAACTAACACACCCGACCCCAACTGTGGCATTCAACAGAAACCTGAGCATCAGTGCAGTAAATGGCACTCTTGTAATGTATGCAGGCTCGAGTCGCGTTATCCTCAGACCTCAGACCGAGTGGTTGCAGCCTTGCCCAGCTGGGGGAAGGAAACCACTGGAGAGGGCAGCTGGGTACAAGGGAGTAGGTCACGACCCTTGCCCCCTTGGCCACAGTTGAGGTGAATGAAGGATCAGAGTGTAAAATAGGAACAAGTGTAGACCTTTCAGCCCCTCGAGCCTGTTCCGCCATTCAATTAGATCATGGCTGATCTGTATTTTAACTGCATTTACCTGCTTTGGTTCTGTAACCTTTAATACCCTTGCCTAACAAAAAATCATGGGTCTCAGTTTTGAAATTTTTAATTGTTCACCAACCTCAACAGCTTTTTGGGGTAGAGAGTTCCAGATTTCCAGAAAATACAAAAGGGCAGCCTCAGATCTAATGTTGAAACAAAAATAAAATCTGAAAGACATGTTGTAGAAGTTTAGACAGCCGAAAATATGCCTCCAGCAACCTCAAACCTTCTCCCGTGATGGCTTAATGACACAGCAAATGAATTGTGAAGCAGATTGTTTCCTGACTGTAATGAACTGGACCTCCCTGAAAAATTTCCAACGAGCTGATAACACCCTTTTAAACTCTGTGCCACCCTTGTTGGTTCACTCCTAGAGGCAAATATATTTACAGTACAGACTGAAAGAGTTTAGCCATCAGTAACAACAGGGTCAGTGTATAGCAGAGGTTTATTTATCTTGGCTCAAAGCCCCAATATACAGGTTGGACTTTATTTCTGCCATTGGATCCCACTGGAATTATTTTTTTTAATGTACTTGAGTTAAACAAAGTAACCAGTTCAAATTTAAAATACAACTATCACTACAGCTAAGGAACCAATTGGCCGGGTTAGGCCAAACTATTTTTAAAAAACTATTAAATATTTGCCCGCTTGTTGCTAAGGAGCCTCATCACTCAGTCCTGGAACTTCAAAGTCTCTCTACTTGAAGACCCAAAGCTCCTCCTCTAAATTGGATCCCAGTTACAAACCTTCCCAGGACTGAATCAGGCACTCGATAACTTGCCAATCCTCCTATGGGAGAAGGCCAAAGTGCTTCTTTGCAGCATGGTTACGTACTTTTGCTTCAAGGAAAAAAAAGAGCCCCTTAGAAAACAAAAACCCAAAAGAATCAAGGATCAAAGTTTCAGACTTGCAACATAATTTGACCCAATGTACTAATGCTAAATATTCTGAACATGATTTAAACTAGGACATCCTCTGACTACCTATTACTGAAGAAGCTAATTCAAAAACGTTACCCCATGTAGCATGGTATCATGTAACTCTTCCTTGAGAAAGTCGACCTACTCCAATGTACCTCCCACAGGCTGATCTCCCAACCCAGGCATGAATTGCTCTTGTCACTTATATAGCAATGCTATAAATTATATTTTTTAAAAATAACACGTTTATAATTATTTAGTTCACTCAGATGTGCATGCCCTGGAGGCTCTGATAGTACTCTCTCTAAGTACAGACAAAGCATTTGACTCAGTAGAGTGGACTTTCCTTTAAGTCGTTATTATAGTGATAGTCTATCGTGACGCACGTGTTGACAGGACAATTTCCCCTTATTCTCATTTCCCACCCCATCCTTCCTCTGTCATGACTAATAGTATCTCCTTCATTGAGCTGGTCCAGAGCCCTTGTCAGGTATGCCTCTTGCACATTCCCAATTTTAATTGCTCCGCCACAGCCTTCAGCTGCCTAGGCTCTATGCTCTGGAATTCCCTCCCTAAAACTCTGCCTCTCTACCTCTCTCTCCTCCTTTAAGACGCTCCTTTAAACCTACCTCATCTGTCCTAATATCTCCTTATGTGGCTTGGTGTCAAATTTTGTTTGATTACGCTCCTGTGAAGCGCCTTGGGACATTTTACCATGTTAAAGGCGCTACATAAATGCAAGTTGTTGCTGTTACTGCCCATTATCTTCCAGTATAGCAGAGGATCGGTAACCAAAGGACACAGGTTTAAGATAATTGGCAAAAGAACCAGGAGGGAGATGAGAATTTTTTTATACAGCGAATTGTTATGTTCTGGAATGCATTACGTGAAAAGGTGGTGGAAGCAGATTCAATAGTAACTTTCAAAAGGGAATTGGATAAATACTTGAAAAGGATAGATTTTCAGGGCTATGGGGAAAGAACAGTGCAGTAGGACTAATTGGATTGCTTTCTCAAAGAACCAGCACAGACACAATGGGTCAAATGGCCTCCTTCTGTGCTGTAAGATTCTACGATTCCCTTTTATCTTGCTGGCTATTAAAGTACAAACCATGCATTAGAGCTAGTCAGTTTGTTTGTGACATCCAGTTGGGAATGCAAAATCTTGCAGTATGCCAGAGATGTCTTTTTCTACATTTCCAGAGCTTGTGTCGATCCTTAATGTTGCGACTTGCATCAAGCGGTATGTTCAATGCCTTGGAGCAGGGTCAATTGTACTATTAGAAGCCATGGCCTTGGTCCACTGCCCATTGATGGAATCATAGAATTATTCTGCCGTAAGTGGACCCCCAACTGACTTTAGGTACCTGGGAACCCCGATCACTTTGAACTTACAGCTGCCTAAAATGAATCATAGGTTTGTTCCATTTTAACAAGGGGACATTTATGAAGATTTGTTCCCCTTCCTGGAATACTGTGCCAGGTGGATAGGCAACTAACTGTACCACTCTTTAGAAGATCAAATGAATCACCTAACCGGGAACCAGTCTTTCCAGAGTAGCAATCAAAGGAAACAGAATGCTGTGTTATATTGCCAAATCAGCAGAGCATCAGTCAGAACTGTCACCCTGAAGCTGTATAGGAACATACAAAATTGACAGGCAGGAAATGACCAGCTGGTCCATTAAGATTTCCCCAGTATAGAGCTCTGGTCAAGCTGTGTTCAGTGAATACTGTGTTCACTTGTTATCATTAAGACACAAAGGCAACATACAAACCTTGGAAACGGTGAAGAGAAGAGCAACAAGGCTTATCTCTAGTGTTAGAGGACCGAGCTATGGGGAAAGGTTCGAAAACCTCCGACTCTTTGACCTTGAGAGGAGGCGAATGAGAGATCATGTTACCGACTGCACAAGCAGAATATAAAGGGTCAAATTATCACATCAATTCAAAGTCAAACTACAATTATAATACAAGAGGTCACAGGTATAAACTGGTAAAAGGCAATTTCAGGACTGATGCCAGGAAGGACTTCTTTAGGCAAACAGGGATTAATGCCTGGAGTGGATTTGCAGGTAGGGCAGTGAAAGCAAACACTCTGCAGTCGTTCAAGATGCAGCTGGATGCCGTTTTAATGGGAATGCAGGTTCCTATGGATGGATGAACTAGATGGGCCGAATGGCTTTCAAAATCGGCACTGATCTTTGTGACACGATGAAAGCAATACACACAACCGCATCTCCCTGATGTACTTATCCCTTCTCTCCTTACTATTCCACACTCCTTGGAGCATCTTGGATTACTCTCCCCTGGATTACTCTCCCATGAGTGACTTTTCCCTGTGTGACCAGTTCTTTATTGATTTTTCCATTTGATTTCCTCTAACTCAGTGTAGGTTCACAATATGTTGACTCTCTCCTTGATTACTTTCTGATTAGTAGACCATTCTCTTCCACATGGTCACATAAACAGACATTGAGAAAAGTAAATCAATACACTGAGGCTTCGACAAACAAATACAAATCCTCTGCAAGGGAACAATATATAAAGCAATAAACACTATGGGCATGATTTTAACCTGGAAAAATGAGTGGGTTGGGGACCGGGGGGTGGGGGGCAGTAACAATTGCAAAAATTCAAAACCCGCCTCCAACCCGCCCATTTCCGGTTTTCATGGGGGTGGGACGAGGGACGGGCAACCAACTCAGGAGGTTGGTCAGGTATTAAAAGCTTTTAAGGAGGCTGCAGGCCTCCATTTTCAAAGCTTTTTTGATTCCTGGGGGCTGGGATTCCCAGGCCCTCTACTTCACGCCAAGTGAGAGGAGACGAGAAGGCCTGAAACTGCAGGTAGGTGCCTTTATAGCACAGCTTGTGGGCCCGGAGGAGCAGGAGTGTTTCCCCCAGGCCCAACAAGCCTACCTACAGCGACCACCCCCACGATCTCCGACCCCACCCCCCCAAGATCTCCAAACCGCCCCACCATGATCTCCGACCCTGCAATGCCCTCTGACCCCGCGATGAACCCCACCGATGACTGACCCGCCTGTCGGGCAGGAAACCGGCAAAAAAAACAACGTCCTTATGTCAAAATCATAAGGACGTCCGGGAAACCTGCACTTCTGGGTTTCCCATCAGGAATTCCATCCCCCTCGCCCCCTTCCCAGCCCCGGGCTAAAATCATGTCCTACAGTACTGGAAATCAAAAAAAGTACCTACTGAACAGTAGAATTATTTTTAAATAAGTTCTAGAGGGTTACAGAAACACTACATTCATTAAAAATGAAACTTCTTTTGTAAAGAGAATAATTCTACCTCAAACATACCGTCGATGAAATTAAGATATTGTAATTCCCCTCCTTGGATCCTTACAAATTAACCATGATGCTGTTCTAAACACAGTGTAATTCGAAAGTAGCACTTTCAAACTGTTGGTCAGTACCACATGTGAAATAGGTTTCATTTTGAGCTTTATGTCGGTAAGATCACAACAATTCTCTGAAGTGGAAAATGCACAATATTTTCATTTTTCCTCGCACTGAGACTTGTCTGCCCAGCTCAAAATTTCCCCTCAGTACTCATTGCTGAAGCGCTAAACACATTATTTGAATATCATTAGAAGAGAATTTCTGATATTCTAACCAGCAGAGAAAGCATCTACACAGGCTAGAGGGGCTGAATGGCCTACTCCTGTTCCTATGTTCCTATACAATGCATGAAGTGAACCACATTCACCAAGTTGTGGCTGGTGTCTAATATCTTACTTGAACACCAAACCTAGGTTGACACTCCAGTAGAGTAGAGAGGCAGTGCTGCATTGTAGGAGGTGCTGTCTTTCGGATGAAACGTTAAACCGAGGTCCCGTGTGTCCTCTCAGGTGGACGTAAAAGATCCCAGGATGCTATTCCGAGGACGAGCAGGAGAGTTCTCCCCGGTGTCCTGGTCAGGATTGCTCCCTCAACCAACACCTAAAAACAGATTATCTGGTCATTATCATATTGCTGTTTGTGGGAGTTTGCTGTGTGCAAATTGGCTGCCAACGTTTCCTACATTGCAACAGTGACTACACTTCAAAAGTACTCCATTGGTTGCAAAGCGCTTTGGGACATCCTGAGATTGTGAAAGGTGCTATAGAAATGTAAGAGTGATAGAACTTTAAGAAGAGGCTGTAAAATATTTTTAGTGCTTGTTCAAGACTTTCAATATCCTTCAGGGAAGGAAACCTGCCATCCTTATCCAGTCTGGCCTATATGTGACTCCAGACCCACATCAACATGATTGACTTTTACGTGCCCTCTGCAGTGGCCTAACAAGTCACTCGGTTGTATCAAACCGCTACCAGCGGTCAAGAAGAAGGTCCATCACCACCTTCTCAGAGCAACTAGGACAATAAATGCCAGCCTTGCCAGTGACACCCCCACTCCTGAGAATTAATCATTTTTTCAAATGGCTACTTGGGGCAAAGAAAAGTGACTGGTACAATAAACATGCAGGCACAAAATGGAGTCTGTGGGCTAGGGAAAGAGTTGTGCAACACTCAGTTTGAGGATGCAGTTGGTGAGTTTGAGGAGGCAGCAACGGTTGCATCACAGGGGAGGAGGAGCAAGTGTTAATGGCAGAGGAGGAGGAGGGATCTGTTAACAACCGTCAAGGATGCCCTGTATTTAGAGAAAGCTAGTGACTTTGGGCAGTTGTGTCACACTACTGTTGCTAGTCAATCACAATCCCAACAGAAATCGTAAAGAAACCCACTATCCCAATAGAAATCATAAAGAAACCCACTATCCCAACAGAAAAAGACAAGGCTGAAGCGTTTGCAACCATCTTCAGCCAGAAGTGCCGAGTGGATGATCCATCTCGGCCTCCTCCCGATATCCCCACCATCACAGAAGCCAGTCTTCAGCCAATTCGATTCACTCCACGTGATATCAAGAAACAGCTGAGTGCACTGGATACAGCACAGGCTATGGGGCCCGACAACATCCCAGCTGAAGTGCTGAAGACTTGTGCTCCAGAACTAGCTGCACCTCTAGCCAAACTGTTCCAGTAAAGCTACAACACTGGCATCTACCCGACAATGTGGAAAATTGCCCAGGTATGTCCTGTCCACAAAAAGCAGGACAAATCCAATCCGGCCAATTACTGCCCCATCAGTCTACTCCCAACCATCAGCAAAGTGATAGAAGGTGTCGTCTACAGTGCTATCAAGCAGCACTTACTCACCAATAACCTGCTCACCGATGCTCAGTTTGGGTTCCGCCAGGACCACTCGGCTCCAGACCTCATTACAGCCTTGGTCCAAACATGGACAAAAGAGCTGCATCCCAGAGGTGAGAGTGACTGGCGTTGACATCAAGGCAGCATTTGACCGAGTGTGGCACCAAGGAGCCCTAGTAAAATTGCAGTCAATGGGAATCAAAGGGAAAACTCTCCAGTGGCTGGAGTCATACCTAGCACAAAGGAAGATGGTGGTGGTTGTTGGAGGCCAATCATCTCAGCCCCAGGACATTGCTGCAGGAGTTCCTCAGGGCAGTGTCCTCGGCCCAACCATCTTCAGGTGCTTCATCAATGACCTTCCATCCATCATAAGGTCAGAAGTGGGGATATTCGCTGATGATTGCACAGTGTTCAGTTCCATTTGCAACCCCTCAGATAATGAAGCAGCCCGTGCCCTCATGCAACAAGACCTGGACAACATCCAGGCTTGGGCTGATAATTGGCAAGTAACATTCGTGCCAGACAAGTGCCAGGCAATGACCATCTCCAACAAGAGTGAGCCTAACCACCTCCCCTTGACATTCAACGGCATTGCCATCGCTGAATCCTCCACCATCAACATCCTGGGGGTCACCATTGACCAGAAACTTAACTAGACCAGCAATATAAATATGTGGCTACAAGAGCAGGTCAGAGGCTGGGTATTCTGTGGCAAGTGACTCACCTCCTGATTCCCCAAAGCCTTTCCACCATCTACAAGGCACAAGTCAGGAGTGTGATGGAATACTCTCCACTTGCCTGGATGAGTGCAGCTCCAACAACACTCAAGAAACCCAACACCATCCAGGACAAAGCAGCCTGATTGGCACCCCATCCGCCACCCTAAACATTCACTCCCTCCACCACCGGCGCACCGTGACAGCAGTGTGCACCATCCACAGGATGCACTGCAGCAACTCGCCAAGGCTTCTTCGACAGCACCTCCCAAACCCGCGACCTCTACCACCTTGAAGGACAAGGGCAGCAGGCACATGGGAACAACACCAACTGTACGTTCCCCTCCAAGTCACACACCATCCCGACTTGGAAATATATCGCCATTCCTTCATCGTCACTGGGTCAAAATCCTGGAACTCCCTTCCTAACAGCACTGTGAGAGAACCGTCACCACACGGACTGCAGCGGTTCAAGAAGGTGACTCACCACCACCTTCTTAAGGGCAATTAGGGATGGGCAATAAATGCCGGCCTTGCCAGCGACACCCACATCCCATGAATGAATTTAAAAAAAGAAATTATGAAGAAACACACTATCCCAATAGAAATCATAATGAAATCCACGGTCCCAATAGAAATTGCACCAACTGAAGATGGCAGCTTCAAAACCTTTAGCACAAATGGTCAGAAATAATATGGCCTCAAATAAATAAATTAATTGACAAAAAATAACGCAGCTATATAATTCCCTGTCTCAGCCTGAACAATCGGGCTGAACTGAATGGAGATCCAGCGAGGGCAAATCCCCACTCATAATTCCGATTAACTCTCCTGCCCGCTTTATTCTGCCAGCGAGGGTGTAACTGGCCTGAAAGTTCACCCAGGTTGGAAGCTGTCTGCTGGAATGCAGCCCCGCACTCAAGTCATTGGTCATTAACCTTGTTAGTCTGAATGGATGGGTCTAGTCGCAAATGTCTAATACACTATCCGACTCGAGGTGGAGAAGAAGTTGAAGTTGTAATGGTGTTCTATCCCTAGATATTTTTAATCACACTTTGTCGTTCAAACAGACTGGTGACATCTAGTGGCAGACCATCAGCGAAGCCACCATCTTTATTGTTACAAAGTGAGTATTGACACCACTGTGTCAGCCAATGAGTTGGAGGTGGGGCAGGACTTATAGCAAACACAGTCTATTTACTCAGAAAACAGCAAACAGAGTCTTTTTAAACAGTCTTTACAAACTACAGCAAGCATAACTCATAACCGAAACTACAGCAAAGTTTCCCAATAAAAGCAGGATTATCTCTCCAGCAAAATGCTGTGAGTGGAGGACAGTTACATGAGGCAATTTATGTGTGTAAAATCAATCCCAGTCACTTACAGCAGTGTGGGCTCCAGGTGTGATTGACAGAGGAATTACCCAATCATCTCCATTCTGGCCGGGACTTGTGGTGTCACTTTATGCAGCTTTATTTTTATTGTGATGATTGGCAGGTTCTCCAAATGGAGTTTCCATCTTGTCCAATTGGATGCATAACTGAAAGCTGGATCTTCCGGAACTTTCTGTGCAAGGTAGGCGTTGGGTGTCAAATGAAAAAGAGCACGTGTGCATGTGACTCAAGAACAGGACAATGAAAGAGTGATGAAATGGGTCAGAGCTGGGACACTTCCCTGAAATTCACAAAATTCCAATTTCAAAGCAGAAACGAATGAGAAAAGTCCACAATAAAGTTAAGCACGTATTAAGCATCATTAAACAAACCCAATACAAACAAAAAGTCAAGATCCACAACTGTCATATTCCTCTGCGATGATGAGTGACAACCTCCATTTCTTCATTTTTGCTTGTGGCCATTAAAATGACTTATTCATTGGATACGTAAGGTCCTGGTGTGATAACGCACTTAACAAAGTGGACTCGACAAGATATAACAATGACCGTGTGTTATACAATAAGTACCGCTTGTTGATTAAACGTGGTATTGTACTGGGACTTATGAGATAGACTGAGAGAGAGATATAGCTAGCTAGCTAGATAGATAGAAAGATAAAAAGATTAAAACAAACACATGTTCAATCTATTCCTTTGACAATGACAACCAAACCAAAAATGACTACATTGGAACGGATTATGAGTTAAGTGACGAGGAATGTATTAGTTTGAGGTTTTGTCCACCCACACAGTGAATTGTGGTTATGTTTTGTTAAGTGAACTGTGGGACTATGTTGGTGCTTTGTCAGTCTCACAAATGTGTAACTGAAGTGGCATTTGTAAAATGCTTCCTCAGCCCACTGCTTTTCTGCTTTGTTGAAACTTAAACAATGAGCACCATTGCTCTCCTCGTTTTATTTCACTTGGCAGCTTTCATTAGTTTAAAGGTTAAGTCACAAGGTTGAGATTCTGGTTCGCCAATCAGAAACCAATGAATTAAATCATTGCAGTAGGGGCTGAGCAGGGATTGTCTGAATGGGATGGGGTTGGGGGGGGGTGGAACTCACTAAGAGAATCTGTTAAATCAACATCAGCAGGATTCTCGGGAGGGGGACATTTGAGAGAGTTGGAGGCAATAGTCCATCTCTCAATGATAATCTTGTTTCCTTTTAGAACTTAGCATTTCATTGATTTTGCTCACATTTCAAGTGTACTGGCAACATAACGGGAAGAGTAACCTCCAGGAAGAACAAAACCATTGTCTTCTCCCTGCCACGATCATCCCTTGTTGCTGATTCCACCCCTTGCCCTCTATCTCAGGGCTCAACTAAACCTTATCGCCCTGTTCAACACTCAGCTTAGTTTCAGATGCCACATCTTCAAACCCCAAAGACCGCCTACCTCCACCTCCTCCATTTTTACAGCTGTGCATTATATGCTCTTAACAAACACCTCTGGTTGATTAACTAAACTCTCTGATTCATGAAACAAAAAGCTGCCGATCAGTGCCACCCGTGAGCTGGTAGGAGAGAGGCGTCTTCTTTCCCGGAATGCACTGCAGGAAGCAGAGGCAGTAATATCTCACTACCAAGCTGGATTTCACAACAAGGCTGCAAGTACATGATTCAAAGCATTTGGCAGAGCAGTGGGTTTCTGAGTAAACTATTGAGTTGTAAGAATAGGATAAAAGTGTCCTAAAAATTGGCACGAGAAAGGAATATTCCTTTATCCATGTGATCTCCTGGACTGGTTTCAATCGCCTGAGGGGATCGGAGAGGAATTTTCCAGAGTGTTTTTTTCCATTATTGACCCTGGGTTTTTCTTTTTTTTTGCCTCTCCCAGGAGATTACATGGCTGTGGGAAGGTGGAGGGGTGGATGGCGGGGGGGGGGGGGGGGGCGGGGACGGATGGGGGAGGGGGGGGGTGCAGGTGGAGGGAGGGCCATTATGCTCCAGCCATCATGAATGTGGGGCAGGCTTGATATTCCAGCTGATCTTTCCCTGCCTGTCATTTTCATATGTTCGTATTTGTATGTTATTGTTCCACTTTAAGATAAAAAGAGGTTTAAATTGGCTTTATCTATTTGCTCTGGTCTTCCTGATCAGCTCAACCACAGAGCTTCTTCTAAAAACAATTTCTTCTCGTAAATCTATACAATTGGTTAAAAATATTTTGACTCACCGTGGTGGTGACCTTGGAACGTGGTTCCTTTTACTTCCCTGCCCTCCCCCTTATCTCCCCAGCCCTGCTGACACAGCTCTCTAGTCCCTCACCCAAATGGCTTTGGTCCATTGTGTCTCCAGGCCACCTGAGCATCAGGCACCATAGCTGGTCTTGGTAGATCCTGGCTGATCCTGGCCTCGCCCATTGTCCACACTCATGCGCTTTTCCAGTGGAGGCCACTCCATAGTAATCAGCAGCAGGATTGTCCTGGAGCCTCCAGGAATTGAAAATTAATCTCCAGGACACTGCTGCGAGCAACACCCAGGAGGAAAATCATAAGGACATTAAACAAAATTGTGTATTTTTAATTTACTTTGAACACTTTCATTTATTAGTTATAAAGATATTGGAGATAGGGAAGAAAGGCTGTTTGATGAACAGTCGAAATTAATCCAATTGGTTAACAAAGAGTCTGTCCACTTTCCAATTGGCCGTGGGAAGGTAGTGCGCGTGGAGGATGGACCAATGGTGGGAGTGCGGGGGCGGGACGGCTCGAGGATGGAGGTCATTTGATGAAACCTCCAGGAATATACCCAACCAGAGTTGGCAACCCTACTGCGTGCCTTTGTTTTACCCCCCCATCCACTCTGAAAGCCTCCCCTCCCCCCCCCCCCAGCCCAGGGGTGATGACTTTCACTGTAGCTCCCCCTCTTGATCTCCCAATTGAGATCAACTAGCACAGCATGGAGATCAAGGCAGAAACCATCCTGTAATGTAGCATGGTTAACCATGTCATTTAATGAGGGTCTCCACTCCCTTGCCCAAAGGGTTTATGAGTATAGGCAGTTAGCAGTTCAGTCATACGAACATACGAAACTGACGGACAGGAAAAGACCAGCTGGTCCATCGCCTGCTCCATATTCATGATGGCCGAACCATCACTCCCCTCCACCACCCCCCCCCCCCCACCTCCCGCCCCGGAGAGGCAAAGAAACAGAAAAACCCAAGGCCAACAGGGGAAAAAATACTCTGGAAAATTCCGCTCTGACCCACCCCTCAGACGATCGAAGCCAGTCCAGGAGATCACATGGACCAAGTGTTATCTGTAAAGACACTTACCTTCTATATGATGCGACCTCTGCCCCAGTCAGGAACCAGTTCAGCTCCTTCTTGAAGACAATACAGAGAGTCAGCACCCACCACACCAGGCAACGCATTCCAGAGACTCACTACTCTCTGGGCAACGCATTCCAGAGACTCACTACCCTCTGGGCAAAGAAGAACCACTTAACATATTATGACATCTAATAATACAAGCCCAGGTTCGATTGCTCAGCTGGCTGGCCTCAGCTGGGATGTCAGTAGGGGTGCTACAATCACCCTCAGTGCTCCTGGGTTAGGGAGGGGATAATTTGTATGGAGGGACTCCTACTGGCAGTGCACGTGTGTGGACTTTGACTGGCGAGAGAATCGGGCTCAACTGTGATGCCCCTTACAGTGGAATAGCTGGCCAGCACAAATTGTAAAGGCTCACATTTGAGCAAGATAACAGAAGGCGACTGGCATGCCTGGAGCCACATCCCAGCGAGGAATTAACAGCTTCAAAAGAGGAGCAAAAATGAATTTCTCCACTCATGAGGCTGAAAATAATTGCCGTTGCTGATTGAGAGTTATCTTAGTTTGTGGAGAGGCCAATCGTCCACAATGGCTGCCAATCATATATCCTCCATATGTAAATCATTATATCTGATCCTATATCAGTGAAACTGTGGAAAGTAAAATAAAGGGCTTCATGCATCTGTTCAAATAGTAGAGGAATGTTGCACTCTATCTGACAATAAATGTGAAGTTGTCACTCATTGCTCATTTTGTGGCTTGCATTCTCCAATTCAACCTAAAAACTGACTTTCAAGAGTCTGCTGTGGCTCAGTTGGTAGTACTCAGAAGGTTGTGGGTTCGGGTCCCACTCCAGAGACTTGAGTATATAATCCAGGCTGATACTCCAGTGCAGTACTGATGGAGTGCTATTTTGAAAAAGAGCAAGGGAAGTTCTTCACACTGTCCTAGCCAATATTTATCTCTCAACTAACCTCATTAAAAAAACAGATTATCTGGTCATTTATTTCATTTCTGTTTGTGGGACCTTGCAGTGTGCAAATTGGCTGCTGCGTTTGCCACATTATAACAGTGACTACACTTCAAAGGTACTTCATTGGCTGTAAAGCGCTTTGGGAAGTCCTGAGGTAGTGAAAGATATTATATAAATGCTCTTTCTTTCTATCCTTCCTTCCTTCCTTAGCATAACTCCCCACATCAGCCCAGGCTACATCCTGTATCCAGTCAGCAGATCCTATTTCTACAGTGTTCCTACTTCAGCTGAGGGCTGCGCCCATTCATCTCACAAACCAGAGCAAGAAACTTCCCTGCACGCCGGTAACAGGTGACCAAAAGCTTGGTCAAAGAGGTAGGTTTTAAGGTGCGTCTTAAAGGAGAAGAGAGACAGAAAGGTTTAGGGAGGGAATTCCAGAGCTTAGCGCCAAGGTAGCTGAAGGCACGGCCGCCAATGGTGGGGGGAAGAAAATCAGGGATGCACAAGAGGCCGGAATTGGAGGTGCACAGAGATCTCAGAGGGTTGTGGGGCTGGAGGAGGTTACAGAGATAGGGAGGGGTGAGGCCGTTGAGGGATTTAAAAACATGGATGAGAATTTTAAAATCGAGACATTTCCGGACCAGGATCCAATATAGGTCAGCGAGAACAGGGGTGATGGGTGAACGGGACTTGGTACGAGTTAGGATACTTGCAGCAGAGTTTTGGATGAGCTCAAGTTTATGGAGGGTGGAAGATGGGAGACCGGCCAGGAGAGTATTGGAATAGTCCAGTCTGGAGGTAACAAAGGCATGGATGAGGGTTTCAGCAGCAGATGAGCTGAGGCAGGGGCAGAGACGGGAGATGTTACAGAGGTGGAAGTAGACGGTCTTGGTGATGGAGTGGATGTGGGATTGGAAGCTCATGTCAGGGTCAAATAGGACGCCAAGGTTAACATTTCGTGGACACTCGCTGTCCAGGTTTACACAGGAGAAAGAAGGCGAATGATCACTTGGGGAAAATACAGGAGGGCTGTCTGTGGCATGGAACAATCTCTCCTGAGACTCAGCACCTTCCTGCAGTAAGTACCTGTGGTGGATCTGGTAAAATATCCTCTGTGTGTTAACTCTGTGCAGCCCTTAACCTGTGGTTTCCCTTTCAATTCATATTCATGTTGTTTAACCACAACCACAACAAAGGATTCCTGATCTCTGCAGAAAGAAATGATCATCTCTCTCCCGATATCCTCACTTTAAATCATATTCACGATGGAGGTCAGTTCCCCAACTTCTGGGGAATGCGGTGGAGGATCAAAATGCTGCTTGGCCTCAGGACACTAGTAAAATAAATGTCATGTGAATGGAGCAATTGCCCATGTGTCTGTAATGCTGGACGAAGTCACAGTGCCTGTTTGTTCTGTAGACATTTGGTGGTGACGTTCTATCATCACAATAGGACCATTCAGAGAGCGTGGATGAAACCCAAAGATTGGACTCGAAACCCGCCACTCTCATTTAAAGGGGCATCGCCAAGATTTTTGGATAGGCTCGGGAACAAATAGTATTACAATGCCATTTCAAAATTAAATAGGGACCTGTTGAAAAGTCTTTTGGATGAGATGTTAAACCGAGGCCCTGTCTGCCCTCTCAGGTGGACGTAAAAGATCCCATGGCACTATTTTGAAGAAGAGCGGGGGAGTTCTCCTTGGTGTCCTGGCCAATATTTATCCCTCGACCAATATCACTGAAACAGATTACCTGGTCGTTATCACATTGCTGTTTGTGTGACCTTGCTGTGCGCCAATTGGCTGCCGGGTTTCCTACATTACAACAGTGACTACACTGCAAAAGTACTTCATTGGCTGCAAAGCGCTTTGGGACGCCCTGAGGTGGTAAAAGGTGCTATAGAAATGCACATCATTCTTTTGTTCTTTTTACTAGGATTTGAACAAAAGAAAACCAGCTTCAACTGTTCACTGGGGTAAGAGAGAGAAAAAGCAGTGAGGGTTCTGACCCTTAGTCTGGTGGCCTCTCCTGGGAATTGTGTGCTTTGGGTTTGGACATGCCTGTGATGCCCTCCCTAGTCGAGTGTCCTGCCAATGATCATTGTCAAAAATCACACCTGGATTTTAAAAGTGGTTGATGGTGCCATTAAAATAATGCTGATCCGAAAATCTGGCCTTCAACAGTTAGTCAGATGCTCAATAAAGAACGAATGAGGCCTTCCCTGCAAGGCATTAGAACAAAATAAACTTTATTTTATAGCAGCCAGCTTAGATTAGCAATGATTTTAGAAAGCTGTTATCAATTACACTGCTCCTATCATACAGTTATCCTATTGTGCCCCAATTGGCAGCAGCCCATTACCACCAGCATGGAAGATCAGTTATCTGATGGTTGTCATTAATGCTGAGAAAACACATTCAAAAATCAAACAGTACACATTCACCCAAGAGAAACATGACAAGCAACTGAATAAACTGCATCTGGGCAGCAACACTGTACAAAGCTGCCATGTGTACTGGGAACGTGCACCATGCTACATAAAGCCCAGAAAGATCATCCTGTGAGGCAGAAGAAAGAAAGAAAGAACTTTCATTTCTATAACGCCTTTCACAGCCTCACAGGTCGGGCAAAGTGCTTTACAGCTAATGAAGTACTTCTTGAAGTGTAGTCACTTGTAATATAGGGAAAGGTGGCAACCAATTTGCATACAGCAAGGTCCCACGAACAGCGAAGGGATAATGACCAGATAATCTGTTTTTTTAGTGAGGTTAGTTGAGGGATAAATATTGGCCAGGACAATAGAAGAGCAGGGGTTAAAGGTGCTATATAAATTCAAGTACTTTCTTTTTCTTTGAATAGTGCCATGGGATCTTTTATGTCCACCTGAGAGGGCAGACGGGGCCTCGGTTTACCGTCACATCCAAAAGACAGTGCAGCACTTGCTCAGTAACTGCACTGAAGTGTCAGCCTGGATTATGTGCTGAAGTCTTTGGAGTGGGGCTTGAACCCACAACCTTCTCTGAATTCAGAGGTGTGAGTGCTACCCACTGAGCCACGGCTGACTGGTCCAGGAATGGTGTTCGTCTCTGGATCCAAGCCATCAGTTATATACCAAAGCCAATTTGTTTTTTTTTATTTTCAAGTTCTGAAGTGTAGACCTGTTTCATCTTTTATCAGCCTCCAGAGACATATTATCCTTCACATAGATAAGATTATAATTTACCAAGGAAGGTCATTGAACAGGACAGTATTTAATGGATTCAGGAAGCAACTAGGTGAGTTCTGGAGTTTTACGATTTAATGTTTCTAGCCAATAGCTTTGCATGATCGGACTGTATGTCGGGAGTTTGGGTAAGGAGGACTGTACACATTTGCAGCCCGTATGATGTTCCATCCTTTAATATTAAAATTCTGATATCCTTATGTCTGCAAGAGTTTGCACCGGATGAATGGACTGAGAATCATGCAGGTCAGGCGTCAGGTGCTTTGAATTCCTGATGCGTTGCCAAATACATCAATGTAAATCTACAACTTAAGATGTAGATTATTAGCACAAGGCTGAGATGGATAGATTTTTGTTAGCCAAGGGTATTAAGGGATATGGGATCAAGGCGGGTACATGGAGTTAAGATACAGATCAGCCATGATCTAATTGAATGGCGGAACAGGCTCGAGGGGCTGAATGGCCTACTCATGTTCCTATGTTTCTCCCCATAAACAACAACAGCATGCATTTATATAGTGCCTTTAATGTAGTAAAAGGTCCCAAGGTGCTTCACAGGACTGTTATCAAACAGAATTTGACACCAGGTCACATAAGGAGACATTAGAAATAAAACAGAAAGTGTTGGAAATACTCAGCAAGTCAGGCAGAATCTGTGAAGAAAGAAACAGAGTTAACGTTTCAGGCCGAAGACCCTTTGTCAGAACTTCTGGTGAAAGGTCATAGACCTGAAATGTTAACTCTGTTTCTTTCTCCACAGATGCTGCCTGACTTGCTGAGCTTCACCAGCATTTTCTGTTTCTAGTTCAGATTTCCAGCATCCTCAGTATTTTGCTTTTGATTTAAGGAGATATTAGGACAGGTGACAAAAAACCTGGTCAAAGAGGTAGGTTTTAAGGAGCATCTTAAAGGAGGAGAGAG
This sequence comes from Heptranchias perlo, assembly GCF_035084215.1. Taxonomy (NCBI): domain Eukaryota; kingdom Metazoa; phylum Chordata; class Chondrichthyes; order Hexanchiformes; family Hexanchidae; genus Heptranchias; species Heptranchias perlo. The sequence continues at coordinate 23,868,244 of NC_090326.1, forward strand.
AGGTGGAGAGGCGGAGAGGCTTAGGGAGGAAATTTCAGAGCTTAGGACCTAGGCAGCTGAAGGCACAGCCGCCAATGGTGGAGCAATTAAAATCGGGGATGCACAAGAGGCCAGAATTGGAAGAGATCGGACAGTGCAGAGGATTGTAGGGCTGTAGGGTTGGAGAAAATTACAGAGATAGGGAGGGGCGAGGCTATAGAGGAATTTGAAAACAAGGATGAGAATTTTAAAATTTTTAAATCGAGGCGCTGCCAGTCTGGGACCCAATGCACAGGGGTGATGGGTGAACAGGACTTGATGTGAGTTAGGATACAGACAGCAGAGTTTTGAATGAGCTCAAGTTTACAGAGGGTGCATGGTGGGAGGCTGGTCAGGAGAGCATTGGAACTGTCCAGTCTAGAGGTAACAAAGGCATGGATGAGGGTTTCAGCAGATGAGGCGAAGCTGAATGTGTCTTTATATGATGATGTATCATTGCCCCGTGGTGAACAGAAACCTTGTTACTGAATTTAGCTTACTGGAGGTGGCCCTGATCCTTTTGTGATCCCCTAGACCTCCAATAGCATAAGAATAAACAATCTACTGGACCTTGGTTTCGGCTATAAACTACAGAGCAGGGTTCGTTAATAGTAACAAATAAGCAGCAGCATAATTCACAAGTGCAGCTGGATGAAGCCATTAAAAAAATGCCTCACAGTATATGGGTTTTATAAGTAAAGACAGAGGCCGGGAATTTCCTCGGATTTGCTCCCACTTGGTTGCTGTAACTCTGCCATAAGTTCAGCGTAAACAGGATTTCTGATGCACTTCCAGCAAAGTTTCAGCAACGCACTGGGAGCAGATGCAAGGAATTCCCCGGCCATAGCGTACAACAGGAAGAAGTAATGGTAAATTTGTACCAAACGCTGGTTAGGCACAGTTTTGGGCGCCCCATTATAGAACAGAAATTAAAGCCATAGAGAGCGTACAGTGTAGATTAACCAAGACAATGTCCCCCCGCACCCCCCGCGGATATAGGACGTCCCTCCTCCTGTCCACCTCTTGAACCAAGGTATCTAGTGCATCAGCATAGAACCTTGGTGCACACACACTCGCAGGCTTGGTACCAACACAGATCGGCAGATTGGTGAGGTCTGGCGTGCAGATTGGAAGATGTGAGATTTAGTAGTGTGCGACCTTTATTCAATGTTTTAACATAACTCATCAGTGTGTAAACATAATGATGGGACCTGCATCTGTGTTTTACGTGTGTGATGTCACATCTCTGTTCAGATTCCGTGCAGACTGTTATTTTCAGCAAATAACAGGTACCAGCTACCTTTAAGAGATTTCTAAGAAATATCCTCCCTTTAAGAGATTGCGCTCCCCCTGGTGGTGGAAAGAGTGAATTGCATTGATTCCACATGCAAGGCCTGGAATGGAACACTGATTGCAGGTAAGCCCTCCTGCCAGCCGAAACTTGCCTCCTACCTGTGCAGGGGTCATTAGGCGCGGGGTAATCACGCTACCCGAGCTCAAAAACGGCCCTTATCCAATTTCCCCCCCCCCAAGTCTTTCAACTATTCCCGAGACAAAGACAATCAAATATGTATCCTTCACCCTACCGCAAAACTTATAACACCGAAGCTTGCTGGCCAGAGCTTCACATTTCCTGCTGTGTCAACAGGTTTAAGTTGACGAGTCTGCTCCGTCCCAGGATCAGATTAACCTGTGTCTCACATCTGGACAGTATGTGAGAATTTTCCTCCTCCATTGAACAATTGTCCTACTGGAGTACTTTCAGAATGAAAAAGAAACAAAGAAAGAACTTGCATTAAAAGCAAAATACTGCAGATGCTGGAAATCTGAAATAAAAACAGAAAATGCTGTAGAAGCTCAGCAAGTCAGGCAGCATCTGTGGAGGAAGAAACAGAGTTAACGTTTCAGGTCGAAGACCTTTTCATCAGAACTGGAAGATGTTAAGAGTTAAAGTTTTTAAGCAAGTAACAGAGCCAGGGAAAGGGGGGAGGGGGGGAAAGAACAAAAGGGAGAGGTCTGTGATAGGGTGGAGGGCAAAAGTGATTAAATGACAAAAGGGATGATGGTGCAAGGTAAAGGAGGGTAGTAATGGGATAGGTTAAGAAACAAAAGATGGGTCTGGAGTAGCTGTAAATGGCAACAGCAGAATCATTACCAGCACTAGCTGACTGAAAAAATGGGAGCAGTGGTTATGATCTGAAGTTATTGAAATCAGTGTTGAGTCCGGAAGATTGTAAAGTGCCTAAACGAAAGATGAGGTCCTGTTCCTCGAGCTTACGTTGAGCTTCATTGGAACAGTGTAAGAGGCCGAGGACAGAGATCAGAGTGTGAGTGGGATAGGGAATTAAAATGGCAAGCGACTGGCAGATCAGGGTCAAGCTTCTGGACAGAGCGGAGGTGTTCAGCAAAGCGATCACCCAATCTGCGTTTGGTCTCCCCAGTGTATAGGAGACCGCATTGTGAGCAACGAATACAGTATATTAAATTGAAAGAAGTACAAGTAAACCGCTGTTTCACCTGGAAGGAGTGTTTTGGGCCCTGGGCAGTGGGAAGGCAGGAGGCGAAGGGGCAGGTGTTGCATCTCCTGTGCTCACATGGGAAGGTGCCGTGGGGAGGAGAGCGGGTGTTGGGGGTGACGCAAGAATGGGCCAGAGTGTCGCGGAGGGAGCGGTCCCTTCGGAATGCTGAAAGGGGAAGGGGAGGATGGTGGTGGGATCGCGCTGGAGGTGGCGGAAATGGCGGAGGATGATACGTTGAATGTGGAGGCTGGTGGGGTGGAAGGTGAGGACAAGGGGGAGCCTATCATGGCTCCAGGAGGGAGGGGAAGGGGTGAGGGCAGAAGTGTGGGAAATTGGATGGAAGCGGTCGAGAGCCCTGTCAACTACAGTTGAGGGGAATCCTTGGTTGAGGAAAAAGGAGGACATATTGGAAGCACTGGTATGGAAGGTGGCATTGTCAGAAAAGATGCAACAGAGACGGAGAAACTGGGAGAAGGGAATAGAGTCCTTACAGGAAGCGGGGTGGGAGGAAGTGTAACCAAGGTAGCTGTGGGAATCAGTGGGCTTACAATAGATATTGGCTGACCCCAGAAATGTCTATCCCCAGAAATGGAGATAGAGGAGTCAAGGAAGGGAAGAGTTGGAGATGGACCATGTGAAGGTGAGGGAAGGGTGGAAATTGGAAACAAAGTTGATAAAATTTTCCAGTTCGGGGCGAGAGCAGGAAACAGCACTGATACAGTCATCAATGTACCGGAAAAAGAGGTGAGGGAGGGGCTTGAGTAGAACTGGACTTTTTTAGTGATGATGGTTGAGGGATAAATATTGGCTAGGTCATCGGGGTAACTCTGCTGCTCTTCTTCGAAAAAGTGCCATGGGCTCTTTTACAACCACCTGAGAGGGCAGATAGGGGCCTTGGTTAAACATCTCATCCGAGAGACAGCAGCACCAACAGGCTGGGAATATCAGCCTATCAGTGATATGTCTCAAGTCTCTTTCGTGGAACTTGAACCCACAATCTTCTGACATCAGAGGCAAGAGTGCTACCACTGAGCCACAGCTGACACTTACTGAAGTAAGGAACATCTATAAATGTTCATTCAATATCATTGCAGTGTTTGCACCCACATGGTCAGGGGAAGTGGTACCATGTCACAGTTCTCAGGCACAGAAACAGCCATTCACCATCACATGGGCAGAAAGACTACAGCTGTGAGGGCATTCAGCCTCATTAAAAATGAATGATGGATCTATTAAAAACAGGTGGGAGATGATGATAAACGAACAATAATCAGGAAATGTGCAGAAAGGACTGATAACAAAATGACTACTGTGTATCTGGGGAATACAATACACTGAGCTTCCTTTGCAGATTTCAAAGCTGAAATATAACATCTGTGTGATTTTCTTTTTACAATTCTAATTTAATACAGTTTATTTAAAGTACAGGCCTGTGCACATCTTCTAGGCTGACACTTCAGTGCAATACTGAGGGAGTGCTGCATTGTCGGAGATGCCGTCTTTCAGATGTGACAATAAATCGAGGCCCTATCTGCCCTGCTCGGGTGGATGTGAAAGAATCTGTGGCATTTTTCATAGAGCAGGGAGTTCTCCATGTGCCCTGGGCAACGTTAATTCCTCAACCAGTACCACCAAAAACACATTATCTGGTCATTCATTTATTTGATGTTTGTGGGACCTTGCTTCGGGCTCATTGCCTGCTGTATTTAACTGCATAACAATGGTGACAGGACTTCAAAGGTAATCCGGTAGTTGCAAAGCTCTTTGGGACATTCTGAGGAGTGAAAGGCACTATATGAATAAAGATCCTCTCTCCCTTTCACATTTAATATTTTGCTGCCAGAATTTAAAGGTATGTGTAATTGTGGAATCGGCTGAACCTTCCCCTTTAGCACACTGATGCTACTGCTGATTTGAAAAGTTCTAGACTAAAACACAGTGATGGAATTTGCCCTGCTGGCATGGGAATAAGCTAGCACGGAGTGCTCAGGCCATTATGGTTGTTCAAGCACCAAGATTTACCATTTCTCCTTTATTTTATGTTGCAGATAAAGGCAGTGAAGATAGGATTGAAACGTAACAGCCTAATCTCTGCACACGATGGTCTGCACCTAACTAATGCTAGCCAATGAGATAGGACAGATTAAATAAGTGGACACAACTAAGATAAATGGAGTTCAATGTGGGCAAGTGTGAGATCATCCACTTTGCATCCAAGAAAGATAAATCAGTGTATTTTCTAAGTGATGAGAAACTAGGGATAGTAGAGGAGCAAAGAGATTTGGGAGTCCAAGTGCACAAATCATTAAAAGCCAGTAGACAGGCACAAAAAGCAATCAAAAAGGCTAATGGAATGTTGGCCTTTATCTCAAAAGGGGGCTGGAATACAAAGGGGAGGAAGTGAGGCTTCAGTTGTATAGAGCCTTGGTCAGACCCCATCTGGAAAACAGTTTTGGGCACCGCACCTTGGGAAGGATATATTGGCCTTGGAGCGGTCCTGTGCAGATTCACCAGAATGATACCAGGGTTTAAGGGTTAAATTATGAGGACAGGTTGCATAAACTTGGCTTGTATTCCCTTGAGTATAGAAGATTGAGGGGTGATCTGATCGAGGTGTTTAAAATGATAAAAAGATTCAATAGGGTAGATCCAGAGAAACTATTTCCTCTGGTGGGGGAATCCAGAATACAAGGGCACAATCGTAAAATTAGAGCTAGACCGTTCAGGAGTAAAATCAGGAAACACTTTATCACACAAAGGGTAGTAGAAATTTGGAACTTAGTCCTTCAAAAGACTATGGATGCTGGGAGACAATTGGAGCTTTCAAGACTGAGATCGATAGATTTTTGTTAGGTAAGGATACCAAGGGATATGGAGCATAGGCAGGAAAATGGAGTTGAGATGCAGATCAGCCATGATCTAATTGAATGTCGGAGCAGGCCCGAGTGGCTGAATGGCCTACCACTATTCCTAATGTTTCTATGTTCCTACATTATGTGCTTAAGTCCTAGAGTTGGGCTTGATCTCACATGCTTTTGGCATCAGAGGCAAAAGTGCTACCACAGAGCGAAGTTGACACAATTGAGTAATTCCAGCTCAGGTACAGTTCCCTCTACTCTACCCCAAACAAGGTGTTTTAATCAGAGTCTCACAACAGTACCTACAACTGCACTCCTCACACTAGACATTCTTTCTGACACTGTCAAACTAGTACCAAATGATGGGCATTTCTGTGCCATGGCCTTATGATAATTAGCATCTGGATTGAATTTATCCAGGCTGATTGCAGATCAGCCAGTAAAAAGAAGACTTTCATTCTGCCGGTCAAACTGGATTCAGACTCGAGTCCTCGAAGTGAAAGGACAGCACTGTATCCCACTACATCACCCTGTCTTATGATAATAGAAAAGTTAAACAAAAACAAAGGAAACTTACCAAATTAAATAATAATATTATATCCCATGTCAACTATAGACTCCAGTCCCTGCGGTGCCCACTGGTCGCAGAAGGCCTCAAGCCTACCAGCAGACACCACGTGCTCCCTCTTCGGGGCCACCCAGGCACGGACAAGACCACGGAAGAGAGGCAGGCAGCCAGAGCGAGCACCTCCAGGGGCCGCGTTCAACCTGGAATTGTGGATGGCTGGGATAGGTGTGTGATTTTCCCTAAATGAGTCAACGCGGTGATTTTAAACATATTTTAAAATACCATTGCTTCACAACATGAAAAGAGGAAAATGGGAGCTGATTATCTTGGAGAGGAGCTGACACACACCCAGAGATCTCCTTGCCTGAAATGTTGCTCTAGTGTTTTTGCTCCTGTGCTTTATGATGCAGTGGATGAAAACAACGTGATTTTTCTTTTAATCTGACGGACGTAAAAGGGATATTAAGAAAATATGCCAATGCTGGAAATCTGAAGTAACAACAGAAAATGCTGGAAAAGCACATCTGGTGAAAATCTGAAGGAGAACGATATTTTAACATCTGAGTGTGTTTTCATGAAGAGTCACACCCAGAACATTAACCTAAGTCTCTCTTTCAGGTGCCGATCGACCTGCTGTGCATTTGCAACACTTTCTGTTTTTTCCTAATGGATATATTAAATAACTAACTCCTTGCGGCTCTCCACTGAGCGTGAGTCACACTCCTCTTTAACGGCACAAAGCCTCCGGTCTCAGCATTGTGCAGTTTTTACCGGAAGGACTGCAAACAGCTCTGGCCGCAGTCCCCTGTCTGAGCAGCGGAACAGTTCATACCTGTCCTAACCATTTTGTGTATTCTGCCTCTGGACCTCAAGGTTACAACAGTCTCAGGTCCTGACCCGGTGTCCCTACTGAAAACTTGTTATTCCCCTGGCCCATGTACATTTACTTCCATCACTTTGATCATCTTCCCAATCTTCAATGTTTTTGCTACTTGTCATCCTCACTTCCACTCTGTTATGCCAATGAATAGCCTCCAGGCACGTTACTGATCTCTCTTCTTAGGTTTCTTTGAAAGCAAAACAGTTTTATTATAGAACGAGGGAGCTGAGTAAAACCCCACACAGACAACATTTTATTAAAACTATTTCCTGCTACCAAATCCTTTGAAATTTGTCAGGAAGTCACTTAATTCAGCATAATTACATCGCAAAATGTAATGCAACCGTGCAGAAGATTTTAGTGCATCTTTACGAACATGCTCAGACACATGGCTGCTCAGTCTTCCCCCTGTTAGGGCAAAAAGATGACTTTGCAGAGCTTAGCTGCTCGTGTATGTAAACGTGGATTTGAGTTTCTGTAGAGCATGCCCCAGACTTTCTGCTTCTTTCTGTTTGCAAGGCCACATTGACTGATTATTTTCTCCCCAATTTTCTCCCCACTCCCCTCAATCCTGAGGGTGTTGGCTCCTTCACTGGGGTAGGCTTCCAAGAGCACTAGCACTGGTTGACCTCTGGTCCAAGAGAACTGGTTGACCTCTGATTCATGACCACTGTTTGACCTCTGTTCCAAGAGCACTGGATGACCTCTGTTCCAAGAGCACTGGTTGACCTCTGGTCCAAGAGCACTGGTTGACCTCTGGTCCAAGAGCACTGGTTGACCTCTAGGTCAAGAGCACTGTTTAACCTCTGATTCATGACCACTGCTTGACCTCTGGTCCATGAGCACTAGTTGACCTCTGGTATCTCATTAAGTGGCCATTATTAATGCCTGTGCCTTGACAGTGAGTGTCAGCAGACTATTCGATATCCGGGGCATCACAGCTGAGCCTGATCCTGTCCTTACCCCTACGCCGACACAGAGGCCATTTAGATAATGATCGGGACTGATGACCCTAGTCACTTACTTTTTGCCCCGTTGTCCGGGGGATCCCAAAGCCAATTCTAATCCCTCTGCTGCCACCTTGGCTGAGCTTAGCTAACTCAGAACAGACCAGGAATTGAAGCTGGGATCTCAACTCATTACTGGAGCAAGAGAGATGGTAATGTAGTGGTTATGTTACCAGACTAGTAATCCTAGAGGCTTGGATTAATAATCCAGAGAACATGGGCCTGATTTTAGCAGGCCTGCGGGTTTCCGGCGGGTTGGGTTTCGGATGCGTGGCCTCCGCGCCCGGTGAAATTAGTGGGTTTCCCGCGCGATCGTAGCAGGCAATCCACTAATTGGATCCACTTACCTGCTCCTCCGGGGTCCGCGATGCTGGTCTGCGCGTCGGGCGGGCTGCGCATGCGCAGTACGATCTGTCAGCTGGAGGCTCTCTAGTTAAAGGGGCAGTCCTCCACTGACAGATGCTGCAACCAATGGAACAAATTACAGCATGGAGCAGCCCAGGGGGAAGGCTGCTCCCAGTTTAATGATGCCTCACCCCAGGTATCATCAGATGGGGTGAGGAGGAGGGGGAGGACAGAGATCTTCCACCCGGCGGGCGGGAGAAAGCGGCCTGCCTCTGCCACCAAGAAGGCCTGGCTCGAGGTGGCAGAGGGGGTCACCTGCACCACCAACATATCGCCCACCTGCATACAGTGCATGAGGCGCTCCAATGACCTCAGTAGGTCAGCCACAGTGAGAACACGTAGTCTTTCCCCTACACTCCGTCTGCCACAACACTGCCCCCACCCCACATCTCCTTCGGCACTGCCAACACTACTCTGTCACATCACCCCTCATACCCACTCAAACCCCATCCTCATCTTACCTGCACTTACTCACCTCGCCAGTACTCACCCCGCCACTACCACTCAACCCAATCCTCATACAATCTCATGGCTCTATCTCATACTCACCCTCTCGTGCATCTCTCTCACGGCCAGCCTCACTCAACCTGCCACCACCTGTGCTGCAGCCACAGGGCATGCATCGCATATGTGCAGTAGGCAGCGTACGGCAAACGTGTCGTGAGCATGAAGGGGATGCACAAGGGTGTTTGAGGGTTTGCCATGGGTGTAACCTATATTGAATTTCAGAGCAACAAACATCACACATTATATTGGCACCACCACTGCCATGTCTCCGCGAATCCTGTCTGTTGTGTCCAATAATGCCTGCTCCTGGGTATCACTATGAGGACCCACCACTGATGCCACCCATTGTGTCACTGCAGAGTGGGTGTAGGTGTATTTGCAGGGCTCTTCCGCGCAGACGACTGAGAGACATCGGCGGTGTACCCGGCTGCACCCTGGAAGGATGCGGAGGAGAAGTTGTGGAGGGCAGTGGTGACTTTGGCAGCGACAGGTAAGCAGATGGTGCTGGGGCCAGCCAGGAGCAGCTCGGCATGAAAGAGCCTGCAGATCTCCACGACTACATGTCGAGTGAATCTGCGCCTCCGTGTGCACTGCTGCTCGGAGAGGTCCGGGGAGCTGCTCCTCGGTCTGTGGACCCTGTGGCGAGGGTAGTGCCCTCTGCGACGCGTCTCTCTCTGCGGTAGCCCTCCCTCCTGCTGTACAGGTGGATGTGTCACAGCACTCTGTTGTGGAGCTCCACGTGTCAGAGGTGGACGGCGTGGATGGCGAGGCTGGTGATGCTGTTCGCCCTCCAAGGGAGTCATGACTGCAGCTACGGCGGCCCCCATCTGCAATATGTACATCTGAGGGGGTCCGCAAGGTAGGCACATATCTCCGGACCCCGGGGTGAGTGTGCAGGTTGGTGACTTTGACCGTCCGGAGGGGGGTGGTGGAGGCCACACTTTGTCCCAAGTGACAGAGCGGCCTCCTGCAATGGGTGAGGGTCCTCCCCCCCACCTGTCAAATGGACCTTTGCAGCTGCCACAGGCTGACGGCTGCAACACGTCCAGTTCAACTAGGACTGTTTCCCCCAGTGTGTGAAACAGTCCCATGTTTCCCCAAAATCACACACAGTCCCTTAATCAGGTCAGTTAATGACCTGAACAAGCAAAATAAATAACCTCAAGTGGCATCCCGCTGGCTTTAATTGCCTGCGGGATTCCCACCAGCGGGGGCCACGCATGCACCCCCGCACATCATCGGGAACCCGGAAGTGGGCGGGATCGTGGCGGGATCCCGTCACGTGACTGGATATCGGGATTTTCGGGGCCCGCCCGCTGGAAACCCACAGGAAACCCGACGGTAAAATCGAGCCCCATCAGTTCAAATCCCGCCATGGCAGTCTGGAAATAAAAAATGGGTTATGAGTAAAAGTGACCATGAAGTTGTTGGATTGTCGTAAAAACTCAACTGGTTCACTAATGTCCTTTAGAGAAAGAAACCTGCCGTCCTTACTCGGTCTGGACAATATGTGACTCCAGTCCCACAACAATGTGGTTGACTCTTAAATGTCACTCAGTTGTATCAAAAAAAAGAAGGCCCACCACCACCTTCTCAGGGGCAACTTGGGATGGGCAATAAATGCCCACCTTTCCAGCAATGCACACATCCTGAGAATTAATTTTTTTTAAATAGTGAAATTGGCATTGCCCAGATACAAATCAATAATAATTTCATCAAAATTATAACATATTTTATGGTAAGAAAGGGAAAAAAACAACAGTTTGAGAAAATGTTTTACAACCAATGAACTTATACAGGGCAACTCACTGCCCAGCGAGGGAGATAAACCAGATCTCTTGTTTGGGAATGGAAAAATATAGATTCACAGCTTTTAAAGATGGTCCATCTAATTTTATGATAGTTTTGAAATATTGCAGAGAATAGGCCAACAAAAGCTAGACTGTCTATTTAACAAGTCAGCTGCTCTGATGGCCTGCTGAGTAAACAGAACCCAACTCACATTGGCACTGCCTAGGAAGAGGGAGTTTAAAATATGTTCAGAATTAAACAACGGGGAGACATTTAGACTGAAACCTCCAAACAGGTCTAAAGGGGCAAGAATCTGAGTTTGCCCATAGCCTGAGTTTGTGAATCTGCACTGGGTATATTGCATAACTTTAAACACTCGCTACAACTTGCAATGAGAAGCTTTAACCTATGATATCATGATTAAGCCATGCATTGGCAACAGAATAAAACCAGATGTTGGTCACACAGCCCACAGCAGGTAGAGGAGACTGGACTCATGTTTCCTGCTGTTTTTTTTTGGTAAAATTACACTGGACCAAACAGATTTTAGCTGGAGAGCCACTTGCAGTGTTATCCAGTTGCCCTGCTAATTGGTTTAATTTGCAGTAACATAAAATCCAAGTGTTGCCTGGAAAGAAACAGTATCACCCTTTGACCATCTAAGCTGTTGCATATTACCGCAACAGAAAGAAGAACTTGCATTTCTATAGAGCCTTTCACAACCTCAGGATGTCCCAAGGCGCTTTACAGCCAATGAAGTACTTTTGAAGTGTAGTCACTGCTGTTATGTAGGAAATGTAATATAGGAGATACTGAAATGAACACTAATATTACAGTAATAAAGATACTCCACTATCAGAAATTTTACAAAAGCACAATGGCAATAATGTAATCTGCATCAAGTCACATCTTATATTATTTCAATGAAAATCACACACACCTAGCATCACAGGGGCTGATTTTTCTGCACCCCTTCCGCCCAGGCACTAAACAGGGGCACCACTCCCTAAGTGTACTGTATCTGTCCATCCTTGGGATCAGCCCTGGCACAGACCCATTCCCCTGGCAGGGACTAGCACTGGCAGTTTCTGGTTGAACATATTCCTGGAGGTCTAATCACATGACCTCTCACCTTCAGCTGCCGCACACCCACATTCCCACATTTGGTCACCCGACATGTCCGTCCTCATAGAATTACATAGAATGTACTGCACAGAACCAGGCCATTCAGCCCAATTGGTCTATGCCAGTCCACATGAGCCTCCTCCCATCCCTCTTCATCTCACCCTATCAGCATATTCTATTCTTTTCTCCCTTATGTACTTATCTAGCTTCCCCCTAAATGTATCTATGTTATTCGCCTCAACTAATCCCTATGGTAGCAAGTTCCACATTCTCACCACTCCCTGGGTAAAGAAGTTTCTCCTGAATTCTTTATTGGATTTATTAGCGCCCATTTTATATTTATGACCTGTAGTTTTGGTCTCCCTCACAAGTGGAAATATTTTCTCTACATCTACTCTATCAAACCCTTCATAATTTTAAAGACCTCTATCAGGTCGCCTCTCAGCCTTCTCCTTTCACATCAATTGGAAAGCAAACAGACTCCTCATTACCCGATTGGACTGTCAATCAAACAGCTTTTTCCCATCTCCAATATTTTTATAACTAGTAAACAAAAATGTTCAAAGAAAATGAAAAAAAACACATTTTTTTAATGCTCCTATGATTTTCCTCCTGGGTGTTGCTGGCAGCAGTGTCCAGGAGATAAATCTTTAATTCCTGCAGAGGCCAGGACAATCCTGGAGGGTTGGCAAACCTACTAGCAGCAGGCATAGGAAATTCAGAGGTAGTTGTTACCTTTACTGGGTGATTGAGACCATCTGGTTGCTGATGGAGATCAAAAGTTGGAGATTGATGTACAAAGATTGATGTACAATCTTCTAGTCGGGGGAAGGCAAAATAAAAATTGTGGCCTATCTCCCATTCTTCAGCCTGTCCTGGGACCCCTCCCCCGGATCCTCTGGTCGGCAAGATTTTGGAGCAGGCCACACTGCCGACTGATCCTGGGTATCCCAGCAAGCTTTCCAAATGGGGATAGAGACGGGAGGCCTGGAAAACACCTCCCCTGTTCAATTTGCATTATTCTATCAGGCCTGTGTAGACCCCTTCTCCCCCACCTCCACCCTACAGGAAAACCTCAGGCGGGTAGATGGAGTTAAGACACAGATCAGCCATGATCTAATTGAATGGCAGAGCAGGCTCGAGGGATTGAATGGCCTCCTCCTGTTCCTATCTTCCCAGGAATCCCAGGGGCAGGCACTAATGGGGCAAAGACTGGGCTAACCAGGCCGCTGCCCCTTTTATTTCCTCTGGCCTTCGTGTCTGCGGAACGCTGAGTGCCCAGGCGCAAAGGGCGGGGAAAATGGCCCCCCGCGGAGGAGGGTCCCTGCCCCTTCGGCCCATCGGACCGGTACCTACTCAGATGCCATTTCCCCTTGCTCTTCACACTCTTCCTTTTCAAACGTTTCTCTCTGGCTGAACAGAGATAGAAAAAAAAGTCTGACAAACACTTTTTTGTGGGGGTGGGGAGAGGGAAGTGGGTAGCTCGGCTCTTTAATCTTCCAGATCAGACAAATGCAAGGCAGCTTCCTCTCTGCTAGATCGGGCGCTGTTAGAAGTTCTCCCCTGTGCTGGGTTGTCTGCACACTCGGTATCATGCACCGTGTGGCTTTGCTTTCTCTCTCTCTCTCTGTCTGTCTTAAAAATTGCATATTGCCCAACTAGGAAGACCTAACCCAGGCTGATCATTGGCTGGAGAAATCTTTTCTCTCTCGTTACGAGCCCAGCCCTCCTTCTGAATTTGAAGTTTCCTGTTTCCCCTTAAGTACATAAACCAATGACTCATAGGCGCATTTTGACTCTCAGACACACAGAGAGAGAGAGAGAGGCAGAGAAGTTGGGATAGCGACAAGCTTCCTCTAAACACAAAATCTTTACAAAACTTTTTCATTTGTTGTTCTTCGCCCTCAGCCATTCTCAGACGGGATTTTTAAACTATGGGACTAATGGATTCCTTTTGGATCTTCACTTTATTTGCAGCCTCGGGTCTCCTCCAGGCTTCCGGTAAGTTTGTTAAGTGCAGCGCACCTCAGTGGACAGCGGAGCGCCGGATCCCAGCGCTCCTTACACAGGGTTAAAGCTGGACCAACGGGGTGGGACAGGACAGGACAGGACAGGGGGCTCCGGGCGGACAGCGATCAGCACAGCCTGTAAACACCGCGGGGTGTAGTCCCTTTAAATTACACTTTGGAGGGGGGGAGCGGTTTCTGTCTGTACCCTTGGATTGTCACATTAGGGTTACTCTTGACCAGGACTGGAAATGTACACCAGGTACCTGCTGCCCAATAGGGGGCAGGACCAGGCTGGGCACTGGAAAGTTGGGCGACTGAGTGGAGGGGGTATTGTAAAGGTGGGTGGTGTTTATTGGTAGTATTATAAAGTTGGGCTTTGTTTATTGGGGTATTGTAATGGCGGGCTGTGTTTATTGGTGGGCTGTGTTTATTGGCAGTATTGTAATGGCGGGCTGTGTTTATTGGCAGTATTGTAATGGTGGGCTGTGTTTATTGGCAGTATTGCAATGACGGGCTGTGTTTATTGGCAGTATTGTAATGGCGGGCTGTGTTGGCAGTATTGTAATGGCGGGCTGTGTTGGCAGTATTGTAATGGCGGGTTGTGTTTATTGGCAGTATTGTAAAGGCGGGCTGTGTTTATTTGGCAATATTGTAAAGGCGGGCTGTGTTTATTGGCAGTATTGTAATGGCGGGCTGTGTTTATTTGGCAGTATTGTAAAGGCGGGCTGTGTTTATTTGGCAGTATTGTAAAGGCGGGCTGTGTTTATTGGCAGTATTGTAATGGTGGGCTGTGTTTATTGGCAGTATTGTAATGGCGGGCTGTGTTTATTGGCAGTATTGTAATGGCGGGCTGTGTTTATTTGGCAGTATTGTAAAGGCGGGCTGTGTTTATTGGCAGTATTGTAATGGCGGGCTGAGTTTATTGGCAGTATTGTAATGGCGGGCTGTGTTTATTGGCAGTATTGTAATGGCGGGCTGTGCTTATTGGCAGTATTGTAATGGCGGGCTGTGCTTATTGGCAGTATTGTAATGGCGGGCTGTGCTTATTGGCAGTATTGTAATGGCGGGCTGTGTTTATTGGCAGCATTGTACTGGCGGGCTGTGTTTATTGGCAGTATTGTAATGGCGGGCTGTGTTTATTGGCAGTATTGTAATGGCGGGCTGTGTTTATTTGGCAGTATTGTAATGGCGGGCTGTGTTTATTTGGCAGTATTGTAAAGGTGGGCTGTGTTTATTGGCAGTATTGTAAAGGTGGGCTGAGTTTATTGGCAGTATTGTAAAGGTGGGCTGTGTTTACTTGGAGTGACTGATTTGCAGCGGTGGGCTGTGTTCACTGGGAGTGACTGATTTGCAGCGGTGGGCTGTGTTCACTGGGAGTGACTGATTTGCAGCGGTGGGCTGTGTTTACTTGGAGTGACTGATTGATTTGCAGAGGTTTTTCGCGAGTGACTGATTATAGAGGTGGGCTGTGTTTCTTGTGGGATGTCTTACTGAGGGAAACTGATTGTAAAGGTGGGCTATTCTGGGCAAGGCAGATTACTAGAATTGTTCACAAGGTTAATATAAGTGACTTCAGGGGTTTACATTTCTCTCGTGCCTGGGTTTAGTGTTCTCAAAAACACAGGAGCTGGGGAAAAATGCTTCTAAGGTGTGTGTGTCCGTGTGTCCGTTGAAGAGTCTATAAAACTGAAAGGCACCAAAGCGTTTTTGTTGACCTGTCTTAAGTTATTGAAATTTATGACTTATTCCCCAAACAGAAATGGTTTTCTTAAGCTTGTGTCCATCTTGCAAATATACAGCTTGATAGCATTCCATTTTCCCACAGAAAGACTTAAAGCAGTGTTCCTTCATTCTGTTAACCTGTCAACTTCACTAACATTAGAACAATGCGATGATCATTGATGGGGGTATTTGATTAGGCAGGCATTTGTCACACTGCACTTTGGATTAAGTATTCTGTGCCACCTGCAACAGGATATTCACTTGGTCAGCAAGTGAACAGAAACTATATAAAGGTGGATAGAAATGTATATGACATGTCTTTAAAAAAATACAACAGAAGTTTCAATATTTGGGAGACCGGGGAGGAGCTTTTTAAAAATTAAATCAAATTTGTTTTTTAAAAAAAATGAACTGGAGCCCTTTTAAAGCAATCAAAATTGAAAGCCCAGTCCATTTCAGTACGCTATTTACTTGTGTTTTAAGAGAATTGACGGGGGTTAGTTAAACTAAAACTTCACGCTAACAACACAGTAGTCACCGTCCTTAGACATGTTTGTCGCTGGAAGCACTTGGTGTGATCAGAGAACATGTATAGTATTTGTACCTTGTATCTACTGCACTTCAGATATGTGTGTTGCAGACCAAGGGTGATCATTCGGCTTCTCCTGAGCAGCTCCTGAGGCGGCTTTTCTATGTCTGAAGTAAACTTGAGCTCATCCAAAACCCTGCTGTCCATATCCTAACTCACCACAAGCCCTATTCACCCATCGTCCCTGTGCTCACTGACCTACACTGGCTCCCAGTCTGGCAACACCACGATTTTAAAATTCTCATCCTTTTTTTCAAATCCCTCCATGGCCTTGCCCCTCCCTAGCTCTGTAACCTCCTCCAGCCCTACAACCCTCCGATATCTCTGTGCTCCTCCAATTCTGGCCTCTTGTGCATCCCCTATTTTAATTGCTCCACCACTGGTGGCTGTGCCTTCAGCTGTCTAGGACCTAAGCTCTGGAATTAGCTCCCTAAACCCCTCCACCTCTCTACCTCCCTCTCCTCCTTTAAGACACTCCTTAAAACCTACCTCTTTGACCAAGCTTTTGGTCACCTGTCATATCTCCTCACGTGGCTCAGTGTCAAATTTAGTCTGATAATGCTCCTGTGAAGCGCCTTGGGACGTCGTATTATGTTAAAGGCACTATATAAATGCAAGTTGTTGTTGTTGAAATGTGTCCCAATCACTGCCGTCTCTGTGCATCCTGCTTCCGTCTTCCTGACGCAGTCACTCCCTGACACTAAATGATTATTCCCCCAGGGATGAAGGACTTCAGTTACGTGGAGAGAGAAGCTGGGATTGTTCTCCTTAGAGCAGAGAAGATTAAGAGGAGATTTAATAGAAATGTTCAAAATTATGAGAGGTTTTGATAGAGTAAATAAGGAGCATCTGTTCCATTGGCAGGAGGGTCGGTAATCGGAGGATACAGATTTGAGGTAACTGGCAAAAGAACCAGAGGGACGATGAGGAGAATTTTTTTTACACAGCGAGTTGTTACGATCTGGAATGCACTGCCTGAAAGGGTGGTGGAAGCAGATTCAATAGTAACTTTCAAAAGGGACTTGGATAAATATTGGAAGGGAAAGAATTTACAGGGCTACGGGGAAAGTACAGGGGGGAGCAGGACTAATCGGATAGCTCTTTCAAAGAGCCGACACAGGCACCTGGGGCCGAATGGCCTTCTCCTGTGCTATGAGAGTCTATGACTCTATCGGGGGTCCTGCCGCTTAAGGCGGATGTCCAGTAAAGGGAAGAAGAACATTCTGAACCAAAGTAATTGCATTAAGCATGGTTTACTGCACAGAAACCTAAGTCTATTTGGAGGGCCAAGAATTGCTTTAGCTTTAAACAGATGCTGGGTTATGCTGATTAAAGTGGCACAGTTGTCGTGACACAGTGTCTCACATAGAATTACATAGAATGTACAGCACAGAAACAGGCTTTTCGGCCCAACAGGTCCATGCCAGTGTTTATACTCCACACAAGCCTCCTCTCACCTTTCTTCATCTAACCGCATCAGGATATTGTTCTATTCCTTTCTCCCTCTTATGTTTCTCTAGCTTCCCCTTAAATGCATCTATGCTGGTTGCCTCAACTACAAACTAACCACTCTCTGGGTAAAGAAGTTTCTCCTAAATTCCCTATTGGGTTTATTAGTGACTAGCTTATATTTAATTTATGGCAATATCTTCTCTATGTCTAAACTATCAAACCCTTTCAAAGTTTTAAAGACCTCTATCAGGTCACCACTCAGCCTTCTGTCTTCTAGAGAAAAGAACCTGAGCCTGTTCAAACTTTCCTGTTAGGTAGAACCTCTCAATTCTGGTATTATTCTTGTAAATCTTTTTTGCACCTTCTCCAGTGCCTCTACATCCTTTTCATAATATGGAGACCAGAACTGTGCACAGTACTCCATGTGGTCTAACCAAGGTTCTATACAAGTCTAACATAACTTCTCTGCTTTTCATTTCCATCCCTCTAGAAATGAACCTCAGTACTTCATTTGCTTTTTTTATGGCCTTTTAACCTGCGTCGCTACTTTTAGTGATTTGTGTATCTGTACCCCCAGATCCCTTTGCTCCTCTTTCCCATTTAGACTCTTATTATCCAAAGAGTGTGTGGCCTCCTTATTCTTCCTACCAAAATGCACCACCTCACACTTGTCTATATGAAATTCATTTGTCAATTACATGTCCATTCTGCAAGTTTATTAGTGTCAACTTGTATTTTGTCACAGACCTCCTCAGTATTAACTATGCCCCCAATTTGGTGTCATCCGCAAATTTTGAAATTGTACTTCCAATTCCAGAGTCCAAATCGTTTATGTAAATGGTGAACAACAGTGGTCCCAGCACCGATCCTTATGGAACATCACTTCCCGCCTTTTGCCAATCTGAGTAACTACCTTTAACCCCTACTTTCTGTTTTCTGTTTTGTAGTCAGCTTGCTATCCATTCTGCTACTTGTCCGCTGACTCCACGTGCTCTGACCTTAGTTGTGAGTCTATTATGTGGTACCTTATCGAAGGCCTTTTGAAAATCCAAATATGTTACATCTACTGCATTACCCTTGACTACACTTTCTGTTACTTCTTCAAAGAATTCAATGAGGTTGGCCAAGCATGACCTTCCCTTTTGAAATCCATGCTGACTGTTCTATATTGTATTTTTAGTTTCTAGATGTTTTTCCATTATATCTTTGAGTAAGAATTCCAATATCTTTCCTACTACCGATGTTAAGCTATGATCTTGCGCAGAAGTTTTATGAGGCTTTTACAGATGAGCACGTGTGTGTTAATGTTGATGTGCTGTGCATCACGTGTGTTGGTACACTTTTTTTTGAAAAAGCCATGTAAATACAAATGTATCGGCACTTCTAAACTTATCTCTATCTCTGTAACCTCCTCCAAGATCTCTGCGCTCCTCCAATTCTGGACTCTTGCTCATCACCGATTTCCATCGTCCCACCATTGGCGGCCATGCCTTCAGCTGTCTTGGCCCTAAACTCTGGAATTCCCTCCCTAATCCACTTAGCTCTCTACCTCTCTCGCCTCCTTTGAGGCGCCCCTTAAAACCTACTTCTTTGACCAAGCTTTTGGTCACCTGACCTAATATCTCCTTATGTGGCTTGGTGTCAAATTGTGTTTGATTACGCTCCTATGAAACGCCTTGGAACATTTTCTGTGTTAAAGGCGCTATATAAATGCAAGCTGTTGTTGTTGTTCTGAAATTACTTATAAGTCTGCCTGAAAGACATCCTAAGAAAACAGCAGTGCCCCCTTAAGACAAGTACCCCGAGGAAGGAGGGAAGGACAGGGAAGCATGTAGGATCATATATTGGGAATTTACTTTTTTTTTAAAATGTATTCTCTGGTTGTGGGCATCACCGGCAAGGCCAGCATCCCTCAATTCCCTGAGAAGATGCTGATACAACTGAACAGCTTGCTAGGTCCCTTCAGAGGGCAATTAAGAGTTAACCACGTTGGTGTGGGACTGGAGTCACATGTAGGGCCAGACCGGGTAAGGACGGCTGTTTTCCTTCCCTAAAGGACATTAGTGAACCAGTTGGATTTTTACAACAATCCCGGCAGCTTCACGGTCATGTTAACCAACATCAGCTTTTTATTTCAAGATTTATTTGTAAAACTGAAATCAAATTCTTAAACTGGCATTGTGGGATTTAAACTTGTATTTTCTGGATCACTAGTCCGGTAACATAACCACTACACTACCCCTTTCAATAGGAAAAGATGGCAATTCATTTGGAACTACTTGCTTTCAAGTTAATTGGCATTTAGTCAAATTGGTACAGCTGTCACCAGCAAGTCATAACAAACAGTATCCATGTAAATAGAGATGGTGGAGGATTGCTTCACACTGTTGTTGACTGTAGAATATACATCTATTTTAATCAATTAATTTGAAACATTCCCAGGGCCCCAGGAAGGCCATTCTAAACCTGGCCTGCCTGTGCTGTTACAGGCTGTTTCTTCCAGCTGAAATACAGCCAACCCCCACCCCCATTTCCCAGACAACCCATGGTACAATGTCTAGGGTTCCCAACCCTCCAGGATTGCTCTGGAGTCTCCAGGAATTAAAAACTAAACTCCAGAGTACTGCAGCGAGCAATCTGGGAGAAAAATCATAGGGACGTTAAATAATAGTGTGTTTTTTTTAATCATTTTCTTTGTACACTTTTGTTCACTAGTTATAAAAATATTGGACATGAGGGGGAAAAAAAGGCTGTTTGACTGATGATCAAGAATCATCCAATTGGGTAACGAAGATTCTGTTTTGCTTACCAATTTGTGTGAGAAAGGCGGTGAATATGGACATGTTGGGTGACCAATGGTGGCAGTGTGGGGGGCGGGGCAGTCGGAGGCAGGAGGTCATGTGATACCTCCAGGAATATGTCCACCCAGAGTTGGCAACCCGAACAGTGGCAGATGCAAAGGGTCTACTAATGGGTCTACTAATACGTCTTGTCACTCTGGAGGTAAGTGGGAGGAGCTGGGTTAGAGGTGCATTGTTTTAAAGAAATAATTATTAATTATAATGCATGCTTCTATTTAAGGGGTCTTGTTCAGTAAAACCGATGCACATAACTATATAGACATCAGCACTTTGAGTACCTGTGGGTGAGGTGATAGATAACTGAATGTTCTTTAGTATACATTGTGATTTCATTATGTGTGCAGTGTCTCTGAATCCCTGTTCACATGTGTTGAGGTGATCTTTAATGTTTAAACCATTGTCACCATGGCAACTATTTGACAATGTAAATCCATCTGCAAAGACCCCCGCTGAGCTGAAGGGTTTAATGTCAAACTGCCACCCTTTTGAACCCTACAGTGTGAGATTAAACTCTCCAGCCCAGTGGTCTAGTGATGTCTTTCAGATGAGATGTTAAATCGAGGGCCCTGTCTGCTCTTTCAGGTGGATGTAAAAGATCCCACGGCACTATTTCGAAGGAGAGCAGGGGAGTTCTCCCCGGTGTCCTGGCCAATATTTATCCCTCAATCAATATCACTGAAATAGATTATCTGGTCATTATCACATTACTGTTTGTGAGATTTTGCTGTGTGCAAATTGGCTGCAGCGTTTCCCTACATTACAACAGTGACTACAATTCAAAAAGTACTTCATTGGCTGTAAAGTGCTTTGGGACATTCTGAGGTCGTGAAAGGTGCTGTATAAATACAAGTTCATTTGTTCGTTCGATATACTCATGCACTTTTATCTCTAAATCTTGTGCTATCAGAATAGTTGTTTGTACTGATGTGACCTGCCACTGTGTTAACCCTCACACACACATTTAATTTAAAGTACTAACAGAAAATGCTGTAGAGAGAGAAACAGAGTTAACGTTTCAGGTCAATCATCGACCTGAAACGTTAACATTGTTTCTCTCCCCACAGATGCTGGAAATACTCCGCAGGTCAGGCAGCATTTTCTGTTTTTATTTCAGATTTCCAGCATCCACAATATTTTGCTTTTTTTAGTTATTCAATTTAACATTATTTTAATGAGAGAAAATTCCTGAGGTAATTTTTTTCGGAATCATTGACACCTCAGCAGTCATACTGTACAGCTGTGGTTTGGTAAATATATGCATCACCGTGCCATTGGCATAATGTAAACCATTTGTGATAAAATGCAGGCAATGCTTTTGTTGCAGATAACACCTCAACATTGAAGTGAACAGAGATCTTAAGTAAATCCTGCTTTTGAAGATCTGCATTTAGGTTGTGTCAAATTGGTCGCACTGCAAAATGTTCCAGCAGGCCATGAAGATAGAGAAACAGCAGGAAGAACATAACCAGAGTGGGACAGTCTCAAACACACACCATTCAAATTCAGTATTACACCAGAAGTATTGTGCAAAGTTCTGGTCTCCATATTACAAATAGGATACAGAGGCAATGGAGTAGGTGCGAAAAAAGATTTACAAGGATGATACCAGAACTGAGAGGTTATAACTATCAGAAAAGACTGAACAAGCTGTGGCTCTTTCTCTATAATGAGAAAGCTGAGGGGTGACCTGATAGAGATCTTCAAGATAATGAAAGGGTTTAATAGGGTAAACATAAAGAAGATATTTCCACTTGCGTGGGAGTCCAAAACTAGAGGTCATAAATATAAAATAGTCGCTAATAAATCCAATAGGGAATTCAGGAGAAACTTTGTTACCTGAAGAGTAGTTAGAATGTGGAACTCGCTACAACAAGGAGTAGTTGAGGCAACTAGAATCATAGAATCATAGAAGTTTACAACATGGAAACAGGCCCTTCGGCCCAACATGTCCATGTCGCCCAGTTTATACCACTAAGCTAGTCCCAATTGCCTGCACTTGGCCCATATCCCTCTATATCCATCTTACCCATGTAACTGTCCAAATGCTTTATAGAATTATTGTAAACAATTTTACAGCACCAAGTTATAGTTCAACAATTTTAATTTAAAATCCACAAGCTTTCGGAGGCTTCCTCCTTCCTCAGGTGAAGGAGGAAGCCTCCGAAAGCTTGTGGATTTTAAAATAAAATTGTTGGACTATAACTTGGTGTTGTAAAATTGTTTACAATTGTCAACCCCAGTCCATCACCGGCATCTCCACATTATAGAATTATAGAAGTTTAAGGGGAAGCTAGATTAAACACATGAGGGAGAAAGGACTAGAAGGATATGCTGATAGGGAGGGAGGAGGCTGGTGTGGAGTATAAACACCTGCATTGACCAGTTGGGCCGAATGGCCTGTTTCTGTACTGTACATTCTATGTAATTCGGAGAGTGCCAGGATAAAGATGTAGCGACTCACTCGCAGCAGTTTTAGGCAGAGTTTAAGAACAGGCCTCAAAGGCTTGGTGTGTTTTATTTTGTTGAGACTTTATTTATTTTGGCTTAACAGTTTGAAAATCACTTCTTCAGGAAATCTTGCTCTTTTTTCATATTTTAACTTTTTTTTAAAAAATGATACTTTCTGGGAGAGGCATGGGGGAGAGAGCAACTTGCAACTTCAGCAAAAACTATTTCTCCACCCTTTCCTTTACAAATGCTGTCAAGTATGTTTTTAAAAAAACAGCCTCAAAGATCTTTTGAGGTGATGGTTACAGTTGAAAGCTCCCTTCTGATGGTTACAGTTGAAAGCTCCCTTCTGATCACTACCCTGTTTATTACTCTATGTGTGTGACTACTGCAAACATTAGAGAAAACATTCCCCCCCCCTTTATTTGTTTTAAAATTTCGAGGCCTGGTCCTTGTTCTGCCTGGTTAATGCTGGATTTGAAGGGCCCTCCATAAGTGGGTGGTACTTGTTGAACAAAAGCTGTAATATTCCCCAGTATAAAAGGTCCCGGTTGTTTGATAACACTGTACTTACACTGTTATAAATAATGAACATGTGTCTAATCTAAACCAGCTGGGCTCTATCAAGTTAATGAGTAATATTTTAGCAAAGCTTCCAGCACAGAACAGACCGTGCATTTTTTGCAAATGTTTCACGATCATTTAAATAAATGATCTTAGCATGTTGTGTATATTATGCAACACTGTTCCGATCCATACATGTAATGGCCTTATTTATTTTTGGTACTTTTTCTACGTGCTTAACCTTTTCGATAGTTGAAACTTGCAGCTTGATAACCTACACAGGAGTTTTATCTCTGTAAAGCAGGGCACGTTGCCTCTCAGTAAAGTCCTCACTCGTGTCTGCTGATCTCACTCAGACTGAGTCTGGCATTCCAACCGACTGTGAAACGCCCTCTCCTCAGCTATGCCTTAGTTGATAGCACTCTTGCCTCTGAGTCAGAAGGTTGTGAGTTCAAGTCCCATTCCAGAGACTTAAGCACAAAATCTAGGCTGACACTCCCAGTAAAGTACCGAGGCCCAATCTGTGCTCTCAGATGGACCTAAAAGATCCCATGGCACTATTTGAAGAAGAGCAGAGGGAGTTTTCTCAGGTGTCCTAGCCAATATTTATCCTTCAACCAACATCACTTAAAACAGGTTATCTGGTTGTTATCGCATTGCTGTTTGTGGGAGCTTGCTGTGCATAAATTGGCTGCCGCAATTCCTATATTACAACAGTGACTACACTTCAAAAGTACTTCATTGGCTGCAAAGCGCTATGGGACATCCTGAGGTCGTGAAAGGCACTATATAAATGCAAGCTCTTTCTTTGTTTCCATATGATGCCAACTGGAGCAATCGAAAACGGTAACTGAAACATCAAATGACCTGCATCTCTAATTGTGTTAAAGGCTGTGACGTGCCCTCCGGGTGCAGATCTTTTCAGTGAAGCTTTTTCTTTCCCTTTTGAAGTTTGTGATGTTTATCTGAACCTCTTAAGTCTGTTACGACCTTGAACACATCCGCAGGTGGAGTTTTTTGCTCGTACTATGTGCAGTGTTTCTAACTCACTGGCTCAGAGGGAAAACGCACCACTCACTGTGGTACTGAGCAGTTCAGACGTCTGTCAGTTCTCACTTAGCTGATCTCAGTTGGAGACCAATACAGGTGGCCTCAAGCCCCTTTGAGACTGGGATTTTCAAGACTGAGATTGATAGATTTTTAAAAAGAAAGAAATGCTTGCATTTCTATAGCGCCTTTCACGAACTCGAGGCATCCCAAAGCACTTTGTAGCCAGTGGAGTACTTTTTGAAGTGCAGTCACTGTTGTAATGTAGGAAATGCGGCAGCCAATTTGCACCCAGCAAGGTCCCACAAACAGCAATGAGATAAATGACCAGATAATCTGATTTAGTGATGTTTGGCTGGGGGATAAATATTGGCCAGAACACCGGGGAGAGCTCCCTTGCTCTTCGAATAGTTCCATGAGATCTTTTATGTCCACCTGAGAGGGCAGATGTGGCCTCGGTTTAATGTCTCATCCGAAAGATGGCACCTCCGACAATGCAGCACTCCCTGAGTACTACAATAGGAGTGTCAGCATAGATGTTGTGCTCAAGTCCCTGGAGTGGGACTTGAACCCACAACCTTCTGACTTAGAGGCGAGAGGGCTACCACTGAGCCAAAAGGAGTTGAGATACAGATCAGCCATGATCTGACTGAATGGCACAGCAGGCTTGAAGGGCTGAATGGCCTACTCCTGCTCCTATGTTCCCTCATCTACGAAGGGAGGGATGGTAAATTAGCTGGATTTCCCACCCTGATCGCTATCCAGTGACTCCTTAGTTGTTAGCTAAGGATTGGGCTGGCTCTCGACAGAATTGTTCATGTGGAATGGGGATTTGCACAAGGGTGGCACAGCATCTGTGAAACTATACTCACTGCATTGGGTCAGCACCTTAAGGGGAGGAGGGAGAAAATTTAGAGGGTGGAAGTTTCTCCTGAGGTTTCCTAGTTGAGTTTAATGTCAAAGTTTGTATTGTCAGATACCAACACATTATGGCTGGTGAGTTTGTGAACAAGTCCAAAAAAAGTGAAGGCAAATGTTTGAAGCTGCAGAATCCATTATTGGACTTTTAACATGTTTAGTGGGTTTAAAATGATCAACAAATTAAGCCCTAAAGTTTTGTCTAAGTTCAACATCTTCTCTCTAATCTTTCAAACAATATTTCAGAGCATAGTGATGACAGCAACAGTGAAAAGTATTCAGTGCTATGTCGGCACCAAACTCTGCCTCGCTCAAAGCTGCAAATACTTGCAGTTCATTCTCCCTCTGTCTCTGGGCATTTCTTTGTTTCTCATTCCTTCCTGCTTCCATATTAACATAATAAGCTGCTGGGGAAAATATTGAGAAATGTTTAGTTTATGAAAGGCTCCAGTTTAAAATAATAAAACTGTACTATATTTACTGTCAAGTATTATTGCCTGTTGTTTTTGGTGCAGATTGTCCTTTTGTGCCTGTTGTCGTTGTTTGTGCAGATTGTCCTTTTGTGCCTGTTGTCGTTGTTTGTGCAGATTGTCCTTTTGTGCCTGTTGTTTGTGCAGATTGTCCTTTTGTGCCTGTTGTTTGTGCAGATTGTCCGTTTGTGCCTGTTGTTTGTGCAGATTGTCCGTTTGTGCCTGTTGTTTGTGCAGATTGTCCGTTTGTGCCTGTTGTTTGTGCAGATTGTCCGTTTGTGCCTGTTGTTTGTGCAGATTGTCCGTTTGTGCCTGTTGTTTGTGCAGATTGTCCGTTTGTGCCTGTTGTTTGTGCAGATTGTCCGTTTGTGCCTGTTGTTTGTGCAGATTGTCCGTTTGTGCCTGTTGTTTGTGCAGATTGTCCGTTTGTGCCTGTTGTTTGTGCAGATTGTCCGTTTGTGCCTGTTGTTTGTGCAGATTGTCCGTTTGTGCCTGTTGTTTGTGCAGATTGTCCGTTTGTGCCTGTTGTTTGTGCAGATTGTCCGTTTGTGCCTGTTGTTTGTGCAGATTGTCCGTTTGTGCCTGTTGTTTGTGCAGATTGTCCGTTTGTGCCTGTTGTTTGTGCAGATTGTCCGTTTGTGCCTGTTGTTTGTGCAGATTGTCCGTTTGTGCCTGTTGTTTGTGCAGATTGTCCGTTTGTGCCTGTTGTTTGTGCAGATTGTCCGTTTGTGCCTGTTGTTTGTGCAGATTGTCCGTTTGTGCCTGTTGTTTGTGCAGATTGTCCGTTTGTGCCTGTTGTTTGTGCAGATTGTCCGTTTGTGCCTGTTGTTTGTGCAGATTGTCCGTTTGTGCCTGTTGTTTGTGCAGATTGTCCGTTTGTGCCTGTTGTTTGTGCAGATTGTCCGTTTGTGCCTGTTGTTTGTGCAGATTGTCCGTTTGTGCCTGTTGTTTGTGCAGATTGTCCGTTTGTGCCTGTTGTTTGTGCAGATTGTCCGTTTGTGCCTGTTGTTTGTGCAGATTGTCCGTTTGTGCCTGTTGTTTGTGCAGATTGTCCGTTTGTGCCTGTTGTTTGTGCAGATTGTCCGTTTGTGCCTGTTGTTTGTGCAGATTGTCCGTTTGTGCCTGTTGTTTGTGCAGATTGTCCGTTTGTGCCTGTTGTTTGTGCAGATTGTCCGTTTGTGCCTGTTGTTTGTGCAGATTGTCCGTTTGTGCCTGTTGTTTGTGCAGATTGTCCGTTTGTGCCTGTTGTTTGTGCAGATTGTCCGTTTGTGCCTGTTGTTTGTGCAGATTGTCCGTTTGTGCCTGTTGTTTGTGCAGATTGTCCGTTTGTGCCTGTTGTTTGTGCAGATTGTCCGTTTGTGCCTGTTGTTTGTGCAGATTGTCCGTTTGTGCCTGTTGTTTGTGCAGATTGTCCGTTTGTGCCTGTTGTTTGTGCAGATTGTCCGTTTGTGCCTGTTGTTTGTGCAGATTGTCCGTTTGTGCCTGTTGTTTGTGCAGATTGTCCGTTTGTGCCTGTTGTTTGTGCAGATTGTCCGTTTGTGCCTGTTGTTTGTGCAGATTGTCCGTTTGTGCCTGTTGTTTGTGCAGATTGTCCGTTTGTGCCTGTTGTTTGTGCAGATTGTCCGTTTGTGCCTGTTGTTTGTGCAGATTGTCCGTTTGTGCCTGTTGTTTGTGCAGATTGTCCGTTTGTGCCTGTTGTTTGTGCAGATTGTCCGTTTGTGCCTGTTGTTTGTGCAGATTGTCCGTTTGTGCCTGTTGTTTGTGCAGATTGTCCGTTTGTGCCTGTTGTTTGTGCAGATTGTCCGTTTGTGCCTGTTGTTTGTGCAGATTGTCCGTTTGTGCCTGTTGTTTGTGCAGATTGTCCGTTTGTGCCTGTTGTTTGTGCAGATTGTCCGTTTGTGCCTGTTGTTTGTGCAGATTGTCCGTTTGTGCCTGTTGTTTGTGCAGATTGTCCTTTTGTGCCATCACACACCTATAAAAATTATTATTGAATTGAACCCTCATCCATACTTTTGTTACCTCCAGGCTCGACTATTCCAATGCTCTCCACGCCGGCCACCCATCTTCCACCCTCCGTAAACTTGAGCTCATTCAAAGCTCTGCTGCTCATATTCTAATTCATCTCAAGTCCTGTTCACCCATCACCTCTGTGCTCAATGACCTACATTGGATTCCGATCCAGCAACACCTCATTTTTAAAATTATCCTTGTGTTCAAATCCCTCAATGGCATCACCCCTCTCTATATCTTGAACTCATCGAGCCTACAACCCTTAGAGAACTCTGCGTTCCTCCAATTATGGCCTCTTGTGCAACCCCACTTCCTTCACCCCACCATTGGCGGCCGTGCCTTCGGTATTCTAGGCCCCAAGCCCTGGAATTCCCTCCCTTAACCTTCCTACCTCTCTCTCCTCCATTAAGACCCTCCTTAAAACGTACATCTCTGACCAAGCTCTTAGTCACCTGTCCTAATATCTCCTTCTTTGGCTCCGTGTCAATTTTTGTCTGATTACGCTCCTATGAAGGGTTGTGGGACGTTTTACCACGTTAAAGGCTCTATATAAATGCAACTGGTTGTGAAAATTAAGATTTGATTCTGTGCCTTTGATGAAATGTGCTGATGGTCAAATTGTATTATCAAGAATTTTACTGCCATGTTAAAGTGCATGGATTGCGATCTTTACTTTAATTAATGAAAGCCCCCACAACTTACACCGTCCTCGCTTAAAATGGGCCGTTGCCTATATCTGGTAAATGGCACTAACCATTTTCCATCACCATAAGAGTCGATTACAAAGGTGCCGCTTATAACATGTTAAGCGTGCCGTCTATTTCGGGCAGTCCTTTGCACCTCGTTAGTCCCGGTGCTGCCTTGTGTCTCTCCCACGATCCTCTCTTTGCCGGAAGACTGGCGCTTCTACAGGTCAGTACAGCAAATGAGTGGAAGCTGCACCTGACACCAGTCAGTATTCTAGTGACCAGGAGAGCCCGCAGGGATCATTACATGTGGAGATTGCTGTTACCGTCCCCTGCGTATAGTGGGCAAATCGCGTTATCACCAACGTGCCCACTATAGGCAGTGGGGACTGTACCTTTTTATTCAAAGGAAAGTAGCACTTGCGCCAACCTGTCATAGAATCATACAGCACAGAAGGAGGCCAATCAGCCCATTGTGCCTGTGCGGGCTCTTTGAAAGAGCTTTCCAATTACTCCCACTCCCCTGCTCTTTCCCCACAGGCCTGCAAAGTTTTCCTTTTCAAGTATTTATCCAATTCCCTTTTGAAAATTATAATTGAATCTGCTTCCACCACCCTTTCAAATGTAAGGAATCTTACAACACCAGGTCATAGTCCAACAGTTTTATTTGAAAATCACAAGCTTTCAGAGGCTTTCTCCTTCATCCGGGAGTGTGGGATTCCATGGAAGGTACCGCATATATAGTCAGAGAACAATGCCTGGTGATTATGCCTGGTAATCACCAGGCATTGTTCTCTGACTATATATGCGGTACCTTCCATGGAATCCCACACTCACCTGACGAAGGAGAAAGCCTCCGAAAGCTCGTGATTTTCAAATAAAACTGTTGGACTATAACCTGGTGTTGTAAGATTCCTTACATTTGTCAACCCCAGTCCATCACCGGCATCTCCACATCATGACCACTCTTTCAGGCAGTGCATTCCAGATCATAACAACTGGCTGCATTATAAAATTTTTCCTCATCTCCTCTCTGGTTCTTTTGCCAATTATCTTAAATCTGTGTCCTCTGGTTACTGACCCTCCTGCTAGTGGAAAGAGTTAATCCCTATCTACTCTATCACAACCCTTCATGATTTTGAACACCTCTATTAAATCTCCCCTTGACCTTCTCTGCTCTAAGGTGAACAATCCCAGCTTCTCCAGCCTCTCCACATAACTGAAGTTCCTCATCGCTGGTACCATTCCAGTAAATTGTCCCGGCTGTCATGAGCTGCGGGGACTTTGACTGTGCATTCTCGCCCTCCTGCTATCTGGTCGCCATCACAGACAGCGTATGGGACGGGGATCGGTAGAATAGGGACTCTTCATTGTATCTGTTGCTTCACCTGTCTGGGAGGGATGCTGGGTTAAGGATGCAATGCCCAATTAACGTTCAAAAATTAATTGTAATTAAATTTATCATTCATTTTTTAAAAAAATGTAATATATCTAATTGGCTGAGCCACACTGACCAGGAAAGTCTCAGGACTGATCTGTGCTGAGTAAGGGTAGTGTGGGGTAGTGGCAGGGGCACTATAGTTAACCTCAGTACCCTTAGTTAGGGAGTGGGAAATCACTTCTTGGTTGCTTTCCAATGAGTCCAGCCAGATATGTGGGCTCTGCTGTGATGCCCCCACAGTCAAATAGCCACTGGAATAGGGTGCTGGATGGTGACCAGTACCCATGGAATCAGTGCTGTCAAAAGAGAGGACGGGAGGGCAGAAAAAATGAAGGAAAAAAAAAATTAACACACTTTTAGGAAAAATGGAGGCAAATGAGCAGTTACTTTTTAATAACACAAAATTAGAGTGCACTATTCCTCAAGTTACAATGGTAATTTTGTCTTGCTGTGAAGTTTTAGCTCCAGGAGAACTTAATTGTATGTTTTTTTTAAACAAAAGGTTAGGTTTGCAATGTTAAAGGAAGCTCAGAATATCTATGAGCCTAGGTGTGTGCTTAGCTGTGATGCCCCTCCAGTTGAATAGCCTGCTGGTTCACTCTGTCCAGGTGCACGCGTGAAAACTGACCCAACTTGGATGATGTACTGGGGGGGTGACTGGCGCCTGTGGAACCAAAGGACCTTTGAGTTACAAATGGTCACTACCTCCAGATGATTGAGTGCACCAAAGCTCATGTTTGAAATGATGCAGTAAGACTCCAGAGTGTGCTGGTGCAACCAACCCTGTTGTTATGGGTGGAATGTTACTCCTAATTTAAGTGTTTACCTAGAGGTGAACTTTGTCAGAAGAAACTAGAGGCAGATGATGGCGATAGTCCAATCTGCCTTTGACTGTAAATCACTTTTACTGCGGTGTTTTAGTGACTCCAGAAACGAGGAAGATTTAGACAAAGATGCTGAGGGGCAGGAGTAATGCGTTTTACGCTTTTAAATGCTCGTGACTTCCATTTTTTTTGAGCAATTGATGGGCTCTCTTCTCCGGTCAGTTGTGGTTCAGTGGGTAGCACCCTTGCCTTTCAGTCAGTAGGTTGTAGGTTCAAGTCCCACTCCACAGACTTGAACACTGAGGGAGTGTTGTACTGTCGGAGATGCCCGTCTTTCGGAACAGACATTAAACCAAGGCCCGGTCTGCCCCCTCAGGTGGACGTAGACGATCCCATGGCACTATTTTGAATAAGAGCAGGGGAGATGATCTGGTCATTATCACATTGCTGTTTGTGGGACCTTGCTGTGCGCAAATTGGCTGCTGCGTTTCCTACATAACAACTTCACAACAACAATAGTGACTACACTTCAAAAAGTATTTTATCGGCTGTAAAGCGCTTCGGGACGTCCTGAGGTTGTGAAAGTACTTCCTTTTTTAATCCGGTTCGCAGGATTTGATGTGAAATCATTTTTGAAACGTTTTCAGAAATTCATAACTTAACAGCAGACTGTACTGTAGCTTCCTGAACACACAGGAGTGGGGGATGGGGGTGCGTGGAGATGGGGGAGGGAATGTTCATTACAGTTGTTTTAACGAGTGAAAATATCAATTCTACTTTTAAATACATGTTTGGAACAGGATTCTCTCTCTCTCTCTCTCTCTCTCTCTCTCAATGATATACACAGCCTGAATGGATGGGGGGGAGCAATGATGTAATTAATTTATCTCATCTGAGATGTTCCTTCACAGTGGTTAATGTGTTTAGTGGCTGCTGATTGCCTCTCTTATCTTTGCTCCACTTCTCTGAGTGCCATGTTGAGTGATGATGCTCTTAATCTGACTGTACCTCTCACCCCATTCCCTTCCTTTAGTCTTATGATGTGGAGATGCCGGTGATGGACTGGGGTTGACAATTGTAAACAATTTTACAACACCAAGTTATAGTCCAGCAATTTTATTTTAAATTCACAAGCTTTCGGAGGCTTCCCCCTTCCTCGTTCACCTGAGGAAGGGGAAATCTCCGAAAGCTTGTGAATTTAAAATAAAATTGCTGGACTATAACTTGGTGTTGTAAAATTGTTTACAATTTAGTCTTATGGTGGATGCTTAAGTGTCGCATTCCAACCCACTCCTTGCCGCAGACCAGGACCCAATAAGTATTTGGGGATGGTGGTGAGGTGGGGGGTCAAACCAATTTTTGAGGGGCAGTATATTGATGGATGCAACTGCCAACTAAAGACTGACTATAAGCAGATGCCATGGGAGATTGACTTTAAAAAAAATTTATTCTGGGGATGTGGGCGTCGCTGGCGAGGCCAGCATTTATTGCCCATCCCTAGTTGCCCTTGAGAAGGTGGTGGTGAGCCGCCTTCTTGAATCGCTGCAGTCCGTGTAGTGAAGGTTCTCCCACAGTGCTGTGAGGAAGGGAGTTCCAGGATTTTGGCCCAGCGACGATGAAGGAACGATGAAGGACTAGTAATATATTAACATTCTTATATCTGTGTGCACTTCCCGTCCACATATAAATATAGAGATGGGAATAGGAAAAGTTGACAGGAAGTGCACATACAGATGAGATTTCCCATGGCATCTGCTCACAAACAGTCTTTAGTTGAAGCAGTGTTAGATGCTGATGGATATAATTCAGTCCCCATTTTCAAGTCATACATTCTGCCCTTATTTTTATATTTCGATTACAACTTCCTAAGTCCATAATTACAATGGAAATTGCCTGTGTAAACTTGTCACCCTGTCACTGCAGCCTCTTGCCAGTGGTTGTGCTGCAGCAACTCTACTGGCCGGAGGGTGTAATTACGATGTAGCAAGTTAACTTGGACAGTTTCCATTATAAATGTGGACATAGGATTTTATAGTGGAACAAGTTGAGAGGAAGTGTGTACAGACGTGGGGTTTTTAATGTGTTAATTAATAGATAAAAGTACAAGGCTCTTAATTTCTTCTCATAACTGGAAATTAGAACTACAAAGTAATTCCCTCATTAGACCCTCCTGTGATATCACAACAGCAACTTTAGCTTAAAATAATTAACGCTGTTTTCTATTTTGTTGAAATTATAATCTGTTACATAAATAGCTGATAGATGAGATTGGATTTGTTTGTATTTAACCATTGGGTTTGATCATGTCCATAAAATACTTGAGGACAAAAAGAACGAAAGTCTTGCATTTATCTAGCACCTTTCACGACCCCAGGACATCCCAAAGCTCTTTACAATCAATTAAGTACTTTTGAAGTGTAGTCACTTTTGTAATGTAGGAAATGTGGCAGCCAATTTGCGCACAGCAAGATCCCACAAACAGCAATGTGATAATGACCAGTTAATCTGTTTTAGTAACTTTGGTTGAGGGATAAATATTGGCCAGGACACTGGGGAGAACTCCCCTGTTCGTCTTCAAAATAGTGCCATGGAATCTTTGACGTCCACATGAGAGGCATGTATGCCCTGTCAAACAATTGCTACTAGGGGGCCAGTGATGGGGGGGGTAGGGGGGGGGATCAAGTTTGCATTTACTCCTTCCTACTGAAAGGGGCAGTGGTGAGGGGAAACCCTAGAAAATAGGTGGGACGTGCAGCATTGCTAAGAGCAGACCTTTTGGAAACAACAGTGAGATATCATTAAAATGTGTAGACCTGCCAGTGCTTGTTTAAGAATTACAGAAACACTTGCTTTTTAACTGAAAGCCAGTGAGCTTCACTTGAGATCAGGGTCTGACCAAAAAGCTCGTTGAAATTAGCATTTTTTTTCAGAAACTAAATTTTTGTTTTTGTAATTTTACATTCTACTGATTTTTACTTTGCCAACATCCCAGCAAGTACTTGTAGGAGCAAAGCTTTGGATCTGTAGTTAGTGTCGCATAGCACACAGAGTCAGGGCGTTGTTTCCACCTAAGAATGTTGGTTGCTTTAAGAGGAGCCCATCCCGAAGTGCAAAGGATATATATATAGCCGCTTAAGGCATTCCATTGCTGTGTTGAAGTTAGCTGCAGCTCTCCTCTCCCCTCTGGGACCCGTACGGGCTTGTTTGCTGACTCTGTTCGAACAGGGAGACAGCTGCAAGAATCTTTTTGAGTGGCACTAAGAATGCAAGCAAAACAGAATTGACTTGTTTATCGGACTCCATGGAGAGTGCCAGCACAGCATGATGTCCCAGGGACCCAAAC
The DNA here is from genome assembly GCF_035084215.1 of Heptranchias perlo. Lineage (NCBI taxonomy): Eukaryota > Metazoa > Chordata > Chondrichthyes > Hexanchiformes > Hexanchidae > Heptranchias > Heptranchias perlo. The sequence continues at coordinate 23,902,306 of NC_090326.1, forward strand.
AAGGGTGGTGGGTAGGGTTTGTCGGGCACTGTTCTCTCCACAACCACCCAGCCCTCACCCCTTCCCCTTTCCACTCACATAGACTTTTCAAGTAAAGTGTTGATCAATGGGCAGAAGCTGAGGTTGGTAGGCCTCTTGTACTTCCACTAACAGCTATTGATCAAAGGGGAATGGTATCACTTTCAGACAGCAATCTGAGCAGTGTCACAAACTTCAAAGACCATCTGTTTCTTTCGAAGAGTTAACCCATCAACTCCTTCATCAGCATGAAGTGGGGTTGCCAACCCTCCTGGATTGTCCTGGAGCCTCCGGGAATTGAAGGTTAATCTCCAGGGCACTGCTGCGGGTGGGTACACAGCGGGTTGGGGACTTGTACCTCCTTGTTAAATCTTTAACCCACCCCCACTCCAACCCTCTCCCACTCATTGTGGGGGGTTAATATTGAGGCCTTTGTTACCCGTTTGGATTAATTTTGACTGTTAGTTTCCCCCCATCGCCAATATTTTAAAATCATCAGGATATTAGTAAAAAGAATGGCGTGTTTTCATTTTCTTTGAACATTTTCATTTATTAGTTGTAAAAATATTGGAGTGGGGGTGGGTTAAAGATTTAACAACGGGGTACAAGTCCCCAACCCACTGTGTACTCGCCCGTTGCCATTTTTACAGCGGTGGTTTGCGAGTCGTGTCTGTCCCACTTTGGAAAGGCGAGACACTTTATTAAAATATTTAAATCCGGCTCCCACCGTGCAGTTGGGAGACTGATTTAAATTTTACGCTGGCCGGCCAGGTTTCCCAGGGCTCGGGAAACCTGGCAATTAAATGGAGACGGGAGCTGCCGGCTCCAGCAGGTAAATGCTTTTATAGCCGCAGGACTGCCCCCCACCCTCCCAGACCCCTCAATGAAGCCTTCTGCCGACCGCGACCTCTCCTCACTGCCGGGCTCTGACCCCCCTCCATTTTCACCCCCTCCCTCCCCCCCCCCCCCCCCCCCCCCCCAACCAAGCCCTGACCTCTCTTCGCTGCCGGGCTCTGACCCCTTCCCCCCTCCCCACCAAGCTTGATCTCTCCTGATTGCCGGGGACCGTCCCCAAGGGTCCCCGCCTGCCTCTAGTTTTCCCGCCGACCAGCCTGTCAGTCTGGCCAGCTGCCAGGCGGGAAGTGGAAGAATTTTTTTTTTAATTGAGGTCCCGCCATTCATATTGGGGCCAAAGAGTCTGTTCGCTTTCCAATTGGCTATGGGAAGGCAGGCCACACAGACCAATGGCGGGAGTGTGGGGGGCGGGGCGGTTCGAGGAGGGAGGCCATGTGATGAAACCTCCAGGAATACACTCAACCAGAGTTGGCAACTCTAACGTGAGGTAAGTACCGTATCACATTAATCAGGGCCAGAGTAGTCTCCCAGACTGGCATCGATCGTCTGAGGGGCTTCTCGCTGCTCCCAGATGGTGGTTGGGGAGTGTATGTACTGTGATGGATAAGGCATCACAACTGTGTGGGACAGGCTGGATGGACCGATAGCTCTTTTTCTGCGCCTCATTTTCCATATGTTCGTATCAGATATGCTCTACTAACCGCAGACAGCAACTGAGGATAGTCGGCCACGACTTGGCCTGAAGTAATGACTTGAAGCAATCAGCTGTCATACAGTTTTCATCAGCGCTTTTAAATTAAGGAAATGCAATGAGAGGAAATCTGAATCATCAGTAAATGGGACATCTCAGCAGTGACAGGACATAACAAAAATTATTTGTGTCATTTTGGAGCCACACATCTTGTAGACAATGGGAAGGATACCATCAGAACCGGGGTCTTATCGGATCTAGGGTACAGAGGATCCAACAGAACTGGGGGCCGGGACAAAACTTGATGTTGGCCATAATGATAAGAACATAAGAAGTAGGAGCAGGAGTAGGCCATGCAGCCCCTTGAGCCTGCTCCTCCATTTGATCAGATCATGTCTGATCTTCGACCTCAACTCCACTTTCCTGCCCGATCCCCATATCCCTTGATTCCCCTAGAGTCCAAAAAATCTATCCATCTCAGTCTTGAATGTACTCAGCGTCCACGGGCTTCTGAGGTAGAGAATTCCAAAGATTAACGACCCTCTGAGTGAAGAAATTCCTCCTCATCTCAGTCTTAAATGGCCAACCCCTTATCCTGTGACTATGCCCCCTATTCTAGACTCTCCAGCCAGGGGAAACAACCTCTCAGCATCGGTTGGATGGAACAGAATTGAACAATGGTGGCAGATGTAGCTCAGTGGGTAGCACTCTCGCTTCTGCGTCAGGAGGTTGTGGATTCATGGACCCACGCCAGAGACTTGAGCACAAAATCTAGGCTGACACTTCAGTGCAGTACTGAGGGAGTGCTGCACTGTCAGAGGTGCTGTCTTTTGGATGGAACGTTAAACTGAGACCCTGTCTGCCCTCTTGGGTGGCATTATTTCGAAGAAGAGCAGGGGAGTTCTGGCCAATATTTATCTCTCAACGGACATCACTAAAACATGGTCTTGCAAGAACTTGCAAACTCTCTTTTTTTCTTTCTTTTGCACTGTCTTTGGGAGCTGTATATAGATTTATTGAAACCAGGATGCTTTATGTGGTTTCTCTGTTTGTTTGCTAAGGAGTCACAGATGATTTACAATGTGCTAGGGGCTTTGGTCTATCAGAAAACATGTTGCCAAAAGTTTGAACTTTAACTTAAATGCAGAATTTGAAATGGAGGAAATGAAAATCAATTAATATATACCCACAAAAGATCTTAAGACTGAATTTGCAGCCGTAACACCTACCATTTAACAACTAGTGTAAGTCTGTTCAGATGCCCCCATGGTTTGTGACTCTTATTTAGACTGTAGTGTCTCTGAAGCAAGACCATGTTTTGTGAGGCTACAGTTTTTGCGATGCAAAGTCGGTTGTTGTCTATTTAAAGAAAAATTCCCTGAGACTGAGTCACTCTTGACATAGCTTTTGAACTGAGCAGACCTTGCACATTCAGTGAGTGAGAGTGATCAGGAAGGGTTCTGGTTAATAGTCACAATCAGCATAAACTGCTTCCTCCCAGTGCTCAGACACGCTGCACGCTTGTCTAGTCCCTGGGTTGGTTATGTTACAGCTAGAGCCTGACCATTCTAGGCTTCACGAGGATGGTTATGGCAACAGAGCTACTGCCATTTTATATCATAAAATCTCTCCATTTTTGTTCGATGGATGTTGACTGTGGACCACCGGATACCATCTAACACATCGTGCGGGGCACTTGGCTGTGGATGGCCTGGAAATGGCCAGCGTGTCACCCAGGACTTCCTGTGGCCTGGTGATGCACAATAGCAATGGCATGTATTCAGCACTATATTTTGTGTACTCGTCGTAGACTGATTAAAGTTTAAAAACTGGTGTAGTTCACGAGGCAATTGGGAAAGCCCAGAACGTAAAATTAATTCATCATGACCCGGCCCTGCGTCACCTCCGACCACTTTGCTTAAGGATTCTGGGATCAGGTCATCGTGGGATCTTCTCAGTGCTCTGTCCTTCTCCGCCATATTTCCTCATTAGGTATAATTAATATATATTATTATTATTCAAAAGGGACACATTGAAATAATTGAAGCCCATTACTAGTGCTTCTGGTTGTAAGGTGAGTGATTGACGTGGGAGTGGACCATGGACCCGTGATCAGAGAGCTTCCTACGCCACGTGTGGCAGAGATGAATGAATTGCTGTCTTGTTCTCCCATGAGTGTTTCACCGAGGTTATCTAATGAATTACACTGCTGCACTTTCACTTGTGAGGGCAAAAGAAGCGGTTTTTGCAGAGATGTCGCTGGGCTGTAGATGCACTTCCTTTCTGTGAGTTTCCAGTGAATCATTTCACCCTGTTTATAAGGACAGACTTAGCGACAACGCCAATATCAGTTTCTGCAGGGCAACGCAGGGGTAACTGCGCAGATGTCAGCTCGATGCAGAGCGCTAACAATCCACACATCTCCGAAACCCTGACCCTAACACAGTAAATCTAACCCCCAAACTCAATAACACCCTAACTCTAACCCTCCTACCATCTAGACTAATTCTAACCCTAACCTCTATACATAACTTTAACCCTAATTCCCTGACCCTAACCACTAACCCTGAACCCTAAATCTCACGGTGTCAATGCAGGGCCAGTCGAGGGGTCAATAGTCACTTTGTTACTTGAATTAAAGTTGTAGCACTCCTTCGAATCAATACCGTGCGGAAGTGGGAGGTGGCGGGTTTATATTCTAGAACTCTCTGCCTGTGTATGCTGAAAATTCCACCTCTGTAGATGTTTAAACGTTTTTAAAAATAAAATGCAAAGCTCTGGATTGGCAGACTTTGCTGGCCTATTTTTGAAATTGGTCATTGAATTTGTACAACTGGTAGCCAAAGTGTCCAGGAAGACTTGGTTCGAAGCTCTGCACTGCCTAGCTACTTGCTAACGTCACCAAGGTTTCAGGACACCTGATGACAACGGTTATCTGGTCAAAATCCATAGACAGAACACTGCTGTATTATCAACCCTCATGGTTCCCAAGTTACATTTTTATAGAGACACAGGGTTGGGCATCATCAATGCACACACATATGTACTTGCACACGCACACGTACTCACACATGTACACGCACACGTACAGGAATTGAAAGATATGCCGATAGGGTGGGAGGAGGTTCATGTGGAACATACACACCGGCATAGACCAGTTAGGCCGAATGACCTGTTTCTGTGATGTAAATTCTGTACAATTCTATGTAACATATACATAATCCAACTTAGGTGTTATCACTCTTGTGCATTGAACATGTGGCATTTGTTAGTGTGGGAAAATTCATCTGTTTTATCAAAAACGTTCAAAGTATAAATGGGTAGCAGGTAAATGTGACATTTGTTTAATTTTACCCTTCTTTCTGCTTTTGGGTAATTTTGACTTGTAAATAGATCTGCAAACTAAGTTTTACTGTCCATCGTAGCAACAGTTCTTGTGTAACCAGGCCAAAAAAAACAAAATGGCTGCTTGAACCGTGAGCCTCTGTGTGAGGTCATGTCCTCTCTCATGCATTCACCTAGTTTCAATATGATGGAGCAGATTGTGTGGCAGAAAAGTGGTTAAATGACCTTTCCAAGACTTGTTGGTTTAAACTGTACTGTCTGGCGTTGGATATAATTGTGTCTTCATTTTGCAGACCCTGGAATTACACAGTGTGTAACCATTGACACTGATGCATACGTGGAAATATATAATTCAGTCCTCGGCCTTTCGTTGTAAACATAATCTCACCCTACCTGGGAGTGAAGTAGTGTCATCCTACTCAAAAAATGCCGCTGTATTCGAGAGATCTTTGTGCCGATTAGTGGCCAACACTATGTCCCAAGTCATATCATAGCATCATTAAGCGATTATGAATGCTCTCGTAACACAAGCGTTGTGCCCCAGAAATTAGGCCACGCAGTCTCCTAAGCCTCCAATATTGTAGGCATGAAATGCACGCTCATTATGAGCCGGAAGTGTACCACTGGCCATATTGGTAAAGGCCAACAAATCGGTGTGCAGTGCCTATGCCTGAAACAGGCATCAGCCCCTTTGCATATTCAAATAAGGGGCCTAGCGCCTGTTTAGGCCCCCACTGCAAGATTGGTTTGCCCTGAGACAGCCCGCACCGGCTGTATTCGGGAAATCAAGGCCTAACAGGCAATCCTTAAAGGGACTGCTGCAGGCCGCCAGCAATAAGGTGAGTTTTGAAATATACTTACCTCCTGTCCCGGTCGTCCCCCCACACCCCCTCCCCCCCCCCCCCCCCCCCCCCCCCCACTTCCTCGCTTACCTGAGGGCCACTGCGATGCCAGCAGAGGCCCGATCTTCAATCATGCTTTGCTCATGAGCTGCCTGCTTCTCTCGGCAGCTGGCCCGCTCGATGGAAATGAGGCACGTGGCCCAATATCGGGAGAGCCCAGGCCTCACCATTCGGCAGCAGGGGAATTTCTAGGCCTGTACGTTCTGTTCTGATCATATGTCTCATTGCTGTCTATGGGAGCTTGCTGTGCGCAAATGGCTTTTGCCTTCATAACACTGGCTGCACTTCAAAAGTAATTAATTGGCTTGTGAAGCACTTTGGGACGTCCTGAGGACGTGAAAGGTGCTATATAAATGCACGTTCTTTCTTTCAGTGGAATAGGAGTTTTTGGGTTGGACTTCAGTGCAATCTGAGCGATCATGTGGCATTCACAAACCGAGCTCTGTTGTTGCAGTGCGTAATAGCACCTGAACTTCCCCGATGGCGGTATAACCTATAGGTGAGGTATACATTTAAAGGAATGAATACTCCAAGGAAAGTTTACACGACTCCTATTTGTGAGCCTCAGCCCCCAAGGTAAAAAATTCTAAATTTACCTCCCCAATAGCTGAGTGGGTCAAATCACTACATGATACTGAGCCATACGGATCGGGAAGGTTCCGGGTTTTCATTCTTGGGATATGGGCATCGCTGGCAAGGCTGGCATTTAGGACATCCCTAATTGCTAATTTGAGAAGGTGGTGGTGAGCCGCCTTCTTGAACCGCTGCGGTCCGTGTGGTGAAGGTTCTCCCACAGTGCTGTTAGGAAGGGAGTTCCAGGATTTTGACCCAGCAACGGCGATATATTTCCAAGTCTGGATGGTGTGTGACTTGGAGGGGAACTTGGAGGTGATGTTACCATGAACCTGCAGCCCTTGTCCTTCTAGATGGTAGAGGTCGTGGGTTTGGGAGGTGCTGCCAAAGAAGCCTTGGCGAGTTGCTGCAGTGCATCCTGTGGATAGTACACACTGCAGCCACGGTGCGCCAATGCTGGAGGGAGTGAATGTTTAAGGTCAAGCAGATCGCTTTGTTCTGGATGGGCTGCCCAACCTTAGCCGAGGAAACAAAGGGACAGTTCACCTGAGCACCTTCGAGCTGATGGGAGTTGAAAAAACGAGCCGTTGGCCTGCTCCTGACCCCCTTCTTGAAGTGTGGATGTTAGGAGAGGACAGGATGGGTGCAAGGCTGTGATGTCTGTATGTTGAATAGCCTGTCCTTTGGAGGGAGGAGGGGGTGCCGGGGAAGTACCATATGGATGTAAAAACCGTATTCCAGCAGGGGTCAGGACCCATGGAGGAAGAAAGAAAAAAATTGTAAACTTTCCTGCATTAGACAATATACCATTCTGATCCGCCTGTCCCTTTGCTGGGTTTAATTTCTGATGCAATACATTTGGGAATCGTAGAAAGGACTTGCATTTTTAAAGCGCCTTTCGTGACCTCAGGATGTTCCGAAGTGCTTTACAATCAATGAAGTACTTTTGAACTTTAGCCACTGTTGTAAGGTGGGAAACGCAGCAGCCAATTTGCGCACAGCAAGATCCCACAAACAGCAATGTGATAATGACCAGATGATCTGATTTAGTGATGTTGGTTGAGGGATAAATATTGGCCAGGACACTCGGAAGAACTCCCCTGCTCTTCTTCAAAATAGTGCCATGGGGTCATTTACCTGAGAGGGCAGACGGAGCCTCGGTTTAATATCTCATCCGAAAGACAGCACCTCCAACAGTGCGGCACCCCCTTAGTACTTCACTGTGAGCGTTAGCCTAGATTACGTGCTGAACTCTCCGGAGTGGAACTTGAACCCATGACCTTCTGACTTAGAGGCGAGAGTGCTACCCACTGAGCCACGCCTGACACATCATGTACAGGCTAAAGGCCACAGCAGTCCAATGCATAGCCGGTGATTGGTAGAATAGAATCTAATATCTTAAGGCAGCTAGGTTTCAAAATTAATTTATAATTTTAGCAAATACTGGGCCAGATTCACAAATACACTGTTTGTGATTCTTGCCTGATGAGACTTTGCTTTTTACGAGTGTGGATCCTCATACGATTTTATCAATGCTTGTGCTGGATTCATGTTTATTGAGTTCTTTATAAATTACTGGTTAGGCCCCAGCTGGAGTATTGTGCCCAGTTCTGGGCACCACACTTTAGGAAGGATGTCAAGGCCTTGGAGAGGGTGCAGGGGAGATTTAATAGAATGGTACCTGGGATGAGGGACTTCAGTTATGTGGAGAGACTGGAGAAGATAGGGTTGCTCTCCTTAGAGCAGAGAAGGTTATGGGGAGATTCAATAGAGGTGTTCAAAATCATGAAGGGTTTTGATGGAGTAATTCGGGAGAAGCTGTTCCCACTGGTGGGAGGGTCGGTAACCAGAGGACACAGATTTAAGACACTAGGCAAAAGAACCAAAGGGGAGATGAGGAGAAATATTTTTAAGCAGCGAGTTGTTATGATCTAAAATGCACTGTCTGAAAGGGTGGTGGGGGCAGATTCAATAGTAACTTTCATAAGGGATTTGAATAACTAGTAGAAAAGGAAAAATTTTCAGGGCTATGGGGAAAGAGCAGGAGAGTGGGACTAATTGGATAACTCTTACAAAGAGCAGGCACAGGCACGATGGGCCGAATGGTGTCCTTCTGTGCTATGTGATTGTGAGATTCTATGATTCTATACCTGGTGGATACCAGAGCTGAATTTGGTTCTTCAGAGTATTTTTTGCAATAATGTCTATTTTTATTTTTTGGTTTAGAAAGGAAGTCGGTGTGAACTGATTTGCTCAGGAAGTTTAAACCTTTTTTTTTTCCCCAGGCATAAATGAATTGATGAAGATTGTGCTCGGCCAGGACTACAAACTGCCTAATCTCTGCCGGTTCTGTGACATCGAGGCCACTGATTGCACCAACAACGGCGTCTGCAACAGCAACTGCACCAAGACCTCCATCTGTGAGAAGAAGGAAGAAGTCTGCGTCTCCATCTGGTAATGGAGCCCTCCTCCTTTGGGCAATTCATACTGTAGTCTGGGCCTCCATTGCTAAAGTTTCTTAATACGTTACTGCTCAGGTGGATGTAAAAGATCCCACGGCGCAATTTGAGGAAGAGCAGGGGTGTTCTCCCCAGTGTCCTGGCTATCATTTATCCATCAACCAACATCAATAAAAAAAAAAGATTATTTGTTTATTATCAAATTGCTGTTTGTGGGACCTTGCTGTGTGCAAATTGGCTGCCGAGTTTCCTACACTTCAAAAGTACTTCATTGGATATGAAGCGCTTTGGGACGTCCTGAGGTCATGAAAGGCGCTATATAAATGCAAGTTCATTCTTTTTGATTGGGATCATTATCAGATGCTGGTTGTGGGTAATAAATGACCAGCCTAAGTCATGCAATTGTCAGTAGCTAGCACAGCAAGGAGCATAATTGGAGGCCCATTGTTGTTGTTAAATGCTTGTTTGGTTGTTTATTTGGGTGAAGGACCAAGGCCCACCATGTAGATCCAAGGTCCTGGAAAAAAATCATTATCCCAACATCCAGTTATATAGCGGGTGCCTGTCAAAGACATAGGAACATAGGAACAGGAGTAGGCCATTCAGCCCCTCGTGCCTGCTCCGCCATTTGCTCAGATCATGGCTGATCTGTGACCTAACTCCATATACCTGCCTTTTGCCCATATCCCTTAATACCTTTGGTTATTTATGCAAAGTTAAGGGGTTGAATGAATAACGTCTGCTGTGCCATAATGGCTTGGATTCCTTTGAGTTTAGAAGGCTGAGGGGGTGATCTAATTAAGCTGTTGAAAATGATAAAAGGATTCGATAGGGTAGATCCAGAGAAACTATTTCCTCTGGTGGGGGAATCTAGAACAAGGGGGCGCCAGCTTAAAATTAGAGCTAGGCCGTTCAGGAATGAAATTAGGAAGCACTTTTTTACACAAAGGGTAGTGGATATCTGGAGTTCTCTGGCTGATCTGTACCTCGACTCCATTGATTTCACTCCCTAATGGCCTAGCTCTAATTTTAAGCTGGTGCCCCCTTGTTCTGGATCCCTCCGACAGAGGAAATAGTTTCTCTGGCTCTACCCTATCAAATCCTTTTATCATTTTAAACACGGAAAAGAGAGCAGAAGGTAGGCCCAGGTTTGTAGAACTGATTGGTTTTGACATGTGAGACCTGAACTAGAAGTTGTATCGAATCTCCTGCCTCTTCTGGTACATTCCATACTACGTCATCACTGAGTCCCTGTAGATCCCTTTTTCTGTTTTTCTCACACCTCTAATTTTTAAACGCTTCTGCTTTTTCTTAAACTTTAGGAGAAAGCAAGATGCCAACGTAACTGTAGAAACACTGTGCCATCATCCAGCAATCCCTCTGTATGGACACATGCTGATTGACTACAATAATACAGAATGCAAGATGAAAGAAAAGAAGGTTCCGGGCTCTGTGTTCTACATGTGCTCGTGCTCGAATGTAGAGGAATGCAACGATCATCTGATGTTTTCTGGTAAGTTGGAGCAGAAGATGAAACTTATTTGTTGCTGTAATGACCGTGTGTGTGTGTGTGTGTGTGTGTGTGTGTGCATGAGCGTAGCCTGTCAGACTCTTAATCAGCCTGCGGGTCCTTCCACTACTTCACACTGTTCTCCAAGTGAAGAGTGTCAAAGATACTACAACTGCTTCTAACAGTAGCTTGTTGACTATGAAGACCTTTAAGACGCCCTGGGGACGTGAATGGTGCTATATAAATACAAGTCTCCTTAATTACAGATGTTGTTATTTAAGCGGGTACGACTGCTGTTCTATCTTATCATCTTATCCCCTGATTCTCCTTCTGTTTGGAGTTGTGTGTTAATTTGTGGGGTTAAATTACCTTTGGTAGAAATTCAAGTTGATGAGCAGATAATGTCCAGATTCAGAAAGAGTGCCTGAAAAGTCAAACCAATAGTTTGATAGTTTAAACGCATCGGGTATTTAAATCTTGGATTTGAACCGTTTGAATCTGTGCAGTGTTAATGATTAGCTATCGTTCTGCTTGCATTTACTTCAGTCCTCAGAGCTAGTGAACTTCCTGCCTTGGTGATTGATCTACCTAATCTTGTTTGGCATGTGGCACTTCTAAAACCAATTTGAGGAAGACTGTATGTCAGGAACCCCCGATGTTGAAATTTTTCCCTCCATCCCATGTCTGTTTATTCGAAAGGAAGTGCTGCTTTCTTGACACACACACAATGTTGCATAGAGCAAAACACTTGCTCCAGTCTGGGTAATTTTGTTTTCAAATCCCTCCATGGCCTCGTCCCTCCCTATCTCTATAACCTCCTCCAGCCCTACAACCCTCCCAGATCTTTGTGCTCCTCCAATCCTGACCTCTTGAGCATCCCCGATTTTAATCGCTCCACCATTGGCGGCCGTACCTTCAGCTGCCTCGGCCCTATGCTCTGGAATTCCCTCCCTAAACCTCTCCGCCTTTCTACCTCTCCTCCTTTAAGACACTCCTTAAAACCTACCTCTTTGACCAAGCTTTTGGTCACCTGTCCTAATATCTCCTTATGTGGCTTGGTGTCAAATTTTGTTTGATAATCGCTCTTGTGAAGCATCTTGGGACATTTTACTAAGTTAAAGGCACTTTATAAATGCAAATTGTCATTGTTGTAACAGTTTCCTTAAAAGCTATTTAGATAAACTGATCTCTAAGTGGAGATTAGATGATTGGATGGTAGAATGTATCTCCTTGTGTTGTTCTAATGCCTGTCAGGATCCACCAGGGAAAACTAGAGCCCATTGTATATGCTATAGTCCCCTCATGGACTAATATGCAGCATGCTGGTCTCAACACCATCTACAAAGCAGCTACTTGGAGGAACTTAATTGGCATCACTTACGCAATTTTGTCTTGATCTGATAGTTCGAGATCTTGAGCGCTTCCTGTCCCCCTGATTTCTTTCCTGCCCTGGGACTTGCCTTCGTGAATAAGAGACACTGGATTGTAGCGTGACTGGGAGCTGAACTTCCTGTCACAGCAGGGCAACTCTACACAAAATGTCTGCTCCCATCCTTTTGTGCAAACGTCTAAGAATTTGGGGGAAAGCACTTCCCCTTTAACTTAAAGGGAAGTTCCCTTTGTTGCTATGGCTCCGATGGTGGAGTTCATTCTTGGCTCATCTGTCGTGATAATGAGGAAACTGCGTTGGGGAGGGGGAGACGGTGGGGTGCATGCACAGACGGGCCTTTGCTGGTTCTTTTTGTATGTTGAGGAGACATAGGCCAAATTGGGTTCAAAGGTGTCAGGCGCCACTTCCAATAAATACTTGCCACTGCTGGAAGCCCACAGCTAACTGAGCAGTGGAGATATGGTCGCCAACTCTGGTTGGACATATTTCTGGAGGTTTCATCACATGACCTCCTGCCTCCAACTGCCCTGCCCCCACACTGCTGCCATTGGTCGCCCAACATGTCCATCCTCACCGCCTTCCCCGCGCCAATCGGAAAGTGAATAGACTCTTCATTATACGATTGGATGATTCTGGACTGCCAGTCGAACAGCAATTTTTCCCGTGTCCAATATTTTTATAACTGGAAACGAAAAGTGTTCAAAGAATTTTTTTTAAAACACCATTTTATTTAATGCTCCAACAATTTTACTCCCGAGGTTTGCTCGCAGCAGGATCCTGGAGATTAGCCTTTAATTCCTGGAGACTCCAGGGCAATCCTGGAGGGCTGGCAACCCTAAGTGGAGAGCCAGACTGGGTAATGTTAGACAATGGAGACCACAGACGTGGATGGCTCATATGAAGGCCCTTTGATGTCTGAAACCCTCTGGAGCACTTGTGTCAAGTGTAAGCCACTAAGAAAGTGGAAGAAGCCTTCCCTTGTGTAAACTTAACTCATCAAAGGCTGGACTCTGAGGAGCTGCAATCTTTTTAACAGCACCGAAAAATGAGGTTGAAGTTGCTATTTAATCACCATTTGAAGATTCCAGCTGCCCTCTCTCTTTACATTAACTGAAAACAGATTGTCAGCTGCTCACATCGTGTACTGTATCTGTGGTTGGAAGTGAATCGTGTGTCTGATCTCAGACATGCGGTTTCCTGTCTGTGTTTAAAAGTACTAGCACATCAAAGCCTGCTACTCCCTGAGCCATGTTTACAAGCAGATAACGCTTGCACTCATTTATTGTGGACTGACTGATGTCCAAGTTGAACGTCACTAAGTCGGTTCTTTCTTGAGCTCTTTTACTTAAACATCGATGTACAGTCCCAATTTGTTCTCCACTATACCCAAGCCTGAGCTCGGCACAATGTTCCCAGTTTAAGCCTTTTCCTTTCACAGTAGCCCAGTCATCCCTGCTCTGTACACATCTCGTGATTGCTTGTAGATTTTTACATGCTGGATATAAAGATTGTACTGCTCCTCTTTTTAAGGTGATTTTGAGAGGTGCTTTTAAAGAAATTCAGCAATCCCCCTCCCTCTCTCTCCCTCTCCCCCTCTTTTTCTCTTTCTCTCTCTCTCGCTCTCTCTCTCTCTCTCTCTCTTTCTCTTTCTCTCTCTGTCTGTCTGACTGTGTGTCTCTCTCTCGGTCTCTCTGTCTCGCTCTCACTCCCTCTCTCTTGGGTCCTGTCTAGTTGAGACGGTCTCGCCAATATTTGGCCCGAATTCCACACGAAACAACTGTAAATATCTTACAGACTTTCTGAGTGTCTGACAGAAACAATTAATGACTCCTTGGAAAGTGCGCAGTGCTCTGTATGAATTCCTCAGCTCTCCGTGATGGAATGTATTTACGAGGGGCATTCAGCCCCTTCTAGAAATGGAGTGGAGCGGACGAAAAGCTGTCAGGTGCCGGCTAAAAAAAGCTCGCTTATGTTTGTTTCAGTCAGCTTATTCTACCATCTATTTGCTCTGTGCTTAGAACAGACAGAGAGTCAGTTTAACGACTGCCTTCTTCTACTGACTGTTGACAGAGACCAGGCTCAGTTGGAATCTCTGGGCTATTTTCCCATACCTTTTACCTGTTGCCAAAAAACGTCAAACTCGACAAAAATAGTGAACAGGGGAGTGGGTAAAGTAAGAGTTAGAATGCATCCTGCAAAGAAGCTGACAGTTGTGCACAAATCCTACAAGCCTAGCTGGCCTCTTTGGCAGTGAATTTGCACAGGTTTTTTTTGTGAGAGGTGTGCGTTATTTATACGTGATTCCCAGTTATATATCTACTGTGCCCAGAAATTGGACAGACTCGGGTGGAGTTCCAAGGCTATTTCCCACCATCACTCGGACAAACGGTTGCACAGTCTTGCCATAGCTCAGTGGGTAGCACTCTCGCCTCTGAGTCAGAAGGTCGTAGGTTCGTAGTCCCACTCCAGAGACTTGATCGTATAATCTAGGCTGACACCTCTGGTGCAGTACTGAGGGAGTGCTGCATTGTCAGAGGTGCTGTCTTTTGGATGAGACATTAAACCTAGACCCGTCTAGGTACTATTTCGGCACTATTTTGAAGAAGAGCAGGGAGCTTCTCCCCAGTGTCCTGGTCAATATTTATCCCTCGACATACATCACCAAAACAGATAATCTGGTCGTATCATGTTGCTGTTTGTGGGACCTTGCTGTGCGCAAATGGCTGCTGTGTCTCCTACATCACAACAGTAACTTAATTGCCTATAAAATGCTTTGGGACGTCATGAGGTCGTGAAAGGTGCGACATAAATGCAGGTCTCTCTCTCTCTCTCTCTCTCTCTCTTTCTCTCTTTCTCTCTTTCATTCTTTAAGTGAAAGCCAGCCATTCTGTTGCCAGCACGGAAGTCTCTGCTTCGAACTGCACTGTGCTGATGGCATATAGTGGCCCGGCAAACCTTTGTGGTTTGGCACGGGGAGAGAAATGGGGCACGACTTTCATCATGGCATCACCCGCATGTGTTGCCATGGCTCTCCACTCGGTTTTGTGTCACGGGCAGAAATTTAAAAAAAAAACCTCATGAAACCCCTTTAAAAATTGTGGCACCGTGCTGTGTTGTAGTGCACGCCAAACTGAATTCAGAGCGACCTGAAATTTTGGCTAATTGAGCTAGGAATTCCCCTGGTGGTTCAGTGCTTAAACGGAACGCATGGTTTGATATTGAACCACATTAGTTCATTCAGTAGATACCCTGAATTCAGCCAAAGTTGTACACTTTGGGTTTGGATATTATTCTCGTCCCTCCATAAACTTGAGCTTATCCAAAACTCTGCTGCCTGTATCTTAACTCGCACCAAGTCCCGTTCACCCATCACTCCTGTGCTTGCTGACCTACATTGGCTCGTGGTCCTCCAATGCCTCAATTATAAAATTCCCATCTTCATGTTCAAATCCCTCCATGGCCTCGCCCCTCCCTATCTCTGTAACCTCCTCCAGCCCTGCAACCCTCCAAGATCTCTGCGCTCCTCCAATTCTAGCCTCTTGTGCATTCCCGATTTTAATCGCTCCCCCCGCAGATTGGTGAATCACCCCTCATTGGCGCTCTTGAGATCTCACCTCAAGTGGTCACTCTTCACGTGTGGGCCTAGGCAGCAAATGTCGGCAAAGCAAATGGCCAAAGGTGGTCGTCCGGTCCTTATTTGCTGCAGAAACTACCGGATAACTGGTGGTGAGCAGGATCTTTCCCCTATAGCACCCCCTCCTCACCACCCCTCTGGAGATCAGGGATTGAACTTAGGATCTTCCTAATCCAGATGACTCGGCACCAAGTGGCTCCTAGCCATTTTCTCATTTGAATGCACCATTTGCGAAATCCTGAGGTCGTGAAAGGCGCTATATAAATGCAAGTATTTTTCTTTAACAGTATGCAAACAGAAGTCGTAGCAATTGCACCAAGCAACTCTCGTCAATCTTATTGTTCCGAGAGTTTCATCTACTGTGGAATGAAGCAGCTCACAATTGGAACCAAACCTCGCCTCACGCAGTGTTAACTGGGCCCATCTTCAGAGAGATTAAAAGGGGAACATGTGCGTAAGACACGGAGATAAGGTCCGGATCACAAGGGAGTGTCATCGTTACACTCCCTGGGTCCTGCTAACAGATTGGGGCAGTGGGAGTCAACTCCCGTAACAAGTAGACTCTCGCACCGCTTAAGCTGCCATTTTAGGAGGGCGTTAGAGAATGTGACACCGCTCGCGTAGGTAAACGGGAATGGTTTCGCTCCGATATACACAGTGCTGCATGTTTTGTTCTTGCAAAACCAGAATTCCTACCTTTTCACCTGGGAGGCCTTGCATTTTGAGAATTACCTGAAAGAATTGGAAACCCTGGCACTTACTCCCTTGGTATCGACGGTTAGTTTTGGTTTAGATGTGGGATAGTATTAATTTTCAAGAAATCGTTTCCTTGGTTAGGCTTGCCAACCCTCCAGGATTGTCCTGGAGTCATCAGGAATTAAAGATTAATCTCCAGGACTCTGCTGTAAACGACCCAGGAAAAATTGTGTTTTTTAAAAAAAATTCTTTGAACACTTTTGTTTATTAGTTGTAAATGTATTGGAGATGGGAGAAAAAAGGCTGTTGGACTGGGTGGGGCAGTTGGAGATGGGAGGTCATGTGATAAAACCTCCAGGAATATATCAGACCAGAGTTGGCAACCCCATCCCTGGGCCTAGCCAATTGTCTCACTATAAGTCTCCATAGTTTTAAAGTAGTACTCTTTTTTTTGGGAATTAGGAGGTGCCTGGTTCACAGCAGGTGAGTCAGACGCCTCCTGATCCCAAAGATATAACAAATTAGACCTGATTTCTGTCAGCAGCCAGTGTGGGATCACTGCCAGCAGCAAGTAACTAGCAACAGATGCAGTTATTTTCCACTGCTGTGGTAAACCCGCTGGCAGTGTTCATCCATGTTAATCCCTGAAGTTTGAATACTAAAGTTAAAAATAAAAATACCAAAGTGTAACGGTTCACCAGCAAAGTGCGAACCGCATGGAAAACGTGAAATATATTAATGGCTGGGAAGAGTGGGAGTTCGGCTCCAATGAGGATGACAACGAGGCATGCTCCATGACAGCTGCCTGTGATAAATTCAGGACTGTCGTAGATATCTAGTCGAGCTCTTGTGGCATCAGTCACTCTCTTAAGCGGTGCGAGAGTCTACTTGTTACGGGAGTTGACTCCCACTGCCCCAATCTGTTAGCAGGAACCAGGGAGTGTATTGATGAAACTCCCTTGTGATCCGGACCTTATCTCCGTGTCCTACGCACATTTTTATCATCTTTTAATCCCTCTGAAGATGGGCCCAGTTAACACTGCGTGAGGCAAGGTTTGGTTCCAGTTGTGAGCTGCTTCATTCCACAGTAGATGAAACTCTCGGAACAATAAGATTGGGTGCAATTGCTACGACTTCTGTTTGCATACTGTTAAAGAAAAAACTTGCATTTATATAGCGCCTTTCATGACCTCACTATGTCCCAAAGCGCTTTACAGCCAATGAAGTACTTTTTGAAGTGTAGTCACTGTTGTAATGTAGGAAACGTGGCAGCCAATTTGCACACAGTAAGGTCCCACATAGTGCAATGAGATAAATGACCAGATAATCTGTTTTTAGTGATATTGGTTAAGGGATAAATGTTGTCCAGGACTCCGGGGAGAACGCCCCTGCTCTTCATCGAAATAGTGCCATGGGATCTTTTACGTCCACCTGGGAGGACAGACGGGGTCTCGGATTAATGTCTTATTTGAAAGGTGGCACCTCAGACAGTGCAGCATTCCCCCAGTACTGCACTGGGAATGTCATCTTAGATTTTGTGCTCAAGTCCCTGGAGTGGGACTTGAACCCACGACCTTCCGACTCAGAGGTGAGAGTGCTACCCACTGAGCCAAGGCTGAAATAAAAAAGCAGACAAATGCTCGTTCACTCCGGTGGGTCATTGAACTCAACCTAAAAGCCTAATCACTCTGCCTCCTGTCCTACTGCCTTGGACAGCAACTCATCCCTTTCTCAGCCTCTGCTGTTCGACTGCATCGTGCCAGGAATTTCTTTCTTCTGCGCTGGCGCCATAACTATGGCAGACGATCGGCAGGTTCCACTCTGCCAGGGTAATGCCCAAGTGATGCCCATTGATTGCTTTTTGTACCTGTACATTAGCTTTTAATGATTTGTGTGCATTGGTACCCAAATCTCTTTTCTCCTCCACAGCTCCTAATCTGTCCCTGTTTTAAAAAAAAATTTGTCCCGCATTAAATTCCATCTGCCACAGTTTTTCCAACTCACTTAATCTGTCTATGTCCCTTTGTGACTTCCTGCTCCCATCTACACAACTTACTGTGCCTCCCAACTTTGTGTCATCTGGAAACTTGGACGTACAACTCTCTATTCCTTCATCCAAGTCATTGATATTTATATAGGGTGAAGAGCTGAGGCCATGGGAATCCCAACATTGTTAGGATTAAGTATCTAGTGAGAGGAAGGGAGATGATCCAGAATCGATATGTGATTGGAACGTTTCTCGATACTGTCACATATGCTTAGAATGACCACCTAGAAGAGCTGGGATCATCCAGCATGTAGCATGTGTACAATTGGGCCAGAAATTCCCATTGCCCACAGGGACCTGAAAAGCCCCAACACTCTGTTGAGCTCTTCCACTCTACAAGCACTGGTGCTGGTCAATTCCGGTAACCCCATGTTCCACGGGCAAATGCATTAATAAGATGTGGGACATTGTAAATTGTTTTATTTTCTGGTTGTGTTATTTTTAGGGGTGTTTAGACTGAACCAAATGACAAATGGGTTGTCATAAGAGTAAGTTAACTGTTTATTTTGGCGTGTTCCTGCTTTCTCTTTTAGCCAGGAGATTTACCGTGCAAGCTCTGTCTGACTGATCTGTGTTGACGATGTACTGTGCCGCAGCTCTGACGGTACCTCTCTCCTTTTTAGTTCCTGAACTGGAGGAGAAGCAGGTGATCATGGAGGTTGTCCTCATCACTTTCGTCCCGCTGCTCATCATCGCTACCGTGGTGATCCTCGCCTTCTACTGGTACCGGGTCCAGAGACGGAGGAAGCTGAACAAAGAGTGGGCGAAGGAGCAGAAGGGCAGGAAGCCGAGCCGCCGACACCGGCCTCCCACTGACCGCAGCGAAGGCTGCACCATTCATCTCGACGACGACCAGTCTGACATCAGCTCTACCTGCGCCAACAACATCAACCACAACACGGAGCTGCTGCCCCTGGAGCTCGACGCGGTGGTGGGCAAGGGGCGCTTTGCGGAGGTGTACAAGGCCAAGCTGAGGCAGAGCGCCTCGGAGCAGTTTGAGACGGTGGCGGCAAAGATCTTTCACTTCGACGAGTACGCGTCGTGGAAGAACGAGAAGGAGATCTTCTCCGACGTCAACCTCAAGCATGAGAACGTGCTGCAGTTCCTGACAGCGGAGGAGCGCGAGACGGAGATGGGCAAGCAGTACTGGCTGATCACGGCCTACCATCCCCAGGGCAACCTGCAAGACTACCTGCTGAGGCACGTCGTGGGCTGGGAGGACCTGTGCCTGCTGGGAGGATCGCTGGCCAGAGGGATTGCGCACTTGCACAGCGAATACACGCCGTGCGGGAGGCCAAAGATTCCCATTGCCCACAGGGACCTCAAAAGCTCCAACATTCTGGTGAAAAATGACCTGACGTGTTGTCTGTGTGACTTTGGATTATCCTTAAGGCTGGAATCATCTCTCTCCGTGGATGATTTAGCAAACAGCGGGCAGGTGAGTGCCAGTCTTCAACTCCTTGATTTGAGAAATAATAATGATGATTGTCCTAAGCTCTGGAATTCCCTCCCTAAACCCCTCTATCTCGCTCTCCTCCTTTAAGACCCTCCTTAAAACCTACCTCTTTGAGCAGGTTTTTGGTCATCTGTCCTAATATCTCCTTATGTGGCCCAGTGTCAAATTTTGTTTGTTAATCGCTCCAGTGAAGCGCCTTGGGATGTTTTACTATGTTAAATGTGCTATATAAATGCAGGTTGTGTTGTTGACTGTAGTCAACAACAGGCAGCTTCCAAAAGTTGCACTCGGTCCTATAGTGTAGAGCCCAGCCTATCTCCCGAGTGATCCCACACATTCGTAGGCAGTGCAGGTTGGAGTATTGGGGCTACATGTAGCCCTATCTCTGACACTTGCTCCCTCCAAGCATGGAATCATCACCACACAGTCAGAAAAAGCACACCCTAATCACAGATTAGCTAAACAACATTCAGATTTTTAGTTAACAGTGGTGGAGAAATAGTGAGCGAAATCAAAATAACTTTCCCAGAGAGTTTGCATTCCATTTAAGCCACTTCCTTCTTTATCCATTAACATAGATTTACTAGAATGATACCAGGGATGAGAGACTTCAGTTCTGTGGAGAGACTGGAGAATCTGGGGTTGCTCTGCTTGGAGCAGAGAAGGTCAAGGGGAGATTTGAGAGAGGTGTTCAAAATTATGGGGAGTTTTGATAGAGTAAGTAAGGAGAAACTGTTTCCAGTGGCAGAAGGGTCGGTAACCAGAGGACACAGATTTAAAATAATTGGCAAGAGAACCAGAGGGGAGATGAGAATTTTTTTTACACAGCGTGTTGCAATGATCTGGAACTTACTGCCTGAAAGGGTGGTGGAAGCAGATTCGGTAGTAGCTTTCAAACAGAATTAGATAAATACTTGAAAAGTGACAATTTGCAGGCCTTTGGGGAAAGAGCAGGGGGAGTGGGACTAATTGGATAGCTCTTTCAAAGAGCCAGCACAGGTACGATGGGCCGAATGGTCTCCTTCTTCTGTGCTGTATAATTCTATGATTCGAACATTAAAAACCTACTGCAGTATTTTAGTGTTAAGCATCCACACTGGTGGAGGTTAATCTTAAGTTCTTCAAGACCTTTGTCACTCATGAGTTATCCAGTCACCCTCCTTGGGGAGAGATGTTTACCTTGTCATGTAGCCGGCCGTGGTATATATCCTCCCGTCTCCGGAGCGCCCCTCAGACTGTCACTTCCAAGTGCCATTTTCTTTAATATTACAGCCTACAAATGATTTCTATACTTTATACTGCACAAGAAGAGAGTTCATTCAAGCACATAATCCACCATCTTTAGTAGCTGCTGCCTTGAGGATAAGGTCCATGAGCAGTGGTTAACTAACCTGTAATCAAAACACGTCAACAAACCCTGTGAGGTCGCGCCTGTTTTTTTTTTGAGTAGTCTGAGCATGTGCGTCGGTGGTGCTCCTGCAACAATCAAATCTCGCACTCCGCCAATGGGTTTTCTTTATTGCGAGGCCAAGGTGAAGGTCCAAGGTCCATGGTGTAGTGTTGAAAAGGGAAGATGAGGTAAATCAGGGAAGTCGCGATTGGGTCATGCCAAACCAGGGTTTTAAAAGTCTGAAGATCATTGGCAGAAGAAAAGACCGAGGAAGGTAAGGAGTCCTGCAGTTAAAAGGCTCTGGGAAAGAATGAGTAGGAGTAAGAGGCTGCTGAGATTTGAGCTCAATATAATGAGGATGAGAGAGGAGAAAGAGCATGTAGGATGGTATGTATGCAGCTTCGAAGGAAGAGAGGACTGTTTCGAGGAGCCCTGACCATAGTAGTGTGGAGAAAATAGAGAAAGATTGAGATGGAGGAAGGTGAAAGACAGTTCTTCACATGTCTATCTCACATTGATCGTGTATTCGGACAAGTACAAATGAAAACACCCACAAGGGATGGGAGTAACAACACAAATGGCACTTCCCAGCATTAATGACACGCCTTATTTATTTTTGTGAGGATCCACTTTTATCCCAGCCTCCTGCTGGGATCGTGGAATCTGTTCCCAGGCCTCCTCTATTGTCGTCACTGAAACCAGCTACCAGTAGCTACATGGCAGCAGCGTGGGAATGATTCCGACTGACGTTTAATTTTCAGATCTATACGGGCGTTGTCTCACCTTTGCCCAGTGGCTCCCGAAGCTTAGATCCTATTTGCCGCCCATCACTATCTCGGTGCTCGCAACATTTGTCGGGCCCATTTTGTAGATGTCCCAGCAGCCGCCTAAAGCAGAACATTAAGCCCCTTGCATAAGTTAATTAGGGGCCTAATGCTGTTGAAAGACCCCTGTTTCAGATGACCAGAGCAGGTGTCCAGTCTGCCTCCCTCGCTATTCTTCAATGGTCCCCACGGCCTCCAGCGAAAGGTACATTTTGTTAAAAAAAAAATTTAATTTTTAAAAGAAATCCTTCCTATGGAGCCAGGAGGAGTAGGGGTGCTCCCCCCGCCCCCCCGACTCCACAATCATCATGATTGCCCCTATCCCCGTTGCCTGCTCCAATCCCCCTCCGGGTCGCTGCCAGCGAAGCAAGCGGCCCGACATTCAGTGTCTTCGTGCGCGAGCAGCCTCCGAAGGCGCAACAAGCGCCAGCAGCTCATGCACAAAAGGTTAATGAGGCCTGAGGCCTAATTTTGAGCAAGCCTCAGGCCTCTCGGTTGGGACACGCACTGCCTGCTCAGCGCCGAGTCTGGGCCCGGGAACAAGACTAGGTGAATTTCTACCCCCTCATCACTGCATTACTCCATAGGGAATATTTTAAAGGGATAGCCACTTGCAGAATTTGCAGGAATGCCACAGAAGGTGTACAAAACTGATAGCATTATTAAAAGTGTTACTAATATAGCATCATTACTAATATAACTACCAGTATGTAATGTTAGATAGACAGCTAATAAGCTGACTTTGTCATTTAGAGAATGTGTTATTTGACACCTAATTATCGTTGTTACTGTATCACGCTAATAAAGGAGAGGAAAAGGGCATTCAGCCAGCAGATCAATTCCATTTAATAGGCTTGCCGTCTGCACAGAGTAAGCCACTGGTGTCATTCCCCTGGAGCTTGCCATGAGCTCACAAATAAATCATCTGCCCAAAAGTAAATTAGCAGGAGGTCTTCCAAATCGCTTGTTAGCTGTGTTTGAGACTCGTTGCAGACTGTGATAGTTAGACATACAACTAAAAATTGTGAATATGTATTTTTTTTTTAAATTTTGTGTTTACCACTTCAGTAATCAATGTAACATTGAAAGAGTTCATAGAATCGCACAGCGCAAAAGGAGGCCATTCGGTCCATCGTGCCTGTGCCGGCTCTTTGAAAGAGCTATCCAATTAGTCCCACTGCCCTGCTCTTTCCCTGTAACCCTGCAAATGTTTTCCTTTTCAAGTATATATTCAATTTGCTATTGAATCTGCTTCCAGCACCCTTTTCAGGCGGCACATTCAAGATCGTAACAACTCGCTGCATAAAAAGATTTCTCCTCATCTCCCCTCTGGTTCTTTTGCCAATTTATTTTAAATCTGATTCCTCTGATTACTGACCCTCCTGCCAGTTGGAACAGTTTCACTTTATCTACTCTATCAAAACCCCTCAGAATTTTGAACACCTCTATTAAATCTCCCCTTGACCTTCTCTGCTGTAAGGAGAACAATTCCAGCTTCTCCAGTCTCTCCACGCAACTGAAGTTACCAGCATCCTTCAGTTACGAGAAAGGTTTGCAGTGACGGGAAACTGAAAAGGGAAGCAAATAAATGACAAAGTTCTACTAGTTTGCAAAGCTGAAGATATTGCTAAATGAATCGTAGGAACATAGGAACAGGAGTTGGCCATTCAGCCCCTCGAGCCTGCTCCGCAATTAGATCATGCCTGATCTGTACCTCAACTCTGTTTACCCACCTTAGCTCCATATCCCTTAAGCCCCTTACTTAACAAAAATCTATTGATCTCTGTTTTGAAAGCTTCAATTGTCCTGGCATCCACTGCCTTTTTGGGGAGTGAGTTCCAGATTTCCACTACCCTTTGTGTGAAAAAGTGCTTCCTGATTTTCCTCCTGAACGGCCTAGCTCTAATTTTAAGGTTATGCCCCCTTGTTCTGGACTCTCCCACCAGAGGAAATAGTTTCTCTGTATCTACCCTATCAAATCCTTTTAACATCAAGTGATATAGTTGGAAACTAAATGTGTAAACACGGTGGGTTTTAAAAGCACAGCATTCCTTCTATTGGCCATGTAGGCTGGTGATGCAAAGTGCCATAATGCACAAAAGTCCCTTTTTCTTTTGCTCTTCTCAACCGCCTCAAGCACGAAAGATTTAATAATCAAACATGGCAGGAACACCAGTGGGTGGGAAAAAAAATGTTTGTTACTTTTGGTGGCTCTGTGAAGGAAATCTTGCTCGATTATAAACTTTTCCTTTCATTGCTGCTCTGCAGAAACTTTTAGCAAAAGACGCACAATAATCAGCAATGTGTGTATTCCTTACCTAATAGCTTTGAAGGCTGACCGATGAAACCGAGGAAAGCTGAGGCAGAGTTCCTGAATTGATTCCGTTTCCATGTGTCCCAAAAGTTTGAATATGTATTTTTAGAATCATCAGAATTTGTAGGACAGAGGATGGTACGAGCTAATTAATGGGGTTGAGCTGTAGAAAGCTGTTAAAGGGGAAGGTATCCTATTAAAGGGAATGGCTACTCAGGTACAAATTCATTCCTATGCTTTTGTTTGAAAGAACTTAGGTTGAGCTGCTCAATCATTTGGAGATTGGTGTTATTTTCTGTGTACTTGATTCCTTTTTAAAAAAAAGCAATGTTCCCAGTTTGATCTTTGCACACCCCCTCCATCCAGGTTAATACCCTAACAGGTCATTCCCAGAGCTGCAAATCAAGCTGCTCAGAGCATTCAGCCTGAATCTGAATTTGATTCAGTTCCAAACAGCTACACTCCCCTCTAGGAGAAGTTGCAGGACACACAGGGCAGACAGCTCAAGTGTGTCCTCTTTAAGGGGTATCGACTGTACAGAACCAGACCGTGGAGGCCTTTTCATTAAAACCCAGGTTACATCATCCATCGTAAAACTGAATTCCAACTAATGTACGGCAGTGGTTTTAGAAACATAGGAACCGGAGTAGGCCATTCAGCCCCTTGAGCCTGTTCCGCCATTCAATCAGACCATGCCTGACCTGTACCTCGACTCCATTTACCCGCCTTTGTTCCCTTACCTAATAAAAATCAAGCTTTTCTCCGGGAACAGAAAATGCTGGAAACACTCGGCAGGTTGGGCAGCATCTGTGGAGCGAGAAACAGAGTGAACATTTCAGGTTGATGACCTTTCATTGGAACTGGCAGGTGTTCGAAATGAGCAGTGTTTAAGCAAATACAGAGCTGGGGGCAAGGTGAAGGTGGTGGGGAGGTGGAAGAGCTTCAAATGAGGCCCGGGCCTCAGAATCTCGACGGCCCCTTCGTTTCCAGGACAGTTGGCTAGTCAGCCCCCCTCTGGTCGGCCACCCAAGCGTCAACATCTACCCGAGTGCCTTTTAAATGATCTGCTTGTTTTGTTTGGGTATATTCCATTTTCGGGTGGTGATGGGGGTCCAAAAAATTTTATTTTGAAGCACTTTTATTGTAGAGTATCATTTTTCTATATTAATCATTCAGTGATCATAAATTAAATCATCATAAATCAGATATTTGATCATGTATTAAATCCTATATTAATTATATATGTAATCATAAATTAAATCATCTATAAATCATAGATATAAGAGTGATGCCAGAGGACTGGAGGAGTGCAAATGTTCAAAAAAGGGGAGAGACACAAACCCGGTAACCAAAGGCCAGTCAGCCTAATGTTGGCAGTGGGGAAATTTTAGAGACAAGAATCCGGGTCAAAATTAACTGGCACTTGGAAAAGTCTGGGTTAATAAATGAAAGTCAGCATGGATTTGTTAAAGGCAAATTATGTTTGACTAACTTGATTGAGTTTTTTGATGAAGTAACAGAGAGGGTTGATGTTGTGTATATGGACTTTCTAAAGGCGTTTGATAAAGTACCGCATAATAGACTTGTTAGCAAAATTAAAGCCCGTGGGATTAAAGGGACAGTGGCTGTGTGGATATGAGATTGGCTGAGGTAGAAAGCAGAGAGTAGTGGTGATGGTTGTTTTTCACATTGGAGGGAAGTATACAGTGGTGTTCCCCAGGGGTTGGTATTAGGACCACCGCCCTTTTTAAAATATATCAATGACCTGGATTTGGGTATAGCGAGTATAATTTCAAAGTTTGCAGATGACACGAAACTCGGAAATGTAGTAAACAGTGAGGAGGATAGTGACAGACTTCAGGAGGACATAGACAGACTGGTGAAATGGGCAAACACATGGCAAATGAATTTTAACGTAGAGAAGTGTGAAGTGATACATTTTGGTAGGAAGAACGAGGAGAGGCAATATAAACTAAATGGTACAATTTTAAAGGAGGTGCAGGAACAGAGAGGCCTGGGGGTACTCATGCACAAATCTTTGATGAAGGCAGGACAATTTGAGAAGGCTGTTAAAGAAAGCATATGGGATCCTGGGCTTTATAAATAGAGGAATAGAGAGTATAAAAGGAAGGAAGTTATGCTAAATGTTTATAAAACACTGGTTAGGCCTCAGCTGGAGTATTGTATCCAATTCTGGGCACCATACTTTAGGAATGATGTCAAGGCTTTAGAGAGGATGCAGAGGAGATTTACTAGAATGGTACCAGGGATGAGGGACTTCAGTTATGTGGAGAGACTGGTGAAGCTGGGATTGTTCTCCTTAGAGCAGAGAAGGTTAAGGGGAGGTTTGATAGAGGTGTTCAAGATCATGAAGGGTTTTGATAGTTTCTCCTTATTCACTCTATATGTCCAGTGGCAGATGGGTCGGTAATCAGAGGACACAGATTTAAGGTGATTGGCAAAAGAACCAGAGGAGACATGAGGAAAAAATCTTACGCAGCGAGTTGTAATGATCTGGAATTCATTGCCTGAAAGGGAGGTGGGAGCAGATTCAATAGTAACTTTCAAAAGGGAATTGGATAAATACTTGAAGGGGAAAAAATTTGCAGGGCTACAGGGAAAGAGTGGGCGAGTTAGACTAATTGGATAGCACTTTCAAAAAGCCAGCACAGGTACGATGGGCCGAATGGCCTTTTTGTCCGCTGTATCATTCTATGTTTCTATATCATAAATCATATATTCAGTCATAAATCAAATCACGTATGTTTATCACATTAAATTTTATTTTTACTCGTTCATGGGATGTGGGCATCACTGGCAAGGTCAGCATTTATTGCCCATCCCTAATTGCCCTCGAGAAGGTGGGGGTGAGTCCGTGCATAGCGAGATTGTACAACTGAGTGGCTTGCTAGGCCATTTCAGAGGGCAATTAAGAATCAAACACATTGCTGTGGGTCTGGAGTCACATATAGGCCAGACCAGGTAAGGACGGCAGGTTTCCTTCCAAAAAGGGCATTAGTGAACCAGATGGGTTTTTACGACAATCCAGTAGTTTCATGGCCACCATTACTGATACTAGCTTTTTATTTAATTAATTGAATTTAAATTCCCCAGCTGCAGTGGGGGGGATTTGAACATATGACTCTGCATTATTAGTCCAGTAACATAACCACTATGCTACCGTACCCTTGGGTACGTATATGTAATCATATATAATACATATATGTAATCATATCACTGACAAAGTTCTGGATCACCGCTGTCAGAAATCTGTGACTCCAAGCCCCTGAATTCCACCAATATATGACTCTTACCCCCCCCCCCCCCCACCTCCACCTCTTCCCTCACATTCTGAAGGGGGCCCGGCTCCTTCCCGGGGCACGGATCGGGGCCCGGCTCCTTCCCGGGGCACGGATCGGGGCCCGGCTCCTTCCCGGTGCACGGATCGCGGGCCCGGCTCCTTCCCGGGGCACGGATCGGGGCCCGGCTCCTTCCCGGTGCACGGATCGGGGCCCGGCTCCTTCCCGGGGCACGGATCGGGGCCCGGCTCCTTCCCGGGGCACGGATCGGGGCCCGGCTCCTTCCCGGGGCACGGATCGCGGGCCCGGCTCCTTCCCGGGGCACGGATCGCGGGCCCGGCTCCTTCCCGGGGCACGGATCGCGGGCCCGGCTCCTTCCCGGGGCACGGATCGCGGGCCCGGCTCCTTCCCGGGGCACGGATCGGGGCCCGGCTCCTTCCCGGGGCACGGATCGGGGCCCGGCTCCTTCCCGGGGCACGGATCGGGGCCCGGCTCCTTCCCGGGGCACGGATCGGGGCCCGGCTCCTTCCCGGGGCACGGATCGGGGCCCGGCTCCTTCCCGGGGCACGGATCGGGGCCCGGCTCCTTCCCGGGGCACGGATCGCGGGCCCGGCTCCTTCCCGGGGCACGGATCGCGGGCCCGGCTCCTTCCCGGGGCACGGATCGCGGGCCCGGCTCCTTCCCGGGGCACGGATCGCGGGCCCGGCTCCTTCCCGGGGCACGGATCGCGGGCCCGGCTCCTTCCCGGGGCACGGATCGCGGGCCCGGCTCCTTCCCGGGGCACGGATCGCGGGCCCGGCTCCTTCCCGGGGCACGGATCGGGGCCCGGCTCCTTCCCGGGGCACGGATCGGGGCCCGGCTCCTTCCCGGGGCACGGATCGCGGGCCCGGCTCCTTCCCGGGGCACGGATCGCGGGCCCGGCTCCTTCCCGGGGCACGGATCGCGGGCCCGGCTCCTTCCCGGGGCACGGATCGCGGGCCCGGCTCCTTCCCGGGGCACGGATCGCGGGCCCGGCTCCTTCCCGGGGCACGGATCGCGGGCCCGGCTCCTTCCCGGGGCACGGATCGCGGGCGCCCTCCTATCCCTCAGCCAAGTGGCCGTTCTTCATGTGTGAGTCTAAATAGTGAATGTCAGCAGAAGACTATTTGACCTTGAGTGCATCACACACTGAACTAATTTTATGTCCTCGCCCTAAATCTGCACAGATGTACTTTCGGGCAAGGGAATAGTGATCACATGTAGGAACTCTGATCTTGACACCAACGTAGAATCGAGATAAATTTGTAATTAAACAGTTTTGGATTGAATCTCTGCTGATTGGGACTCTAAGACAGTGACAGTGATTCAGTCTGTTCTACTGCTTTGGTGCTTTTAACTTGCGTTACCCACAAAGCATCATCAGAGCTATCACTGGACAGCCAGCATCATCCCATGGGTGGGTGGAGATATTTCATCAGTGAGATCTGCGTTGGATCAGACGCAGGCTGGAGCTTGTCACGAGAGTAAAGCGTGGAACGGTTGAGATTACATAAAGCACAAGAGTCCTTCCTAACATTCCCTTCACAAGAGGTGATCGACAACCGAGTGTTCCTGATCTGTGGTTTTAGCTTTTTGTTTGTGCGGGCAACAGATTTCTCGGTGGACAGTGATTTTTTTTTTTAGTTTCAAAATATACTTCATTTTATAAAATTTAAAGATACACACAGTTCAATGTAAATACACAATTACAATTCAAACAATACA
The DNA here is from genome assembly GCF_035084215.1 of Heptranchias perlo. NCBI lineage: Eukaryota > Metazoa > Chordata > Chondrichthyes > Hexanchiformes > Hexanchidae > Heptranchias > Heptranchias perlo. Next base: position 23,931,452 of record NC_090326.1, read on the forward strand.
ATACGGATCGTACACACTCCAATCCCATCACTACAGTTCAAAACACAGTACATATCTTCTAATACATTCTGTACAATACAAAGTGGGGCGGCCTTACACTGTGGCCTTTCCCCGTGGAGCCTTTGCATAGGCCGCACCTCGCTTCAGTGCGACCCGCAGCACTTACTCCTGGACCTTGGAGTGTGCCAGTCGGCAAAGCTCGATCGTGGACAACTCCTTCACCTGGAAGACCAGCAGGTTTCAGGCGGACCAAAGGGCCTCCTTCACCAAGTTGATGGTCTTCCAGCAGCAGTTGCTATCTGTCTCGGTGTGCGTCCCGATGTGGGCCGTAGGCTTCTGCACCTGAACCTGAACCCTGTGATCAGGACTTCAGTGTTGGAAATCTCCTTACCACACCCTACAAAAGGAATAGCATATATAAGTACAGGCAGGTGACAACGGGAGATTATACATAGTACAAGACAGCCCACCACCTTCTCATTTTTATTTTTATATATATATATATATATAACATACTATGTACATATAACTAATTATGGCAGCCGTGCCTTCAGCTGTCGGCCCTAAGTTTTGGAATTCTCTTCCCTAAACCTCTCCACCTCTCCTCCTTTAAATGTAAGGAATCTTACAACACCAGGTTATAGTCCAACAGTTTTATTTGAAAATCACAAGCTTTCGGAGGCTTTCTCCTTCGGCAGGTGAGTGTCGAGAGTCATTGAAAATTACCGCATATATAGTCATAGAACAATGTCTGGTGATTACAGACAATCTTTCCAACTGCCTGTTATCAAGGCAATCAAATGAATTGAATAGTGTTCAGACAGAGAAACCTCAGATACCCCAGACAACTGAATATACAAACGGCCAGAACCAAAGAAAGAGAGGGAGGGAGAGAGAGAGAGAAACATCTGAAAGGAAGAGAAAGAGAGAGAATGTCCAGTTGTATTAAAAACAGATAACTTTTTTTTCCCCTGGTGGGGTTACGTGTAGCGCGACATGAACCCAAGATCCCGGTTGAGGCCGTCCTCATGGGTGCGGAACTTGGCTATCAATTTCTGCTCGACGATTTTGCATTGTCTTGTGTCTCGAAGGCCGCCTTGGAGAACGCTTTCCCGAAGATCGGTGGCTGAATGTCCTTGACTGCTGAAGTGTTCCCCGACTGGGAGGGAACCCTCCTGTCTGGCGATTGTTGCGTGGTGTCCATTCATCCGTTGTCGCAGTGTCTGCATGGTCTCGCCGATGTACCACGCTCTGGGGCATCCTTTCCTGCAACGTATGAGGTAGACAACATTGGCCGAGTCACAGGAGTATGAACCATGTACCTGGTGGGTGGTGTCCTCTCGTGTGATGGTGGTATCTGTGTCGATGATCTGGCATGTCTTGCAGAGGTTGCCGTGGCAGGGTTGTGTGGTGTGGTGGATGCTGTTCTCCTGAAAGCTGAGTAATTTGCTGCGAACGATTGTCTGTTTGAGGTTGGGTGGCTGTTTGAAAGCGAGTAGTGGAGGTGTGGGGATGGCCTTAGCGAGGTGTTCATTGTCATCGATGACATGTTGAAGGCTGCGGAGAACATGGCGTAGTTTCTCCGCTCCGGGGAAGTACTGGACGACGAAGGGTACTCTGTTGGTTGTGTCCCGTGTTTGTCTTCTGAGGAGGTCTATGTGATTTTTCGCTGTGGCCCATCGGAACCCGGGCCACAGCGAAAAATGTACACATTTGTACACCCCAGTCCAACACCGGCATCTCCACATCACATCTCCTCCTTTAAGACGCTCCTTAAAACCTACCACTTTAACAAGCTTTTGGTCACCTGTCCTAATGTCTCCTTATGTGGCTCGATGTCTAATTTTGGCCGATTACGCTCCTGTGAAGTGCCTTGGGATGTTTCACTATGTTAAAGGTGTTTTATAAATGCAAGATATTGTTATATATACATCTATGTATAAAACTGTAAAAGCTATTTATAGTATGGGTGTACATATATCCTAAATTTAAAAATGATATATAAAATAGTTAACTATACGGTTGAAGTGTTGCTGTTCCATTGCTTGCCTGCCTATACTTTCTATACTAGCGAGTCTCTTGTAGCACTGCTAACAATGAATCAGTCAGAAGAGTGTGATGGGAAAAGTGTGACAGAAAGTGTTATATCTTACAGTAGAATTCTGAGTCGAGCACACTGTTGCTGTGTCACGTTTACTTCCTGTGACACTTCATTGATAACACCCTCTGAATCATTCTGAGCAGTGCTGCAGGAGATATCATGTCTCCCACAGGCAGTGTGTGCTTCACATTAGAGTTTTTATATATAAGGGCCAGATTTCTTTGGATATTTAGGCGCATTTCTGCTGTAACTCCGGTGGGAGCCCATCAGGACAGCTTGGAGATTGGCCGGGACCAAGATGCGCCAGATCCTGACCTGAGCTGGGAATTCCCTTTACCTGCCACCCTCTACAAGGCCAGCCATGTCAGAGGGGATGTACCTCTGGAGGCCGGTACTCTTACTCAGATGGTGTACGAGCCCCCAATAGGCCACAAGTGGATCCCAACAATGGAGAGGGGGTCCGGTCGAGAGGAGAACCCAAGACCCTGAAGATGGACAATTATAGATGGGTCTGAAGGGGAACCTAACTGGGGTCTCTGGGGGACTAGCCCCTACCCACCGCCCCCCCCACCTCCAATCCCCAACCCCGGGTCAGCTGGCGGGGTCAGTATTGGATGGCATTGGCCAGCATGAGTCTTGCATAATTATCAGGAACATGAGCCAGGGAATTTTGGCCTCAAATAGTCTGCTGATAATTCAAACTTGTTTTCTGTGCTAAAAATCAAATAATTTGAATTAAGAGGAATAGATTCTGTCTGCGTGTCTCTGTAGGTGTGTGTGCGTTTGCGTGTATGTAATACATACCAGTCGATCTCCTGTGGCATTGCACATAAGGGGGGTGATTTTGAACCCCAAAAATGGTTGGTTTGGGGGCGGGTGGGAGTTGAAAATAGTTGTTTTTTGGGTCGCGACCGCAACCCGGCTTTATTTCCGGGTTTAACGTCAGTGTGTAAAAGTACAGGCTTCCCACTGGGAATGCAAAGTCTGAAAATTTCACAGTCACGACCCAAAGAAACAATTATTTTCAACTCTCACCCGCCCCCAACCCACCCGTACTTGGGGTTTAAAATCACTCCCAAGGAGTCGAGTCCAAGTTTCGTATTTAGGTGAAGCAGGGTTAGCGAGCAGAGAAATTCAGTCCCCATTTTAAAGTCATCCCATTTTGAATTTTTTTTTACATTGTAATTTCATTTTATGTTGTTATTTATTGATAAATAGCAAAACATACAGAGTTTGAGAAACGAAATAGTTGATTAGCGAGTCAGAGGTTCACACCACCACCTCTGGTGAGGAGAATGTAATTACAGATTTTGTGTGACACACCACCACCTTTCACTATCTCAGGGTGTCCCAAAGCGCTTTACAGCCAATTAAGTACATTTTGAAGCATGGTCACTGTTGTAATGTAAGAACTGCATTAAGCATGCCCAGCGAAGATAAAACCGATCATGGAAACAAGTGATATGGGGTTGAGGCTAATTAAAGGGGCTTTCAGCATGCGACTGTAGCATTGGTGCGAAAAGGTTTCACTTCACACCGACACTGCAGTTATAGTGTAAATAGAGCCTGAATCTGGAGTCAGGACTCAACCTGACACCAGAGCGAAGCGGAGTGAGCCTCCCTGAATGTAATAGCCTCACTCCACTTTGCTTCAGAGTCAGTTCGGGCCTTCAAACCCAGTTTACACTCCACAAGTTTAGCATTGGTGTAAAGCCACAACAGCTAAGCTTGTGGTAAGGATGTGCAGTAAGTGTCGATTGCACCAGGCATGAAATGCACCTGGTCTAGGTGTATGTGTGTGTTTACTGGCACAATGGGGGCTCTCACAGCTGGGTGCTTTGCAGGTGTCTTTTTTAAAAAAAAAGAACTTGCATTTATATAGCGCCTTTCACAAACTCAGGACGACCCAAAGCACTTTACAGCCAATGAAGTGTAGTCACTGTTGTCATGTAGGAAACACCTGCAGCCAATTTGCGGACAACAAGGTCCCACAAACAGCAGTTATATACATTTCCAGGTAATTTGTTTTTTAGTGATGTTGGTTAAGGGATAAATATTGGCCAGGACACCGGGGGGGGGGGGAACTCCCCTGTTCTTCCTCAAAATTGTGCCATGGGATCTTTTACGTTAAACTGAGGCCCATCTGCCCTCTCAGGTGAACATCTCATTCAGAAGAGGGGATTTGGTCGAATGAACTGGACTCCAGTTTATCCCACTATCGTTCACTGCCTCGGATGGAGCACACGGACACCTGTGATTTCCCTGCGATTTTGTTGTGTGACCTTTTTACCTGCGGTAGGATTCTATTGTATGGAATGATCTGTCAGTTCAATTCTATTTAGCAACTTGCCCCAACATTATTACAAAAACATCGGTGTAAGGTCACATACCTTGGGATTAGCGTTAAAAAGAAAAGTGGTGCTTGCATTAACTGGTGATTAATATGTGCTGGGACTTGAATTGGGGATGAGATAATATTATATGGAAGCACCTTTACCCTCCCTGAGTGCATTTTGCTTTATTTCTGTGTGTGTCCTTTTTCAACCTAAAAGGCAGTAGCTGCTGTAAAGGGGCTATTAATGTAGAGAAAGCCTAAGGCTGAGGTAGTTACATGTGAGGGTGTGACACATGAAGCTGATTGCACAACTCAAAAATCTAGAGGTCAGGAAGGAGTTATGACTCGCCTTACAATGGAATTCCTTCCATTCAATGTTGTGGTCATGAGTCAGACTTCATAATGTCACTTTTTTGGACAACTGACTACGATGGGAACCAAATGAATTTGAAGAGCTGTTCAATATACTCCCTATTAAAACATAAGAGATGCATCTTCCCTTTCTTCAGAGGTGCCTATGGCTATCACCATTTTCATGGTTTTATCACGCAGCTTTGCTCATGTTTCTGATTGCTTGACCTGCTGGATTTGAAGTTAGGACGTATTTTCAGATGGATAGAGTTTAAAAAAAGACAGGGTTTGAAATGTAAGGGAATATAATCCCTGCTCCAATTCATCATATGTAGTGATTTTTCCCTACAGTCTATGGAAACCGGTGCAGGGAACTGTTAATCTCAAGGCCGCAGTCTTAATAGGGGATTTAAAAAAAAATTCGTTCATGGGATGTGGGCGTCGCTGGCGAGGCCGGCATTTATTGCCCATCCCTAATTGCCCTTGAGAAGGTGGTGGTGAGCCGCCTTCTTGAACCGCTGCAGTCCGTGTGGTGAAGGTTCTCCCATAATGCTGTTAGGAAGGGAGTTCTAGGATTTTGACCCACTTGATTGGGGGCTGGGGGCTATATTTTTAGTACATCCTGGTTTCATAGTGATATCAAAATTATGGAAGTATACAAAATTGTCCCACAGAGAGAGCTCTTCACACCTGGTACCAGTTCCAATGTCGAGGCGATACCGTTCTCAAATGAGAGGCAGAAAGCTGATTATTGCACTATTTCTTCTTCAGCCTGAGGTCCCTTATTCCAGAGTAGAGACCTCACTCAACCCTTATCAGTGATACTTTATTGTTGCAATGTAACTGTCAGATTCAAAGTGCACTGTTGGAATAATAATACTACAGGAATCTTATTGGACAATCCCATAGTCTGATCATTGCTCGTCAAGTTCCTCAGTGCTGAGCATTTGGACCAGCTGATTGAAGACTGCGATTTATTGGAGAAGGGGTTGATTTACAGGGCTTCCAATAAATATATGACATCTACCCTTGATTGAGGAGCTAACCCCTCACTTGGTTGTCCTCCATCACACAGAGTCTTTTAATAACAAACTGTAACTTTTATAATTTTAATAAAACCTGCGTCATGAGCAACTCTTTTACATGAGCCTGTGGTAAACATGGGCCTCTTTTCCAATGCTCTTGATCATCATGAGGACCTGAAGGCCATTAATTTGAACTTGCTACCTTTTCATTTTTTACTCTGCATGTAATTCTATTGATGCTGCAGATTTTCCAAAACCATTATATAAAGATAATCATGGGTACTGTATGTTGTTGCTAATCTCGGATTGAAAACCAGTCAAGGGGCGTTCATTCTAGATGGAAGGGTTAAGATTTGCACAAATGGTTGCCCAGACCAGAGGATGTTTTGATGCAAACAGGAAGGTTCTAGGTTCTTGCCCCAGGAAAGCTAATTCCTCAAAGCCGCTTGCTTTTGGGCGAGTCCTGTCCCTGGGCATTAGAGATACTACTACTTGAAGGTACAATTTTATATCCTGGAAGAACTGACCTCACCCATAGTTTAGTGAGACCCTTTCAAGAGTCGGGCTGAGTTTAACACTCAACAGGAGAGTCCTAACACAAACTCAGTACCACATGCAATGTGTAAACCTTTAGTCGGTGCTCCTAGGTGCAGTTGCTATGAGAGCAAAGCAGCTATTGATCAGTAGAACTGGGCTTTGAAATGAAAGTGACTGAAGGGTGTTGAAATGCCAATGCATGTATTTACAGGGCGATGGGCTGCAGGTTCAAATCCCCACCCCCAATATTGCTGACTTGCCAGTCTCAAACATGCCACTCCTGGGGCTGAATGCCATCCCCCCCTTGGATCCACACCTAAACCCACAGGAATGGAAAATGAGAGAGTCAGCTATGGAATGTAGCTGCGCACCTCCTGGTAACTGGTTTTGCACAGCCTTCTCCATAGCCGTCTATCGGGATTCCTGACTGCATCTAGTTTCACTGCCTGAGGGGAGGGAAACCAGGGAGAAAAACATGTGAATGAAGTTAAAGGTAAACAACAATGTTTTTTTCAGGAATAAGTTAATCCTAGGACTTCTTGATCTGCTTCACATCAGTTGTGTTGGGTTTGCTTACAGGTTGTGCCTGATGCTGTTTGCTGTACAATACCTGACGTGTTTTACCATTTTTGTTTGTAAACTGTTTTTTCGTAGGTCGGCACAGCCAGGTATATGGCGCCTGAGGTGCTAGAGTCCCGAATTAACTTGGAGGATATTGAGGCATTTAAACAGACTGATGTATATTCAATGGCACTAGTTCTGTGGGAGATGGCATCGCGATGTACTGTGGTTGGCGGTAAGTGGCATTAAGGTTTTATATTTTAAAACTACAAAGGGCAATCATTTATAACTGTGTTTAACAATAAGATCTCCATTTCTTTCCTGTTTATGCACCTGAGAATTTCAACAAGAAATGTGGGAGGGGACTGATGAATCGAAGAAAAATTATCATAGGTGTCAGCCATGGCTCACTCTCTCCTCTGAGTAAGATGTTAAACTGAGGCCCCGTCTGCCCTCTCAAGTAGACTTAAAAGATCCCAAGGCACTATTTCAAAGAAGAGTAGGGGAGTTCTCCCTAGTGTCCTGGCCAATATTTATCCCTCGACTAACATCACTAAAAAACGGATTATTTGGTCATTATCTCATTGCTGTTTGTGGGACCTTGCTGTGCACAAATTGGCTGCCAGGTTTCCTACATTACAACAGTCACTACACTTCAAAAGTACTTAATTGGCTGTAAAGCACTTTGGGACGTCCTGAAGTCGTGAAAGGTGCTCTATAAATGCAAGTACGTCTTTTCATAGGATAGATATTGTCCAGTTAATTTGGACTTGATGATGGCCTGATGATGGATTGGATTTCTACCATTTATCTAGAATAATGTTGCTGCATAGAACAATGTCTCATGCTCAAATGATGCTTCTACTTTGCTGATGTCCCACTGTTGCTGTCTGGGGAGGATGAGCTTCAAGTGCCACTCTCTTCCTTTTAATTTTCACTTGACTACTAGTCATAAGAACATAAGAAATAGGAGCAGGAATAGACCATACGGCCCCTCGAGCCTGCTCTGCCATTCAATAAGATCATGGCTAATCTTCAACCTCAACTCCACTTTCCCACCCTATCCCCATATCCCTTGATTCCCTTAGAGTCCAAAAATCTATTGATCTCAGCCTTGAATATACTCAACGACTGAGCATCCGCAGCCCTCTAGGGTAGAGAATTCCAAATATTCATGACCCCCTGAGTGAATAAATTCCTCCTCATCTCGGTCCTAAATGTCCGACCCCTTATCCTGTGATTGTGCCCCCTAGTTCTAGACTCTCCAGCCAGGGGAAACATCCTCTCAGCATCTACCCTGTCGAGCCCTCTCAGAATCTTATATGTTTCAATGAGATCACCTCTCATTCTCCTAAACTCCAGAGAGTATAGGCCCATTCTACTTAATCTCTCCTCATAGGACAACTGTCTCATCCCAGGAATCAATCTAGTGAACCTTTGTTGCACCGCCTCTAAGGCAAGTATATCCTTCCTTAGGTAAGACGACCAAAACTCTACACAGTACTCCAGGTGTAGTCTCACCAAAACCCTGTACAATTGCAACAAAACTTCCTTACTCTTGTACGCCAACCCCCTTGCAATAAAGGCCAACATACCATTTGCCTTCCTAATTGCTTGCTGTACCTGCGTGTTAACTTTCTGTGATTCGTGTACAAGGACACACAAATCTCTCTGAACACCAACATGTAATAGTTTCTCACCATTTAAAAAATATTCTGTTTTTCTATTCTTCCTACCAAAATGAATAACCTCACATTTCCCCACATTATACTCCATCTGCCACCGTCTCTCCCGTTCACTCAACCTGTCTGTATCCCTTTGTAGACTCTTTGTGTCCTCCTCACAGCTTACTTTCCCACCTAGCTTTGTATAAGTCAGCAAACTTGGATAGATTACACTCAGTCCCTTCATCTAAATCATTAATATAGATTGGGCTCCACTCTTTTGTGCGATGATTCAGTTGGTTCATAATGTGTGAACACAAGAATTGGCTCCTCATATGTACTCCACTGAAACTGGATCCCTTAACTGAAATTTGCATTCATGGATCCATATTTTCTTGGCCCTTTGATATCTTCAGTTTCCTGTACGTTGGGGCTTTCATACCATGGAGTGTAGCCAACAGACGGAGACACATGTCACCCATTAGCGGAACTTGTACAATATAAAAGTGCCTAGAAACTGACAGTCATAACTGGGGTAAAGTTAACCCATTTCCAGAGGGCATTGGAATGTGCAGGGGGCTAAAGACTGACCTTTCACCTCCAGGATCTGAATCCAGCCAATACAAGCAGAATGAAAGCCTCTTCTATCTGCTAGCTCTAAGGGTCCCGTGCAACATAAATTTGAGTAGACTCAATGCCGTTGCGATTGGGCAAAGTGGCAACGAAATTACCCGTAATTTGATACTAAATTTGCAATCTGACTCGAGAAGGCCACAAGATGGCTGGTGTGGGAAATGGAAAATGCCACCTGGTTACAATGGAGGGGCAGCAGAGGTTTGGGACTGAGGCATGTTGAGGAAGAGAGAGAGGAGATTTGCTCTACATCCAACTGTGCTGTACTTAGCCTGGGACCCCTTGATATTGGCAGTGTGTGTCTGAAATGGATGTGTTCCAATCTGCAGAACTAACATCCCTAATCTTAACGAGCACAAGATTCACACAACAAATATCAATCCATTTTCTCCGCATTCATTGCGTTAAATAAGCTCCCTCCCTTTCCCTCTCTCCAGTGCCCAGCATTATTTCCTTCATAGAATCATAGAAAATTTACGGCACAGAAGGAGGCCATTCGGCCCATTGTGCCCGCGCCGGCTGAGAAACGAGCCACCCAGGCTATTCCCACTTTCCTGCATTTGGTCCGTAGCTCTGCAGGTCACGGCTCTTCAGGTGCACATCCAGGTATTTTTTAAATGAGTTGAGGGTTTCTGCCTCTAACACCCTCTCAGGCAGTGAGCTCCACACCCCCACCATCCTCTGGGTGAAAACATTTCTCCCCTCAGCTCCCCTCTAATGCTTCTACCAATTACTTTAAATCTATGCCCCCTGTTTATTGACCCCATCCGCTAAGGGAAATAGCTCCTTCCAAACCACTCTATCTAAGCCCCTCATAATTTTGTACACCTCAATCAAATCACCCCTCAGCCTCCTCTGTTCGAAGGAAAACAACCCCAGCCATAGCTAAAATTCTCCAGTCCTGGCAACATCCTCGTAAATCTCCTCTGTGCCCTCTCTAATGCAATTACATCTTTCCTGTAATGTGGTGACCAGAACTGTACACAGTACTCAAGCTGTGGCCTAACTAGTGTTTTATACAGTTCCAGCATAACATCCCTGCTTTTATATTCTATGCCTCGGCTAATAAAGGAAAGCATTCCATATGCCTTCTTAACCACCTGTCCTGCTACTTTCAGGGATCTGTGGACATGCACTCCAAGGTCCCTCACTTCCTCTACACCTCTCAGTATCCTCCCATTTATTGTGTATTCCTTTGCCTTGTTTGCTCTCCCTAAATGCATTACCTGACACTTCTCTGGATTGAATTTCATTTGCCATTTTCTGCCCATCTGACCAGTCCATTGATATCTTCCTGCAGTCTACAGCTTTCCTCCTCACTATCAACCACACGGCCTATCTTTGTGTGATCATAAATTTCTTAATCATTCCCCCTACGTTTAAGTCCAACTTGTTAATGTATACCACAAAAAGCAAAGGACCTAGTACCGAGCCCTGCGGCACCCCACTGGAAACAGTCTTGACCTAGAAGATAGGCAGGTGATCTGTTCCTGGCCCTATGTTGATTCCATTCTTGAGCTAAGTACTGAGATATGTGTGATAGATTGGTTCCGTGGGCAACTCCTTGTGATCAAGTATCTCAAGCCTCCCTGCTCGGCGTCTCATCAGAATAGTATGGCCGAGAACTGGAACTCGCTGTGGGAGCAAACCCGCAACCTACCATTTTGTGGCAGACTGTTACATTTTTCTTTACAATATTCAGTTGTGGAAATGTGCATTAAGGAAATTCAACACAATGTCAGAAAGCCCGGACCATACACACCAATGATTGCCATGTTTGTATCAAGGATACACAAGGATTGTTGGGACATCCGGGACAATCTCTTATCAGTATTGTCTGGAGTCCTTCTACTGGAGAAATGTGTTACCTTTAGTTGGTACCCACTTGAAATTCCAGTTGAGATTAGGAACATGATTTATTAGTAACACTGGGGAAGGGAGCCTTAGTCCTCTGCTCCACCACTCCATGGTGGAACGCAACAACTAGCATGGTTTTTTAAACATTCAATCTCTGATTATGGGTATCGCTAGCAAGGCCAGCATTTATTGTCCCTAGATGCCCTTGAGAAGGTGGGGCTGAGCCTTCTTCTTGAACCGCTGGAGTCCGTGTGGTGAAGGTTCCTCCACAGTGTTGTTAAGTAGGGAGTTCCAGGATTTTGACCCAGCGACGATGAAGAAACAGCGATTATATTTCCAAGTCGGGATGGAGTGTGACTTGGAGGGGAGCTTGGAGGTGATGATGTTCGCATGTCGGAGGTCGTGTGAGGGGTCGGAGATCATGGTGGGGGAGATGGTCGGAGCTCGTGGTGGGAGGGGGGGGGTGGTCGGAGATTGTGGTGGGGGAGATGGTCGAAGATCGTGGTGGTCGGAGATCGTGGTGGGGGAGATGGTGGAAGATCGTGGTGGGAGGGGTGGTGGTCGGAGATCGTGGTGGGAGGGGGGGGTGGTTGGAGCTCGTGGTGGGAGTGGGGGGTGGTCGGAGATTGTGGTGGGGGAGATGGTCGGAGCTCGTGGTGGGAGGGGGGGGGGTGGTCGGAGATCGTGGTGGGGGAGATGGTGGAAGATCGTGGTGGGAGGGGTGGTGGTCGGAGATCGTGGTGGGAGGGGGGGGTGGTTGGAGCTCGTGGTGGGAGGGGGGAGTGGTCGGAGATTGTGGTGGGGGAGATGGTCGGAGCTCGTGGTGGGAGGGGGGGGGGGTGGTCGGAGATCGTGGTGGGGGAGATGGTGGAAGATCGTGGTGGGAGGGGGGGGGGTGGTCGGAGATCGTGGTGGGGGAGATGGTCGGAGCTCGTGGTGGGAGGGGGGGGGGTGGTCGGAGATCGTGGTGGGGGAGATGGTGGAAGATCGTGGTGGGAGGGGGGGGGTGGTCGGAGATCGTGGTGGGGGAGATGGTGGAAGATCGTGGTGGGAGGGGTGGTGGTCGGAGATCGTGGTGGTCGGAGATCGTGGTGGTCGGAGATCGTGGTGGGGGAGATGGTGGGAGAGGTGGTGGTCGGAGATCGCGGTGGGAGGTGTTTGGTCGGAGATTGTGATTGGCGGGGGGGGGGGATGATCAGAGATCCTGGTAGGGTGGTGGAGGAAACACTCCTGCTCCTCTGGGGCCACAAGCAGTGCAATAAAGGCACTTACCTACTGAGCCAGGCCTTCTTGCCTCCTCTTACATGGCATGAAGCAGAAGGCCTGGGAATCCCGGCTCCCAAGAGTTAAAAATAAAAAACCTGTCAAAATGGAGGCCCGCAGCCTCCTTTAAAAGCTTTCACTGACCGACCTGCCTCCTGAGAGCGGTTTGATCACTCGACCTGCCTCCGTTAAAACCGGGAGTGGACGGGTTGGAGGCAAGTTGGGGTCGGGTTTTACTTTTTTACGATTTTTACCTTCTCACCCTCTCCCAAACCACCCATTTGTGAGGTTAAAATTTACCCCCGGGTGTCATCTTATTATATTGATTAAAAGTATTGAGTCAGGGTTCAGCAAATGTTAACCTAAGACTCAAACTTTCCAACATCAGCTATATCCTGTGAAGCCCAGGGTTCCAATGCAACAGTCAGGTAATATGGTTCTACAGTCTGTCACTCAATGAAGCGTTAAATGCTGCTGGGGAGAAAACACAAATGCTGGAAATGCACAGCAGCTCAGTCATGACCAGAAGAGAGAAAGAACAGTTAATGTTTTGAGTGGGACCGCTCAGGGAAACTGTGATGAAATGATTCACCAAACCATTAACTTATCTTTCTCATTCAGGCACCGAGTGCTGCTCATATCAAAACACTTTCTGTTTTCATTAAATGTTGTCTGTTTGCGATGTGAAAAATGTTTTTAGCGCCTGATTGCACTGCCTTGTCAGGAGAAACTTCTTTACTCAGAGTGTGGTTGGAATGTTGAACTTGCCACCACATGGAGTAGTTGAAGCAACTCGCATAGATGCATTTAAAGGGGAAGCTAGATAAACACATGAGGGAGAAAGGGATAGAAGGACACGCTGATAGGGTTAGATGAAGTAGGGAGGGAGGAGGCTCATGTGGAGCATGAACACCGGCATAGACCAGTTGGGCCGAATGGCCTGTTTCTGTGCTGTAAATTCTGTGTAATTCTACGTTGACTAGCGTTTCCTAACTTTTCAAAAACAGCACCTAGTAAACCGAAGAAACCTGCTGTTGTTTTATCATGAAATTCGGAAAGAAGGCTGCTATTTCATGAAAGCTATCTGAAAAACAAAAGGCAACGTTGGGTTTGTCGTAAGTTGGCACCTTCTTGTAAATAGAGCCATTGACTCTGCAGAGAGCGAGGACTGAGGTCATTGTTCTGTGAGGGCCTTTCAGTGACCAGCCGTGACTGGACAGAAGCTCTCTGCCTGGTACTGAGTTTTGGTTGTTCTTTTTATCCTGACGTTGAATGTTCGAAACCTCTCAATAGGGGCCACCCACCTCCAGAGAGTTAAAATCTCCCCTTAATCCATTTATTCCTGTCAAGCAGCTGACTGAAACTGCCTGAGGACATTTTCCCTTTTAAAACAAATATTTGCATTATAATCGGGTTGCTGAGTAATTATCAGCTAACAAAACAAGTGCCTGGGCTCACGTTCCAACATAGCTCCACTTCCCATTGGATTACGCTGTGCTTTAGGTGAAGCCTGTGTCCAAGGCCTCAAGGAGACATGGGGCATTCTTATCTGTTACAAATGCAAAGCTAGGGTAAATGCTATTAAAATTGAATCTGGATTTCTGTACCCCAACGGGCTACTCCCCAACAAAAAAAACCCACAGAAATAGACATTTCCTATAGTTCTGCCACTGGGAAAAGTAAACTTCCTTTCCTGGTTTTTCTTCCTGCTCCAGTTGAACGCCCCGTCAACCTTGCTCATGTCCACTAATCTCCAGTTGAAAATGAATGTGAACTGAAACGTGTTGAGACTTAAGTCTCTGTGATCGCTTTCTTTGGTTCTTTGTGCTTCTCAAATACCGATTCTTTTGAGCGCTCGGCAACTTAATTGTTTGCTAAATGTTTTTGGCACGTACTGTTGTGTTTTTAAAAAAAAAAATAACTGCTGGCATTGGTGCCAACAATTAAGAGTGGAGTTGGCAATGGGTCACAGAATAATTGGCCGCATAGCTTTAAGTGCTGAAAATCCACAACTGGCAGTCATACTTTCGCCACAAAGTTCTTTTGCTTTCCCTGTGCTCTCTGACCTACATTGGCTCCCGGTCCGGCAACGCCTCGATTTTTAAAATTCTCATCCTTGTTTTCAAATCCCTCCATGGCCTCACCCCTCCCTATCTCTGTAATCTCCTCCTGCCCTACAACCCTCCGAGATCTCCGCGCTCCTCCAATTCTGGCCTCTTGCGCAGACCCAATTTTCATCACTCCACCATTGGCGGCCGTGCCTTCAGCTGCCTAGATCCTAAGCTCTGGAATTCCCTCCCTAAACCTCTCCACCTCTCTCTCCTCCTTTTAAGACGCTCCTTAAAACCTACCTCTTTGACCAAGCATTTGGCCACCTGTCCTAATATCTCCCTATGTGGCTCAGTGTCAAATTTTGTTTGATAATCGCTCCTGTGAAGCGCCTTGGGACGCTATATAAATGCAAGTTGCTGTTGCTTCTTTATGTTGCTCGCAACAATGTTGAAGTTTGTTGAGCATGCTGTGCTGTTGATAAGAAACTTAGGTCCATTTTTTAACCATTCCCACGAGACTGTGAAGTTACTCTTTTAAAAATAAAATTTCAAATGCAAACTCCCTGTATTGACGCCCCTCAGATTCCTCAGCAGCAAGCAGATAGTTTCAGCCTTGCATTAAAAATGGAACATATGGTGATTGACATTCATTGAGAACATCCCTGTTCTCTGCACTTACTGCTGTTGGTGGTCTAGGCTGCGATGGCCTGTTTCTCAAACCTGGTGATATCTAGGTTTTTTTTTCATCTTTCAATCCTTCAGTGGAACAGGTGACCAAAAGTTTGATGAAAAAGGTAGGTTTTAAGGGGTAACTTGAAGGCGGAGAGAGAGTTAGAGAGGTGGAGAGGTTTAGGGAGGGAGTTCCAGAGCCTAGGGCAGAAACGGCTGAAACCACAGCTGCCAATGGGTGGGGCGGGCACAAGAGACCAGAGTTGGAGGAACACCAAGATCTCTGAGGGTTGTAGGGCTGGAGGAGGTTACAGAGAGAGAGGGAGGGGCGAGATCATGGAGGGATTTGAACACAAGGATGAGAATTTTAAATTTCAGATATTGGTGGACCAGGAGCCATTGTAGGTCAACGAGCACAGGGTGATGGGTGAGTGAAATTTGGTGCGGAGTAGGGTAAGGGCAGCAGAGTTTTGGAGAGTATCATGTACTGAGCAGTAGGTTGTTTATGCAAGACCTCGGGGAGCAGCTGCTACACTTCAACAATTGCACAGCTAAACACAAAGCTTCTCCTGGACTGCTTGTGGACGCCTGCCCCTATTGCAGAAGTTCAAACGGCATAATAAACTCGCTTGTTGAGCCAGAGCTGCAGGAACGTGTGGTTAACCTACGATGTGCCATTTGGGATTCCAGTACAATGTCTCCAAATCTCTCTGTATCCAGCAAGTTTTTTTTTTATTCGTACATGGGATGTGGGCATCGCTGGCTAGGCCAGCATTTATTGCCTGTCCCTAATTGCCCTTGCTCTCACATGTTGTGAGAGATCTGCCCTTGTGACAGTTGCCTCCAGCACCGCCATGTTTGTTTATCTACCTCATGCACAAGGAAAAGCAAGCAGAAAAAAACCGACATCCGCTACCACAAAATGTGGCTCAATTAGGCACTTTAGTCTAGTCTTAAGACCAGGCCGGAATAGGCTGTTCCCGACTGACAGCTGGATAAAAGCATTTTTGTGGCATAGCTAATATAACTACAATATCTACTCCTTGTGGACTTTGCTATCTATCCACTCCTTAACAGATGTTCACCAGCTGCAGGAGCTCTGTTTGTCACCAATGAACTAGCCGACAGCAAAGTAGGTATAAATTCAGTGGCTCAGTAATTTGGCTTGGTATCACACTGATGTACAAAAAAATGTGACACTGGAGCTCAGGAAGCAAACTGCAGGCTTTATTTGATCACAAAACAGCATTTAGTAAATGGGGGAGACATGAGTGACGGGAGTGATGGGCGGGGGAGACAGGAGTGATGGGCGGGGGAGACGGGAGTGTTGGGCGGGGGGCGGGGGAGATGGGAGTGAAAGGTGGGGGTGCGGGGGAGACTCCTGGGTTCTGTGATTTTGCTTTCCCACAGAAGAGGAGAGATCGTCAGGCACTCGACTGCTTTTGGTTGAACTGTAAACTGTAGGTTTTAATCTAAGTTGGTCCACATGATGAATTAGTTTTCTATCCAGCTGGAGCTGGGAGACCACCGCGTTTTGTATATTGTGTTAATACTAGTCATCAGCCAAACTCGCTTCCGTTCTTCTGGAAGGTTTGGAGCCTCTATCAGGACAGCGGTCGACGTGTTTTTCTGGAGTTTTTTGCCCGAACTATTTAGCCTTTAACAAACCTCAAGACACCAGCCCCTAGTTGGTCTGTAAACATCAAGCTGCTGCTGAGTGACACTGTGGACCAGAGACACTGCATGGGAACCCTGTGTTCCATATCAACCCTGTCTGTCTGCTGCTTGGAATGGATGATTAATGAGTAGATATCAAGCTAATAAAACTCTATCTGCAGAAGGACGAGCTCTTAGCAACTACTCTCCTCACCCCAGAGGAACTGAGTGATGCAAGGTGTTAGCGTACTGCCCTTTCATGGGAACTGGGTTCCCATCCAGCCTAGACTCATAAGATAAGTCTCTTACCTCTGGGTTTGGACAGCCTCGAACCAGTTTCCTGCAAGTGCGAGTCTAGATCACTAAAACTGCCCACTATTCGCACAAACTTGCACTAAATTGGCCATCTAGGTCAAAGGATGGCTGGGAATTGGATAAATACTTGAAATGGAAGCATTTGCAGGGCTATGGGGAAAGAGCAGGGGCAGTGGGACCAATTTCAAAGAGCCGGCACAGGCACGAAGGGCAGAATGGCCTCCTGTGCTGTATGATTCTATGGGCTAAATGAAAGTGTCACACTGGCGCATTGGGAGGTACTCTTTTGAGGCTTAAGATGTTGGGATAGAGCAGAGGAACTTTATTCTCCACCTGACCTATGAGTGCTTCATGATAGCACTGATGTCCAAAATGGAATGGTGCTCCATTCTCCAGCACTGACATCCTGCACCTTAATAAGCTCAAGTGCTGATCTGCTATAGTACTTGCTCCTCGACCGTACTACTTTAAGAAGCAACCTCACAAGAGGGGAATACTATTGCTGTGTCCAGTGTGAGTTCCTCCGCCCCCCCCCCCCCCCCGCCCCAGTAGTATGGAGTCTCCAGGATATTTCCATTTCTCATATTAGCCAATCTTGTAGTCATGCTATATGAGACTGCCAAGTTACTGATGAATTATATCTCAAAAATCACACAACAAATGTTTCCTGTGTATTCATATGGGATGACAGCATTGTCTTTGGAAAGTGGTATGGAAACTGGGCTGGATGTGAGGGAATGTGCTGGAAGTTACTATAGCCTGGTCAAATTTGCATCCGCTGTTTCTTCTAGTTGAGAAAGGCATTGGAAGATTTCCCCAGCTCGCAAGATTATGGTGGTATCGTAAACGTATCGGAACGATTTCCAACAGTCGCTAATTGCACCGATATCGTAAACATAACGGGATGATTTCCACAGTCGCCAATTGCAACAATGTCATTTTTTTTATTCGTTCATGGGATGTGGGCATCACTGGCAAGGCCGGCATTTATTGCCCAACCCTAATTGCCCTTGAGAAGGTGGTGGTGAGCCGCCTTCTTGAACCGCTGCAGTCTGTGTGGTGACGGTTCTCCCACAGTGCTGTTAGGAAGGGAGTTCCAGGATTTTGACCCAGCGACGATGAAGGAACGGCGATATATTTCCAAGTCGGGTTGGTGTGTGACTTGGAGGGGAACGTGCAGGTGGTGTTGTTCCCATGTGCCTGCTGCTCTTGTCCTTCTAGGTGGTAGAGGTCGCGGGTTTGGGAGGTGCTGTCGAAGAAGCCTTGGCGAGTTGCTGCAGTGCATCCTGTGGATGGTGACACACTGCAGCCACAGTGCGCCGGTAGTGAAGGGAGTGAATGATTAGGGTGGTGGATGGGGTGCCAATCAAGCGGGCTGCTTTATCTTGGATGGTGTTGAGCTTCTTGAGTGTTGTTGGAGCTGCACTCATCCAAGCAAGTGGAGAGTATTCCATCACACTCCTGACTTGTGCCTTGTAGATGGTGGAAAGGCTTCGGGGAGTCAGGAGGTGAGTCACTCGCCGCAGAATACCCAGCCTCTGACCTGCTCTCGTAGCCACAGTATTTATATGGCTGGTCCAGTTAAGTTTCTGGTCAATGGTGACCCCCAGGATGTTGACGGTGGGGGATTCGGCAATGGTAATGCCGTTGAACGTTGAATGTCAAGGGGAGGTGGTTAGACTCTCTCTTGGAGATGGTCATTGCCTGGCACTTATCTGGCGCGAATGTTACTTGCCACTTATGAGCCCAAGCCTGGGTGTTGTCCAGGTCTTGCTGCATGCGGGCTCGGACTGCTTCATTATTTGAGGGGTTGCGAATGGAACTGAACACTGTGCAATCATCAGCGAACATCCCCATTTCTGACCTTATGATGGAGGGAAGGTCATTGATGAAGCAGCTGAAGATGGTTAGGCCTAGGACACTGCCCTGAGGAACTCCTGCAGCAATGTCCTGGGGCTGAGATGATTGGCCTCCAACAACCAATACCATCTTCCTTTGTGCCAGGTATGACTCCATCCACTGGAGAGTTTTCCCCCTGATTCCCATTGACTCCAATTTTACTGGGCTCCTTGGTGCCACACTCGGTCAAATGCTGCCTTGATGTCAAGGGCAGTTACTCTCACCTCACCTCTGGAATTCAGCTCTTTTGTCAATGTTTGGACCAAGGCTGTAATGAGGTCTGGAGCAGAGTGGTCCTGGCAGAACCCAAACTGAGCATCGGTGAGCAGGTTATTGGTGAGTAAGTGCCACTTGATAGCACTGTCGACGACACCTTCCATCACTTTGCTGATGATTGGGAGTAGACTGATGGGGCGGTAATTGGCCGGATTGGATTTGTCCTGCTTTTTGTGGACAGGACATACCTGGGCAATTTTCCACATTGTCGGGTGGATGCCAGTGTTGTAGCTGTACTGGAACAGTTTGGCTAGAGGAGCGGCTAGTTCTGGAGCACAAGTCTTCAGCACTTCAGCCGGGATGTTGTCGGGGCCTGTAGCCTTTGCTGTATCCAGTGCACTCAGCCGTTTCTTGATATCACATGGAGTGAATCGAATTGGCTGAAGACTGGCTTCTGTGATGGTGGGGATATTGGGAGTAGGCCGAGATGAATCGTCCACTTGGCACTTCTGGCTGAAGATGTTTGCAAACGCTTCAGCCTTGTCTTTTGCACTCACGTACTGGACTCTGCCATCATTGAGGATGGGGATATTTACAGAGCCTCCTCCTCCTGTTAGTTGTTTAATTGTCCACCACCATTCACGACTGGATTTGGCAGGACTGCAGAGCTTTGATCTGATCCGTTGGTTGTGGAATCGCTTAGCTCTGTCTATAGTATGTTGCTTCCGCTGTTTAGCATGCATGTAGTCCTGAGTTGTAGCTTGACCAGGTTGGCACCTCATTTTTAGGTACACCTGGTGCTGCTCCTGGCATGCTCTTCCACACTCCTCATTGAACCAGGGTTGATCCCCTGGCTTGTTGGTAATGGTAGAGTGGGGAATATGTCGGGCCATGAGGTTACAGATTGTGCTGGAATACAATTCTGCTGCTGCTGATGGCCCACAGCGCCTCATGGATGCCCAGTTTTGAGCTGCTAGATCTGTTCTGAATCTATCCCATTTAGCACGGTGATAGTGCCACACAACACGTTGGATGGTGTCCTCAGTGCGAAGACGGGACTTCATCTCCATGAGGACTGTGCAGTGGTCACTCCTACCAATACTGTCATGAACAGATGCATCTGTGACAGGTAGATTGGTGAGGACGAGGTCAAGTAGGCTTTTCCCTTGTGTTGGTTTACTCACCACCTGCCGCAGACCCAGTCTGGCAGCTATGTCCTTCAGGACTCGGCCAGCTCGTTCAGTAGTGGTGCTACCGAGCCACTCTTGGTGATGGACATTGAAGTCCCCCACCCAGAGTACATTCTATGCCCTTGCTACCCTCAGTGCTTCCTCCAAGTGGTGCTCAACATGGAGGAGAACTGGTTCATCAGCTGAGGGAGGGAGGTAGGTGGTAATCAGCAGGAGGTTTCCTTCATAGTGGGATGATTTCTACTAGTCATCAATTGCAACAATATCGTAAACATAACGGGCTGATTTTCTATGAGCACTATTTCTAGTGAAATTGTAAATGTGTTTTAAAAATGCATTTATAAAGTTGCATAGCTATGAGGGGAAATCTTTTCCACTGGATTTGCCAGCGGGTAAGAGATTTCAACAAGATGTATTTGTGTGTCCTTTATCGGGGCCCATACCGTGATTCACTGTGACTCCTTTCAGCTCCCTGGCCCTAGGAATACTGGAACATTAGGAACAGGAGTAGGCCATTCAGCCCCTCGAGCCTGCTCTGCCTTTCAATTAGATCATAGCTGATCTGCACCTCAACTCTATTTTCTCACTTTTGCTCCATATCCCTTGATACCCTTACCTAACAAAAATCTATCAATCTCAGTCTTGAAAGCTCCAATTGACCTCCAGAATCCACAGCCTTTTGTGGGTAGAGTTCCAAATTTCTACCACCCTTTCCTGAGTTCGCTCCTGACTGGCCAAGCTCTAATTTTAAAATTAATCCCCCTTGTTCTTGAATCCCCCCACCAGAGGAAATAGTTTCTCCGAGTATCTACCCTAATTTGCTATTAAATGTTTTTCTCCACAGAAGTGAAGGACTACGAGCCTGCATTTGGTTCCAAGGTCCGGGAGCATCCCTGTGTGGAAAGTATGAAGGATGTTGTTCTGAGAGACCGGGGAAGGCCTGAGATCCCCAACAGCTGGCTTAATCACCAGGTACTTTAACTATCGTTGTTTCCAGTAAATAATTTAGTATCATTCAGGAGTTGACCGTCACTTATTATTTTTGCCTATGAAGACGTGCATCTGTGCTCTGGATCATGAACCAGGACTTCCCCCACATCCTTGATACAGAACACCAGAGCTAGACTCTCTCAGGGATTTGGTTTTGCAGTAATAGCACTCAGCAATTACAAGAGTGCAAGAAAGCAGGCATAACGAAGAGTCCATTCAACCTATCAGTCCAACCACACACCCTCAGTACTGGTGTCAACTGTGGCTCAGTAGTAGCACTCTCTCCTCGGAGTCAGACAGTTGTGGGTTCAGGCCCCATTCCAGAGACTTGAGCCTATAATCTCGGCTTCAGTACAGTACTGAGAGAGTGCTGCAGTGTCAGAGATGCCGCCTTTGGGATGAGATGTTAAACCGAGGCCCCGTCTGCCTCTCAGGTGGAAGTAAAAGATCCAATGGTGCTATTTTAAAGAAGAGCAGAGGGGTTCTCCCTGGTGCCCTGGTCAATATTTATCCCTCAACCGACATCACTAAAAACAGATTATCTGGTCATTATCACGTTGCTGTTTGTGGGATCTTGCTGTGCGCAAATTGACTGCCGTATTTCGAACACCACAACAGTGACTACATTTCAAAATTACTTCATTGGCTGTAAAGTCTTGAGGTTGTGAAAGGTGCTGTATAAAAGCAGTAGCACTCTCGCCTCTGAGTCAGGAGGTTGGGACGTGCTTTAGAAGATCTTGGGGATATGAAAGGCACTGTGTAAATGCAAGTTCTTTTTTTTGCTCTTTGTATTTGAACATTACAATATGAACAACAGTGAGCATTCTTGACATCACAATCATTTTACAAGCAGCATGCTTATTCTATAGGTGCAAGTCATTTGGATGTTCGAGGCTAGAACCCATCAATTTGTCCTGGATTATTACAGAGATTACATGTTATTCCACCTCCCCAAGAATAGCTGGTCTAATGAGATAAGGCCTTGTAAAATGGAGCTAAGCCCCATTAACAATCTGGGAAAGATGGATCCACTTGATGTTCTAGCCACTTGGTTATGTAGAGCAGGCATGTGTGTTCTATCTATTCCTGTTAACGCTCTCCAGCTCTACTATTACTGTCACTTCATTATGGAGCTGATAATAGAGACCCCACCCTCTGCGTGCACTGTCCAGGTTCAAAAATAAGCTGATCTCACCAGATAACGTGAGTTGAGCTTATTTTAAGGAAAGAACTTACATTTCTATAGCGTCTTTCACGTGCTCAGAACATCCCAAAGCGCTTCACGGCCAATGAAGTACTTTTTGAAGTGCCGTCCCTGTTGTAATGAGAATGTGGTTGCCCATTTGTGTGCTCCCGGTAGGCAGCTCACCGATTTTGGTGGCAGGAAATCGGGCAGCGTTGCAGCTTCTCAAGGGTCTTCTGCGATAGCTTAAAGGGGAGGTGAACTTTTTTCTGTCTGTTGCGGAGAGAAGCAAATCTGTGGAGCAGCGGATAAGATGAGTTCAGAACCTATAGCAGCAATTACAAGCACTTTAAGGTGAAAGAAAACCCATTATCTACCGCAAGAAAGATGTCTCCGAAAGCGCAGACAACGTTGCCTGAGAGCAGCTGAGGACCCCTTTAAATATTGTTCCAAACGGCTGGGCATTTGCCTGCACTTGTGTGTATATGAACATATAGAAGTTTATTTTCAGGCCGCACCTGTTTTTGAGCAATAATGAGATGAAAATCGCCCCCTATCAGCTTAAATTTCCAACAGCAGTTCCAAATGTTAGGACTGGTCAATGGAGGGGGATGCAGGGCACCAGGGAGGGGTGAGTTGGTAGTCAAATGTTGTTTTGTAATGGACCCTGCCTTCCAGTGTCCATCCAAACCCTCTCGCCATCCCCTAGAAATAATTGTAGTTTCCCTCAAATTTTAAGTCTTCGTCCTAATGAGAAGTTTAATCCTAATTTGGATATGTTGGCAACAAATACAATAATTTTAATCAACGACAGTCCGCAGCACTGGTTGACTAGGCGTGATCAGCACAGTTACTGGCCTGCTCCCATTGGAATATGAAACCAATATACAAAAGGCGTAAGATCTGATATAATTTAGTACTGAAGTGAGTTCCTGGTTGGCAGGAAGTGCCTGCAACAGGAAGTTCCTGTCTGTTTTACCCCTCTAGTTCTTTGAGGTGAATCGGGCCATATTTCCAAAATAGAACACGTCACTTACCACATCACTGAGGCTGATTCAGGCACTGCTCTGACCTCTCCACAATGGCTGGTGCTCAGTACTCATATGTATGTCCGTTCAGGTAAATGCTGAGCCTGTACACTAAAGAAAAAAACCTGCATTCTTATAGCATCTTTCACGACCTCCGGTCATGCCGAAGTGTTTTATTGTCACTGTTGTAATAAAGTGTAGCCTTGTGTCCTTTGAAGAATACAAATAATAACTTCCTATTTATATAGCACCTTTAACATAGCAAAACGTCCCATGGCTCTTCACAGAGGTGTAATCAGACAAAAATGAACACTGAACCAAAGAATTATTTAGGAAAGGCTGGCCAAAAGCTTGGTTTAAAAAGGTGGGTTTTAAGGAGGGCCTTTAAAGGAGGAGAGAGAAGTGGCGAGGGTGTCCAGATCATGGGGCCTACCTAGCTGAAGGCAGGGCCGCCAATGGTGGGGCGAAGTGAGGGGGGGGGGGGCGGGGGGGGGGGGCGGGGGGGGGGGGGAGATGCACAAGAGGCCAGAGTCTGAGAAATATAGAGTTCTGGAGAGGAGGGAGGTTGTAAGGTTGGAGGAGGTTAGAGATCAGGAGGGTCGAGGCCATGAAGAGATTTAAACATAAGGATTTTAAATTGGAAGCATTGGGGGACCAGGAGGCAACACAGATCAATGAGGTCAGGGGAGATGGGTGAGCGGGACTTGATGCTGGATAGAGTATGGATAGCATTGCTGTAGGAGTCTATACCCAAGTCAGCCATTAGATGCCTCAACATAACAAGTTACCTTACTCGATGACCTAGAGGAATGTAAAGTATACCATTGCAGGCAGATTTGATAACTAGTTTGGAGCAAGTAACCGTTGGTTTTGTGTTGACACTTCACCCACATGTGCCTTTATTGGAGTCAGCATATTTTTATCCAAACTTCATGTAAAGATTGTCCTCTCTTCCTCTGTTTTACAGCTGGTACAACAGCTATGTGAAATCATTGTGGAATGCTGGGATCATGATCCAGAAGCCCGTCTCACCGCACAGTGCGTAGTGGAGCGCTTCAATGACCTGGAACAGATGGACAAACTCTCTGGCCGGAGCTGCTCCGAA
Organism: Heptranchias perlo; assembly: GCF_035084215.1. NCBI lineage: Eukaryota > Metazoa > Chordata > Chondrichthyes > Hexanchiformes > Hexanchidae > Heptranchias > Heptranchias perlo. The sequence continues at coordinate 23,956,081 of NC_090326.1, forward strand.
GAGAAGATTCCGGAAGATTGCTCTGTCACTGAGACCAAACAGAACCTGAGGGCAGTCACCGTGGTGTAAAGAATAGCGAGTGGACAAAAGAAAACAAAACAAACAAAGGGAAAGAAGCGGTCCACTTGTAGGGGGCAGTTTGATGGAAAGTCCTGCTTCACTCCTGCAGAAGAAACTCCCACGAGGGACGGGCCATTCTTCACGGAGAGTGGAATTCTGGGAACTCCGAAGTTCCCAGATGTTTCGTTTTGTCATAGGATTACAAATTCTGACCAGCAACTGCTCAGGAAACCAAAGATTCCATCATGTAACCCTCATCCTTGCACTTTATTAGTATGTATATATATATCGGTATATACTTCAAGGAACTTCCAATGTTTTCTTTCTATATTCAAAGAAGGATAGTCACAGGGACAAGTGTGCCTGTTTAACAATGTTAAAGAGTTGCATGCAGCGACAAGCTGCTTAAAAATGCCCCCCCCCACCCAATGTATATTTTCATTCATTTATTCATTCGTTTGGTATGATATAGGAGCAAATTCACACGTTCTGCCCTTAGCACATCCCGCTGCCATTGTGAAATAAGAACTGAACACTGCGGACTACGTTGGAAAGACTGAAGACTACCATATGAATGGGTTCAAGAAGTAAAGATCGGGGAGGAGTGGAGGGAGCTTCAGGAACCCGGCCCAGACCTGACGCGTTAAAGCTGGAGATCGATGTTTGTTGTTGACCTAACATATACCGTTGTCCTCTCGCTGGGGCGTGAAACTGTGCAGTAAAACCAAATCTATTCATTCTGTTGGACAAGTGGGTTCTACTGATATGCTGGCCTGGTGGTGTACTAGGGTCGATTGATTTACATAACTAGCAGGAGAATGGCCTTGTCAGATGATAGTAAGGCTAGCAATGCTTCAAGTTGGTCTACTTCTGCCTTGAGTACCCTGAAACCTTTAGTAGATAGGACACCTGATCTAGAGTCTGTGAGGTAGTCATCAGGCAGGAGATGTTGGGTATAACGCTATGTCTGTCTGAAACGCCACTGCATCCACCTTATCATCGTCATGTCCAATAAAATCGGCTGCTTTATTGTTGCACCAGAGTCCGAATGATGCCAACTTTCAACAGGAAGACTAAGCAGCTCTCCTAGTGGCCTAGTGGGTAATTGCAGCACTTAAGACATAACAAACTGGCAGTGGGCAGGCTTGTTTCCTGAGTCAGGTGACCTCACACGGACAGCAGGTTGCAGTGCTCCAGTTGACCTCAGCGTCCTTGTGCTGGGAGGGAAAAAGCAGTTGGAATTCCATTGTCTAGCGGCCCCTGCGTTGGACAGGACTAGGTTTGGTTTTAATGGCCTCTGGTCAATTTTTTTTTTAATTCATTCTCGGGATGTGGGTATCGCTGGCAAGGCTGGCATTTATTGCCCATCCCTAGTTGCCCTAGAGACAACTGAGTGGCTTGCTAGGCCACTTCTGAAGGGAATGAAGAGTCAACCACGTTGGTGTGGGACTGGAGTCACATATAGCGCCAGACCGGGTAAGGACGGCAGGTTTCCTTCCTTAAAGGACATTAGTGAACCAGTTGGGTTTTTACAACAATCCGACAGCTTCATGGTCACTTTTACTGCCCAAATAGTCCAACAACACTCATTTTATTGGCTTATAGATGAAGGAGAACTGCTGGTGACCATGGAACCACATCAGAAGACTAGTCAGCACCTTCAGGAGAGTGGGGAGAGAGAAGAAAACAAAGAATTGTGTCTGGTATCATGTACTCACATACACGCAGCCTTTGCATCTGGTCTGGTGAGGCCTCTATTGATAGGTTAAGTGACCTTGTTCTTTCATATAGAGTCACAGGGTTTTGAAAGTGGTGTTCAGAGCAGAGAATACACACTGAACTCAGCGATTGAGAGTTTCTGAGGAAAGGTCTGACTGGGGTGCGATGGTCCATCTGAATTCTTTGCAGTTTGTACCAAGGTCTGTGTTAGTCCAGATCTGTGGTGAGTAAGTTAGGATATGGTTTACGTAATGATTTGCTGTATTAACTATAGTTAATCGCATCTCTAAGACAGCAAACGTTTTTTCAGCTGGTATAACAAAAAATTGTGTGTTGCCCAAGTCTCTCTCATTACAGGTTGGACAAGTTGGGCCTGTATACACTGGAGTTTAGAAGAATGAGAGGTGATCTTATCGAAGCATATAAGATCCTGAGAGGACCAGAAGGGGTAGATGCTGAGAGGATGTTTCCCCTTGTGGGAGAGACTAGAACTAGGGGCCACAGTTTAAAAATAAGGGGTCTCCCATTGAAGACGGAGATGAGGAGAACTTTTTTCTCTGAGGGTCGTGAATCTGTGGAGTTCCCTTCCCCAGAGAGCGGTGGAGGCAGGGTCATTGAATATTTTTAAGGAGTGAGATAGATTCCTGATTAACAAGGGAGTCAAAGGTTATGGTAGGTTGACTGTAAAGTAGGGTTGAGGTCGCAATCAGATCAGCCATGATCTTATCAAATGGCAGAGCAGGCTCGAGGGGCCAAATGACCTACTCCTGCTCTTAATTCGTACGTTCGTATGTACAGTAATTCTGTTGGATAAAGCAGTGGGCGTGACTTGAAATCCAAATGTAAATGGCTGAGGTGAGAAAACTGGAACCAGGATTTAGGACTTTGGCTCCAATTTGACCTTTTTTATCTTGAGAATGTCTGACTTTGACCCGACTCACTAAAGTACAATCCCCCAGAATCAGGCCGATATTCAGTTCTAAGCCAAAGCCACTCAGTGTATGTGTGTTAGTCCCCTCTCCGTTTACTGCAATGACGCTCTGATGTGAATTGGTCAAGGGATCACGAGAGCATTGTTAATACTTATAACCATTCCAGTCAAGGCATTAGTTAGTGATGCAACCGGTGTGTTTAAACGGAGAAAGCCACCTCCACTAACAATACCTGAGTCTCAAGGAGGAGGTGTGATTGGCTCCAAAGTGGGGGTGGGGGAGCCACTAGTTTTGGAGCTAAATGGCTTCAATGGTAGCTCAGTCTACCCCTACAAAATAATGGAACATTCTTAAAGCTTATCCCTGACATTTTCCTTTCAATCGGTAAAGGTGTACAAACAGAATGCACTTATTAAAACTTAAGGCACAGAAGAAAATATTGTGCTACTCTAACACCAAGTGAACAGTAGGAATGACATTCTCAGACTTTACCATATGGTGCCAAAAATACATCATAGCTTAGGGTTAGGGAATGATACCGGGGCTAAAAGGGTTAAATTATGAGGACAGGTTGTATAGACTAAGCTTGTATTCGCTCGAATATAGAAGATTAAGGAGTGATCTAATTGAGGTGTTTAAGATGATTAAACAATTTGCTAGGGTAGATAGAGAGAGACTATTTCCTCTGGTGGGGGTGTCCAGAACAAAAAGGGCATAACCTTAAAATTAGAGCTAGGCCGTTCAGGGGTGATGTCAGGAAGCACTTCTTCACATAAAGGGCAGTGGAAATCTGGAACTCTCTCCCCCAAAAAAGCTGTTGAAGTTGGGGGTCAATTGAAAATGTCAAAACTGAGATTGATAGGTTTTTGTTAGGCAAGGGTATGAAGGGATAGGAACCAAGGCGGGTAGATGGAGTTAAGATGCAATCAGCCCTGATCCAATTGAATGGTGGAATAGGCTGAATGGCCTACTCCTGTTCTTATGGCTCCATTCAGAATTTGATTAAACCAGGATGCCTAACTCATTGTCCAAGGATTTGCACATCCATATATCATGTTGATGTTGCTTGGAACTGAAACAGTGTATTGAGTTCTTCACTATAGACTGTGATTAATTTTTTAAATATTGCAAATTTAAGCTGCACACACACACCTAAAACTGACTTTATAAACTGGCGCCATTATATTAATTGGTTTTGTGGGCCTCGGAGATTACTGCATCAAGCTTCAGGACTATAAGCTGCTTGAATGTATTTTTATGAAATTGTTACTATGTATACTCCTTTTATATCTTTTTGTAAATGCTGGAATGCTCAACTTATATTAAGTGCCTATGTAATTGTTTTAATACAAGTGATTGACATTTATGTAAAAAGATGTAAGGTGATTTTTCATAGGATTTATATATCTGACAGTTCTTTCGAAAGAGCTTTATATAGAGATCTCATCAAAGGGACTTTCATGCAATCTCAGGACAAAAGCTATTGGTGACCTGTTACCCCTAAAGGACATGTTCTCCATACATTGCATGATGGATTATAACAATCTCTTTAAATATCTAAGGTTGTCCATATAGGATTCTGTACCAAAGTTTTTATTGGTTCAGGTGTCTCATAAATCCAATCTTTAACATTTAAACCACCTCAAAAGTGAGACAAAAATGGATTAAACGAACGTGTACAGCAATTATTTTTTTTGGAGTGCACACATTGGCTGCTACTTTGACCCAGCAACTTCATTAATCTACCAGCATCTGTGTCTTTCCACTTTTGAGCCAGCCTTGTGCACGAGCCAGTGTGAGACTAAGTAACTTTGCCTCATCAATCTCGGGCTAACCAGCAAAAGCTTTTTAATCAACCTTTCTCAAATAGGAACTCCGTTCAGAATAAAGCCACATCTTACTGTATTTATTTACAAAAATAACTTACTAATAGTTTATGGATGTTGTAATAAATACAAACTATTATGTAACAAATTGTTACAGAATCAATGAATTGGGACTTCAGTCCATTAAATAGAAATGAATGTAAACTGGTGCACAGCAGGGAAATAGAAGCCTTTATCTGAATGATTAACAATATATTTTACTCCATTTAAAGCAATATCCAATCTTATATGTACGTGTGTGTAAATACACACATATATAAATAATTATCTTTGCAATGTAAAGAGTGTATTGTATATATTTAATAAAGAAATTATAAAAAATATTATTTTCATCTCATTGTGTATAAATAAAGTTCTAAATTCCCCTCTGTAAGTTGCTTTTTGTCCCCTTCTGATGTTGCTTCCTGATACCTCTCTCCTTAACTGACACAGTAACTTGGCTTTGGCAGCAGATTTCTCAATAACCATTGTGGAAATGGTTTTTCTGTGCTTCACCATCAGAAAGAATATTCATTATATATTTAAAAAGAGAGGGAAGTTAGAATACTCCAGCAATCCCACCTGCTTCACTACCAATGGATGAAATGCAGAAACTTGAGCACAAAAATCTAGGCTGACACTCTCGTGCAGTACTGAGGGAGTGCTGCACTATCGGAGGTGCCGTCTTTTGGATGAAATGTTAAACCGAGGCCCCTTCTGCCTTCTCAGGAGAACATAAAGGTCCCATGGAATTATTTCGAAGAAGGACAGGAGAGTTCTCGCCAGTATTTTCCTGCCAATATTTATTCCTCAACCAACATCACTAATACAGATTATTTGGTCATTATCTCATTGCTGTTTGTGGGACCTTGCTGTGCACATATTGGCAGCCACGTTTCCTACATTACAGCAGTGTCTACACTTAAAAAAATACTTAACTGGCTGTAAAGTGGTTTGGGACGTCCTGTGGTTGTGAAAGATGCTATATAAATGCAAAATCTTTTTTTTCTTTTCGGTGTCAGGCCTGTCTTTACTAGTTGGGATTAATCTTCTGTATAAGGCAATGGTTAGACCACAGTTAACGTTGTGCAGTTTTGGACACTCTAGAAAGGACATTAACGCTGCAGAAACTGTACAGCATAGATTTACCAGGTTGGTGCCAGCGATGGGAAACTATAGAAATGAGGAGAGACTTGAGAAAGTGAGATTGTTCTCAGAAACCTCTTCAATTGATCGACATCCTTTTGATGGTTGTCCACCTAACATTGCACGTGACATCCCAAGTATCATTGCGTCAATCAGTAAGACAGATTGATAAAATCTGTGCAGAATTATGATCAAATGCCATAGAGATGCATTATTTCATAATATCTTCAACTAACTGGACGATTTCAGTGAATGATCAATATAATTGCTCCCAAAATCCTCTTTCATTTCCCACTTTTGCCAATTAATTGTGGTCATGTTTCGTGTTCCACTGTGCAGACTTTACATTCACCTACACTGAAATCTATAATTTAGCCCATCCACTTAATTGCTCCAGGTTGCTTTGAATGCTACTGAGCTCCCTTAAATTACCCTGGCCACATAGTTTTGTGCCAAAAGGTAAGTCTTATATTAAGAGCCCAGCTCCATTTCAATGATCAGTGAATAGCAAGGGACCAAGAACAGAGCACTGTGGGACTCTTAATATTCACTCCTCCCACCCCTGTCACAACTTTTTCCATTTATCAATTACTTTCTATTGGCAAGTTTTCAATCCTGCTGGCTAACTTGAACTGGATTTTTTTAATAATTGATCCTCGGGATGAGGGCGTCGTTAGCAAGGCCAGCATTTATTGCCCATCCCTAATTGCCGAGAAGGTGATGGTGAGCCGCCTTCTTGAACCGCTGCAGTCCGTGTGGTGAAGGTTCTCCCACAGTGCTGTTAGGTAGGGAGTTCCAGGATTTTGACCCAGCGACGATGAAGGAACGGCCGATATATTTCCAAGTCGGGCTGGTGTGTGACTTGGAGGGGAAGTTGGAGTTGATGATGTTCCCAGGCACCTGCTGCCCTTGTCCTTCCAGGCGACAGAAGTCATGGGTTTAAGCGGTGCTGATGAAGAAGACTTGGCGAGTTGTTGCAGTGCATCCTGTAGATGGCACACACTGCAGCCGTGGTATACGGTAATGGAGGGGGTGGATGTTTAAGCTGGTGCATGGAGTGACGATCAAGCGGGCTGCTTTGTCTTGGATGGTGTCGAGCTTCTTGAGTGTTCTTGCAGCTGCACCCATCCAGGCAAGTGGAGTGTATTCCAACACATTCCTGACTTGTGCCCTGTAGTTAGTAGAGAGCCTTTGGGGAGTCAGGAGGTGAGCCACTCGCCACAGAATACCCAGCCTCTGACCTGCTCTAGTAGTCACGGCATTTATGTGGCTGGTCCAGAAGAGTTTCTGGTTGTTATTATCTGTTGAAAATCCATTTTGTTCAGCCTTTGCTCACACCTGCAAAAAGGACAGTGGGAGTAAACAAAGTAAAATTAGTTTTTTGTTGAGGGAGGGACGAGGTGGTGGTGGGGAGGGACAAATTAGATTTTTAAAAATCAGGTAACAATAAGAAAGAGAATAGGGAAAGATGGTTAGCAGCACTTTTAAAAATAGTTTATTTTTATTTAAAGTTGTGTTTTAAGAGTTTAGTTTGCAGTTTGGGGTCATAAAGTAGTACAACTATTTCTAACATGTTTGTTGTCATGGTGTGTCTGGGCTGCAAGGTTAACAAAAGCAGCAACTCAAGGACCTGCTGCCAGGATTTTGATTAAAATGAGAGACACTAGCTCAGGCCAGAGGTACAATGGCCAATGGTAAAGTCCCTCCCTGAGTTAACATCTGAAATACTCTGCACTCACATCGTTGCTCTCTATCTTAAAACTAGACTGGTTACAGTAAAAAAAGTGACTTTGTTAATTGGTTGAGGGACTGTTAAACAAACCGGTGCGATGGATAAGAGGAGCTGGTGAACAAAAGAAATTATTAGGTCAAAATACAACAGTGAAGACATAGGGCCCGATATTAGGAGGGAGGCGGGTTGGCAGCGGGGGGTCGACCGGGCGCCCGCATCACAGGCTGTCAGCAGGAGGAGCCCTATTTAAAGGGGCAGTCCTCCAATGCTCCTCCTGCAGCAAAGAACCATTTTGGGAACATGGAGCAGGCCAGAGGCAAGGCTGCTCCAAGGTTCTCTGACTCCTCATTCCAGGTGCTGCTCGATGGGGTGAGGAGGAGGAGGGAATTTTTTTTCCCATCGGATGGGAGGAAGTGTCCTCCCTCTGCCACCAAGAAGGCCTGGCTGGAGGTGGCCGAGGAGGTCAGCAGCAGCGGCAATGTGTCCAGAACCTGGGTGCAGTGCAGGAAGAGATTTAATGACCTAACCAGGTCAGCCAAAGTGAGTATACTTATGCATTCTCCCACACTCCGTCTTCCACATCACCTCCACCACCACACAACTCCTTCTGCACTGCCACCACAACGCCCTCGCATCACTCCTCACATCCACTCAACTATCATCCTCACCTTGCCTGCACGTACTCACCGTCACTGTTCCCATTCGAACACTACAACACAACCCAATCCTCATACAATCTCATGGCTATGTCTCATACGCACCCTCCCATGCATCTCCCTCACGCTCACCCCCACCAACACCCACACCAATGCATGCAGTGGGTCACTATGCAACCATTACTCAATCACGCCTCTCTGTGTTTTGCCTTGTTAGGAAAAGAGATGCCAGAATGTCCGGGAGAGGGCAAGGACCGGAGGGGGCCCGCCACACCGTCCTAACGGACGCGGGGCAGCAGGCATTGGAAGTAAGCCGGACACTGGAGTGCCTGTCCATGGCAGATGCTGAGGCTGGGAGTGCACAAACGGCTGGTGACAGAAATCTAACACTCAGCACTCATGATAGCGAATGATCTTAGCATCACTTGGCATCTGCAGCACCTCAACATCTGTCCACATGCTTAATATTGCTTTCTGTTCTCTTGCAGGGCCAACTGCGACCACCGTGACTGCAGAGGGCGATTCCTCAGAGGACCTGCCAGCCTCTGAGGGTGCATCGTCACATCTGAGCCAGCCATCCACCAGCGCAGATACACACACCTCGGTGGGTCCGCATCCTCACTTAGTTGGGGTTGCACATGGTGAGTCACCACGCACAGGTGAGCACGGGCAGACCTCGGTGACAGGGGCAGCCATGGAGAGTCCGCGTCGGTGGGAGCACTCTTCTCCAGGCTCTGCTCAGCTGGACACAGATGCTGAACCCTAGGGGCCAGCCATGAAAAGGAGAGTCATCGAGGGGCAGCAGCACATTGCCGAGGTACTGGAACAGGTGCCATGCGCACTCTCCACAATCATGCATAGGATGGAGGAGTCCAACTCCTGCATGAGTGGAATGGTGGCACAGATACAAGAGGGTATCTCCGAGATACTGTCACAGGGACGTGAAGGCATTCTGAGATAGTGTCGCGGGTAGGTGCGGGAATGTCTGCGATGGAGGAAAGGCTAGCTTCCATCGAGCTTCAAGCACGGCTCAACAATGAGTCCATTCAGGCCCTGACAATGGCCGTTCGGATTCAGGGTAAGCAACATTCTGCCACCTTAAACAGGCTGACAGATACTTTACAAGTGGCCTTCCAAAGCCTCACACAAGCCCTCCAAACTGTCATCCAGCAGGGTGGAAGGAGTGATGTGAGCCTGGGCCAGGGGAGGGATGATGGTGAAAGGGGACATGGAAGTGGGGACGCCACTCAAAGCGTTCCCATGTCTCACCCGTTGCCCCCCTCTCAACCAGTACCCACAATGCTGCCCCCTCTCCAGGTGGCCGAGTCTGCCCCTGCACAGGTGCAGGTGGAGCAGTCTTTGGAGGGGTCCTCATGGGCACCGAAACCCAGAGGGCGTCGGCCCAAAGCATCTAATCGGTCAGGGCATGGACAAGAGCAACCTGCCACTACCTCTGCTGAAGCCACAGGGGTAGCACCACGTAAGGGTTCCCGTAAAGTAAGGCGAAGGTTTTGTGAGCACAAGGGGAATGCACAAGGGTGTAAGACAAAATGTCATGTTTTTTATTTACTTTCGTTTGTTTTACAAAGCATATTAAAATTTGTTATCACCACTACTGCTACGTCTTTGTAAATCTTGTCTGGTTTGTGCAATAATTCCCTTTCCTGAGGATCACCATGAAGACCCACACCTGATGCCATCCATTGTGTCACTGCAGAGAGAGTGTAGGTGTATTTGCAGGGCTCTTTTGTGCAGACGACTGAGCGATGTCGGCGATGTCCCCGGTGGCACCCTGGAAGGATGCAGAGGAGAAGTTACTGAGGGCAGTGGTGACTTTGACAGTGACAGGTAAGAAGATGGTGCTCGGGCCAGCTGGGAGCAGCTCGGCATGAGGGAGGCTGCAGATGTCCACGACTACATGTCGAGTGACTCTGAGCCTCCGTGTGCACTGCTGCTCAGAGAGGTCCAGGAAGCTAAGCCTCGGTCTGTAGACCCTGTGGCGAGGGTAGTGCCTTCTGTGACGCATCTCTCTCTGTGGTTGCCCTCCCTCCTGCTGTGCAGGTGGATGTGTCACAGCACTGTGTTGTGGAGCTCCACGTGTCAGAGGTGGATGGCGTGGCCGGCGAGACTGGTGATGCTGTTCGCTCTCCGAGGAGGTCATGACTGCAGCTTTGGCGGCCCCTATCCAAAAGATGTACGTTTGAGGGGGTCCGCAAGGTAGGTAAATGTGTCTGCACACCGGGGTTGAGGTTCAAAGTTTGTGAATTTTCTTGTCAGGAGGAGGGTGGTGGAGGCCAAACTTTGTCCAAAGTAACAGAGTGGCCTCCTGCAATGAGTGAGGGTCTCCCCCCCTCACCTGTCAAATGGACTTTTGCAGCTCCCACAGGCTGGTGGCTGCAACACGTCTATTTCAACTGGGAGTGTTTCCCCCAGTACGGGAAACACGCTCAGTTGACCTGAAAATCCCACCCCTCCTAAAATATCCTCCCAATCAGGTCTGCTAACGACCTGAAGTATCAAAATAATTGCTTTAAGTGGGATCCCGCCGGCTTTCATTGCCGGTGGGAGTCGCACATGCGGGGGCTGCGTGCGCATCTAAGCGTGTAATTGGGGAACCCAGAAGTGGGCGGGTTGGAGCCGGGCTCCGGACCCGCCCCGGGAATCCGAATTTTCGGACCCCCCCGCCACGGACACACCCGCTCGGCCATCGTAAAATCGACCCCATGGAGTTTCTTTAGTAGCTGAAAGTTACAAAAAACAACTTACATTTATATATCGTCTTTAACACAGAGAAACATTCCAAGGTGCTTCACAGAGGCATAATGAAAATAGATGGACATGGAGCCAAAGAAGGATATAATGTTAGGAGTGATGACCAAAAGCTTGGTCAAAGAGGTAGGTCTTAAGGAGTGTCTTAAAGGAGGAGAGTGAGGTAGAGCAGCAGAGAGGTTTAGAGAAGGAATTCCAGAGCGTGAGGCTTAGGCAGTTGCAGGCATGGCCACCAATGGTGGAGTGAAGGGAAGGACGATGCACAAGTGGTTGGAGACAGAAATGGAGAACAAGGTGGGGGGGGGAACAGTTGTAGCACTGGAGGAGGTTAAAGAGATTGGGAGGGGCAAGGCTATGGAACAATTTAAACACAAGGGTGAATATTTTAAATTGGAGGTTGATGGGGAACTGGGAGTCAATGTAGGTCAGCGAGGTCAGGGTTGATGGGTTAACAGGACTTGCTGTGAAAAAGAATATGAACAGTAGAGTTTTGGATGAGCTGAAGTTTACAGAAAGTGGCGGATGGGAGACTGGCCTGAAATTTCTTTACAGACAGTGGTGGGAATGTGCAACTCGCTGCCACATGGAGTGGTCGAAGCAGATAGCATTGCTGCATTTAATGGGAGGCTTGATGCATACATGAAGGAGAAGGAAATAGAGGAGTATGGGGGAAGAGTGGAAAGTATGGGAGGAGGTTCGTGTGGAGTATAAACACCAGCATAGACCAGTTGGGCCGAATAGCCTGTTTCTATGCTGTAGATTCTATGTACTGTAATTCTATGTGGAAAGGAAAGCATTGGAAGTCAAGTTTGGGAGTGACAAATGAATGGGTGAGGGCTTCGGCACCAGATGGGCTGAAGTCCATTGACGGATGCTTGGGGGAAGAAAAGTCATTGCTAGAAATGCGCTAACTACAATCAGATAGGTGAGTGTGGGACCAAGTGAGGGCAGTCCTACCAAGCTAGGCAATGGGAGAGAGGTGTTGGAGGAGGATGGTCAGGCCAACCAGTCAAAGCCTGCAGAAAGATCAAGGAGGCGAAGGAGAGACAATGCACTATGGTTTATGACTTTGATTAAGGACCTTTCAATGCTGTGGGAGAAGTGGAATAGAAGGATTCAAACAGGGCGTTGTGGGAAAGATGGGCACGGATCTGGGAGACAAGGCCACATTGAATGACTTTGGAGATGGGGTTGTAGTTTGCAAGGACAAAAGGGTCGAGGGTGGGTTTACTTGAGGTTCGGGGTGATGACGACAGTTTTGAAAGGGAGACAGAAGAGGAACCATTTACAATGGCAGCCAGCATGGGAACGAGGAAGGGAAGTTGAGTGATCAGTTTAGTGGAAATGGGGTCAAGGGAGCAGGAGGTGAGTCTCAGCGATGAACTGAGCTTGCAGAGTGCATGGGGGAGATGGGAGAGAAACTAAAGAGTCAGGAGTTATGGGTTTGGGGAGGGAAGGCCTGGAGTGAGATTTACTTGGTGGATAGAGAAAGGGGAGGGAGGGGAAGCAGCAGAGGCAGCTGAACAGATGGTCTTTCTTGGTGACAAAGGAGTCTGTGAGGTCCTTGCACTTGTTATTAAAGGTGAAGCTGGAGAGGATGGGGGGGGGGGGGAAGGGTTAACAAGATGATTGATACTGGAGAAAAGAAGCCTAGGGTTATCTTTGCTGTCCAGGATGATCCAAGAGTAGTTGGATGGTTTTGACAGGGGAGAGTTAGGCCCGTTAGAACTTGACATGGTCCAGCCTGATCTGGTGATGGATGACCAAGCACCAGATACGTTCCTTGGATTTGAAGGAGCAAAGATTGGGCAGTACTGGGGTGGGGGAAATGAGTGGGATGGGAGACATTGAATATTTTACTGGGGACGAGACCTTGTAAGATGGAGGAAGTAAAGTTGTGATTGAAGAGTGCAATGAAGTCAGAATAGTAACTATCATTTGTGGGATTATTTTTCTTTATTTTCCCGCCCCAATTTTCTCCCCACATCTCCTGAAAATGACTGCTTCTTGCTGGAGAACAGTTCCCCCGAATACGGGATACTCTCTGGTACCCCTGTCCAAATTCATCTCTGACCCTAGATGGTGTTCCCAGGCTATTGGATAATGGGAATACCAGAGCCAGGCTCAACTCTGTCCTCACCCACTCTCCACACAAGTGCACCTCCAGCAGAGGTCGCTGGGTAGTGATCAGGAACGAGAATCTTAGCTGATTTTCCCCCACTCTAACTGGGCACCGAGGACAATTGGAGCACACCTACCACTGGCTATTTTGAGTTTTCGATTTTATCAAGTCTCGATACAATGAGCTCTGTGTGTCTCTTGTCGCAGGTGTATCAGAACAGTCAACACTGGACATTCCCCCTCACCCCAGCCTAAGTCCAGTGGCGCGCCTTTGAAACCCGCCCAATGTGAACTTACCTGGACTCAGACTGGATTTTCAGATTCATTTAACTTGCATGAGTTGGTTATGGCCCGGGAGGGTCTAGCACCCTCTGGATGGGTGGGCATCCCAGATCGGTGTGTGGGGGGATGGGGGCGGAGGGGGAAGTTGAGGGTTTCTGCAAGCCTAAAAGGGCTGCACCAGTGCAAATGCCCACCAGGTTCTGGGCCTTCTCGTCTGGCTCCTGTCAAAAAGCAGCACTGTCCTCACCAGCCCATAAAAATTTGAAATTCAGCTTTGTGGAGGTTTGAAGGGGTTCCTGGCAGATCCTGTGAACTCTGACCTCTGGGCAATCCTCTTCTCAGGCATCCCAGGAAAACGATGCGGGGGGCATTGTGACATCATTCTAATTTACATTAAATTTACATATTTTAGGTCAGAGTTTGTTTCCCATTCAGAATGACAGATTGCAGACAATTTTACTGTACAAAACAGAAAATCTGTGCAAATTCCCTGTCGTAAAATATAGCAAGTGACGATCAATTGGCAGTGGGAGTGACGCAGCAAGATGTCGGGGTTTAGGGAGGGAGTTCCAGAGTGTTGGGGGAAGACCCAAAGATGAAAGAGCAGAAAAGGGGGGAGAATGTAGTGAGCCCAGAGTTGGAACTACAAAGGGTGTCGGTGGGGATGTAGGGTTGGAGGAGGCCGCAGACATAGGGTCAGGCGAGATCGTGGAGGAGGGATTAGAAAATAAGGACAAGAATTGGGAAATCGGTGCGCTGTGGGATGAGAAGCCGATGGAAATTCGTGAGGATCAGATGTTTTGTATGGGAGAGGATGTGGGTGATGGAGTTCTGGATGAATTGGAGTTTATGTAAGACCAGACAGGAAGCCAATGGAACAAAAGGTGCAGCTGAAGGTTTTAAAGTAGTGGGGCGGGCTGAGGGCAGCGTCTGGTGATGTTCCTGAGGTGGAAGTGGATAGGCTTGGTGATGGACTGGATGTGGAGTTTGAAGCTCAGCTCAGGGTTGAGCAGGATTAAACTTAAGCAGGCCTCCGGGTGGAGGGAGGGATTGGGGGCTGGGTCATGCGGTGTCTAGCAGTGGGTAAACAGGATGCTTCAGTCTTGCCTGTGCTGAGTTACAAAATCTTTTGGCTCGTCCACAATCACAACACTAGTCATGGAATCAAAGGTGGTGACAGAGAGGTGAAGTTGGCACACCTATGGCAGGTGATCCCATGCTTGCAAATAATGTCACGAAGGGGTGAAATATGAATGAGGAATAGAAGGGGGGGGCGGCAAGGATGGAATCTCGGGGCACACCAGAAGTGACACTGCAGATACAAGAGGAGGATCCATTGCAGGAGATACGTTGCCCACCTCCGGTAGGCTCCTCTCAAACCCCAGTGATATAAAACGGGACAATTTTACTGCACAAAACAGAAGGCACGAGTGAACGTGAACTAATTAGTTTATTGGTTGAGATTTTATTTCACTGCATTAAATACAGAAATCTTACTTCTTTACATCGAAACATAACAGTTATCACATCAAGTCTAATTCAAGTACATTCAGCCCAATAAGTTAAGCGTAAAAAAATCTATTACAGTTACGTTTTGATGTCTTGGTTCTACTTTAGATTAAATGGTCCAAAACACCCACACAATGCTGCATTATGTAAAATAATGCTGAAACTCCACTGCATGTATGGGAAAGTCACTATAAAGTTTCACACTTGCCGTGCCACTAGAGGAGCTCAGTGTAGTCCAGCCTTGCATGGCAGACAATTAAACACATACCACTAGTAAGAGCACAATGTAACTAGGAGACAAGTAGGACTGCAACACAGATAACAATCACTTCATAAGCAGCTTTGCTTTCAGATAGTGTTGTCTGCTGGCAAATGTATGTACTTTTTTCAGTGACACCATATCAAGTGTAAAAGCAGCACACTACACAACACACATTTGGAGTGTTAGAGAAAAGAAATCAAGTGACCTCGTTTGATCTATAAAATTCAGACTCTCAGATTTGGATTTTTTTTTTCCAACTGGTTTTCCAGTTTTATTTGTTACCCTCAATTTTCTTCCCCATTAAACTGAAGGTCAGTAAATTTACTGAAGGCTAGCAACACCACATAAAATGGCTGGCCTAATTGGTAGGGAGGGGACTAGGGTCACCAGCACTGGTTGGAGATATTCCTGGAGATTTCATCACATGACCTCCCGCCTCTAACCGCCCCGCCCCCACACACCCACCATTGGTCGCCCAACATCTCCATTGTCATGGTGCACCACTTTCCCTCGGCCAACTGGAAAGTGAACAGACTCTTTGTTATCCGATTGCATGATCCTTGACTGTCAAACAGCCTTTTTTCCCATGTCCAATATCTTTATAACTAGTAAACAAAAGTGTTCAAAGAAAATAGTAAAAACCATAAATTTTTATAGCCTCTGTGATTTTTCTCCCAGGTTTCTCGCAGTAGTGTCCTGGAGTTTAAACTCTCATTCCTGGAGACTCCAGGGCAATCCTGGAGGGTTGGCAACCCTAGAGGGGACTGACCAATCCCAAACTCTATTGACATGATGTTGGCTGATGTGGTCCAAACTTTACTAAATTTCCCAACTTTTCTCAGTACCAAGGAGGAAGATTTCCCTGTTTGACGTTGGTGGTGGAATCATAAACATGTTCTTGGGACTTGTGTTTACAATTTTAGCTATAAGCAGCAATCAATGGACGGACTTCTTAAGAACCCAAATCAATGGATTTATCAGGAAGTTCTGTCAAAAATGTTATCAACAAATTCTACCAGAAAATCGACCAATCAACTTTGCTCCTTAGTTCCCCCCCCCACCGCCCCACCGCCATTTTATTACCAATAAATCCTGATGTGCTATTTAACGCAGTTATCACAATTTCTTAACAGGATAACGACAAAAGCAATTCAACATGCCTGTCAATAAGTGATAACAGAATAATTTCATGTAAATAGGACCACTGATGGCTGTTAAAGATCAGAATAAAAACTAATGGACAATGGAGATTGAAACATTACCAGTCATCAGTCCCTCTCTCCCATATTACCGTAGCAGTTTCTCCCTTAAAAGTAAAACCTCCCTCACTGTTGAAATGTGATTTTTTTTTTCGGTGGCCAGGGAAAAAGAGACTTAAAAGGGAATTTTTTTTTCTCATAAGGTCCTAAGAGATGGAACCTCATCTCTCCAGTGATATCAACTTGAGCCAATACTTTCGAAAGAAAAATAGTAGGAATGTTAGAACAAGGCTGAAGTACTTAAAGAGATTAACAATACAAAGAAGTTGTTTTACTGTGATATCCTGATGGCTAACGAGTACAGCTAATCAAGACTAATAACAGGGTACTGTCCGTTTAAATTGACTAACCCGCCAGATTTTTTCAGAATGTCTTTAGAAGATGGAACTGTTTTTCTATTCAGGAAAGGTTAATGTTCCAATGCCAAAGAGGCCGGAAGCCTGAAATCTTGACCATTTTCAACATAAAGGAGGTTCTAATTTAGTGGCTAATCTTGGGTACATTTTAGGGGTAAATTGCCATCTTCAAACTTTACGTTCGGCATTCTTTTCCATTATTGTTTTGAAACCTTTGAAATCCGTAATCAATTATCTGACAAACTCTACATGCAAACATTACAGGACTTACCTCCAAATTCACCCACTGGTGAATTCTGATGCTTTGTGCTAAAATTAACTTTACTGACTCAACAGTTTGAAGTGTAAAAGACAACTTTATTAATTTGTTCCTGTTACGTTTTTCCTGTTATTATATTGAAAACACACTACATCTTGACCAACCCCTCCTCCTACCCCATAAAATGGAAGACTTTCTTGTCCTTACAGCTAATGACCATTGTAGCAACTTCTATTTAATAATCATTTTATATTTGCGACCAACGTTTGTCTATGTGTGTTGAAGTATCACACATATACGCTCCACGCTTATAACGCCATTTCTACAGAGCTCTGAATGTTGCGGATTTAAGGGAATATCCCGTAAGGAAGCATGGAATTAAATATCTATGGGGCAAGAGAATCATTAGCTTTCATATAATAATAATAATGGTGAGGTGTATAGACCATATTATCATATAAATACACAGACACACATAATACATGCATGGGTAATATACCGCTTAATTTACCAGGCTGCATGTAAATACCTTCTTCAATTTTTTTTTACATTAATTTGTTCAACCCCACCCAATCACCACCACAAGCCTTTTTCCTATCCCCTCTCCACTGACACCCACACATACCTCCAACGCAGACTACAGTAAATTCAACAATTAAACACTCCAGAAAATCTTTTTTAAAAAAAGGAACCTTTCTTCACAGAATATATTGTAATAAATAGAACAAATCCCATGAAAAACACAAAGTGCTGTTTGAACAAAACAGAGAACTCTTTTAAAAAAAACAGAAGACAAAGCTACCTGTGCGCAATTCCGTCTTTTCTAAGTCAGCTCTATCTTCGCTGAGATGGCATCTAACTTCATCCAGAAATAGAAGCCAACCTTAGGAGTGAGATTGCGGGAAACAGTTCCTCATCTTTCTCCTGACCCATCGTTGTCCTGACCTGTATACTTATCCGCAGAATCTTTCGATTATAAAGCTCACACCTCCAGAATGATCTTACCAGGTTAAAGTAAGTAATGTATAGCTTAGCACTAGGCCAATCTAAAACACTTTATATTACACTGATAAAATGGCCATTTTAAAGGGGCGCTGTGTCTTACTGCAAAGGGTGAGCCATCATGGTACAATGATACCTTATTACAGGCAGCGCCTTTCACCAATAAGAAACAGCACAATCTAGAAAAGCATAGTCTGGAGTGATCTTTCCAATAAAAAGCTACTTTTGAAAGCTATGAAATAAAAATTCTAGGTAAAAAGCATGCAGTTTAAAACCTTCATAAGTACCATTATAGGAATCTCAGGCAGGCACTTAGATACCTGTACGTTTGGATGACCATCAGCCGAGAGAGTGGTGCTTACAAACAGAAAGTCCAGCTTTGCTAACCAGAAATTCTTGACAAGTGTCCCTTTAAGAGATATTTCATATCACTCCTTAAAAATGTACATGTGCAAAGCAAATTGATTCTCTGTAAAATATCTAGTAAGCTGCAGGAATAATTCCAAGAATTAACTGAAGCGACCTTGCATTCTTGCTTAATGTGACAACCACCTCACTGCTTCTATCAGTGCAGCGGCAATATACCGTGTGTCATATTAACTACACAAAGCTGTACCTACTTAATATTGCAGTTGGCAAACTCTAGTTGCCCTAGCGTCTTCTTCACATAAGGAACACAAGTTGACAAGCTTATAATTGTTCTTGTGACTGACAACACACAATATGCGAAGCAATAATTTTTACTTTTCTCAAATGCTAAACGGATATTCTGACCAAATGAATGACTTTTTTTTCCCGTGCCAGCAATATTGGTGACATCTTTTCCTGATTTGCCTCATCTTCCATCCTACTGCTGGACTATGATCCTTGGCCTTGCATCCTGGTGTTTCCATTAAATAAAATAATTTGGTTCAGTTCTTCCATGTATGTTATGTGAGTTGCTTATCCGTACTCTCCCAAACTAGCCACCACCTGGAAAATGTCCACAGTCGGGATGAAGAACAAAATCGACTGTGCTGACTTGGCCCCACAATTAAATTTATTCCATCGCCAAGTCATGGAGGCAGGATGGGAATTTAGCTTCACAACTAAATATAAGAGCAAATGAAAGTTAAGTACTATTTTAAATTGGAGCCTGGCCACCGTACAGAATTAAAATTTGAAGTCCATTGGGCGATGGAACTCTCGTTTTGAAAAAATATATATTTTAATAAGTCAGGTCTTGATATTCGAACTTTGGCCTCGTCCTTTCTCCATGACTCAGCACTGGAATTAACTATATTTTGGGTCAAGAGGGCTCCAGCAACAAAAAAATTGTTTCAGGTAAAGGAAACGATCGAGGTGGGAGCCAAAGAACTAGAGGGAGGTGATTTCACAGGCAGTAGGTAAATTCAATAGGTGGTCAGTTTTTCAGGCACACACAGGATAACAAAGATGTACACCATTATGTCTGCACGGACATTTATACTATAACACTAGCTAACAGTAAATGAATATAAATATAGGTCAGAAATCTTTCAGCAAGAGTCCACAAAGCCTCATCATTTGTTCTATAAAATAAGCAAGTATATGTGCTCTGAAAGGTGAAGTCTGCTTCATCAACATTAATTTTGATCATGCTAAAATGAGTACAGTACAAGTTAGTTCTGCTTCGTTTTCTAAACTGAACCCTGAACAATTTCATACTCTTTCTAGTAAACATACTGTAACTGTAAACATATCTTATCATCTACGCCTTAAACCCAAATTACAAGTCCTTCCCCAAACTGTCAATCTCATTGAGAATGAAGTCCATATCCTCACGGCTGACCAGGGGGCTGATGATAATTTGACGGAAGAAATTGACTTTGTCGCGATGAGGCTGGTAACCCACCATCATACTGCCTTTCTTCATCATCCTCTCCTTAATTACCGGCGCAACCTGTAATATTGAAAGAAAACAAGTCCAATAAAAGTGCCAGCTGACATAGTTGAGATCTACCTTCCCTTTCTTAAAAAAAATTGTAATTTTATTTTTTAAATGGGAAACGTTCAGCCCATTATTTTTGGTTTCTTTGCTGAGCAAACTCAAGGTGCATGAACACAAGGGCGAAGCATTCCTGGGATTCAGAGTCCAAGGAGTGCTGATAGAAAGAAAGAAGGAAGGCCTGCATTTCTATAGCGCCTTTCACGACCGCAGGACGTCCCAAAGCGCTTTACAGCCAATGACGCACTTTTGAAGTGCAGTCACTGTTGTAATGTAGGGAAACGCTGCAGCCAATTTGCACACAGCAAGGTCCCACAAACAGCAATGAGATAATGTGAGCAATAATCTGTTGGTCGAGGAATAAATGTTGGCCAGGACATTGGGGAGAAGTCCCCTGCTCTTCTTTGAAATAGTGCCATGGAATCTTTTATGTCAACCTGAGAGGGCAGACATCTCATCTGAAAGATGGCACCTCTGACAGTGCAGCACTCCTTTAGTACTGCACTGAAGTAGCAGCCTAGATTTTATGCATGAGTCTGTGGAGTGGGACTTGAACCCACAACCTTCTGATTTAGAGGTGAGAGCACTACCAACTGAGCCACAGCTAACAGCTCACTAGAGAAAACAGAATGATGTGATTGCACTTCAAAATCTGTGTTCCCCATCTTCAATAGCTAGTTATATACTTGGACTTGAGAAAAACTCAGGTAGCACTTGCATATTGGTAGCTGGCTTATCCAAACCCATCGATTAATCCTTGAGGTACCATCAACAATAGTTCTTGCAATTTTTTTTATTGTTGTTACTTGCACCTTCCCTCTCACAGAAAGTGCACAGAAAAATGAATTAAATCCTAAGATTACTATAGTATTTTCCTCAGGTGGATTCAAGTTCCAATATGATGTTGCTATGCTGTTCTAAGATTAAATAATATAGTAGTCTTAGATTATTCACAGATAGAACATGGAATTTGTGTGGAATTTGCAGGCACAGTGATGCATCAACATACTGTTCTCAGGCTGAACAACTTGTACTGTGACAGTTATTAAAATTGAGTTCCAGTGTGACGTCACAGTGCTGTTTACAGGTGCATGGTCAGCGTACCAGACCAGTAAGTACATGGAGAACGGGAATGGAGTATATGGATGAGCTTCAGATTAATTGTACTTGGTGTGGTTATCAGGGAAGGAGCATATGAATGGACTTTAGAATAATAGCACATGGAGAGGTTATCAGGGAAGGAGTATATGGATGGGATTAGATTAATTGTACATGGAGAGGTTATCAGGGAAGGAGTATATGGATGGGATTAGATTAATTGTATGGAGAGGTTATCTAAGCACTGCTGTGTAATGGATTTATTAGAGAAATAATGCACGGCAGGATTGAAGGGTGTTAAAGCAGACATTTATTACTCTGCGATTTGGTGAGGCTATTAATCATGAGATAGTAAATTCCGGTATTCTTAAAACCTTCCAGTAATTTGTACTGCACTTTTGTCTATGCCTCATCTTTTAACAATGTAAGTTTGCAACATTGCTTTCCAAGCTAAAGGTTAGAATTCCCAATGCACAGCTCACGTACAGAATGAACATTCACATTCGCAATTTCATGAACAGTGAAATATACCACATGCAAACTACCCTGGAACTATTTAATGAGAATAATTACTCATCTGTCCTTTTACCATCTAGAAAGCGATACCATATTGTCGACACTCCACATACCGTACTTAACAACTTTCCCTTTTTTTAAAGCACTTACCCCAATAGAAATGGAGATTTTCCATATCATTAGAATCCAACATGAAGTCCGGCAATAAATTAGTTCCAGGATATGTTCCAAAGCTCGCAGTAACATCCGCTGTTGGTTGCAAATTACAGCCACATCTGGGCTGATTCTAACTGCTGCGCTGATTGTACGACATCCCAAAGGGTCGTATAACAACGCCAGATGTTATTGCTGTTATGTGAGCTTTATTCTGAAGGTCAAGATTCTCTCGGTCTCTCTCTCTCAGGGGCAAAACAAAAATACACCCAAACAAGTTTTTCTTTTACTGTTTAGAAATTGTTCTAGGATTCTTTACTTAAACCAAGACTATAATATGATTGCTCATGATTGGACAGGGTTGCGTTTTAATAAATAAGAATGGGTTTGAAGTGTCCAAGCAGAATTTATAGCCTTAATTTTTTTCCAGTAAATGTGAATAAACTGAGTTAATAGTAAGTGGTGCTTTTTTAAACCAAGGGCGGTGTCTATATGGTGTCTTCAGGCAAACAAGGCATTGTGGTGCTTGGATCTAATCCAGAGGGGTTGGAATAAAGAAGAGCCAGGCAGACGAGCTATTTTGTGTTTTTCATCTGTTTTTATAAAAGTTTTTTTTACCTATTATTTTAATGCGTGCGTGTATATATGTCCATGTATGTTCATGCATGTGTGTCTGGGTGCTTGCATGTGTCTGCGTCTGTGTGTATATGTATGTGTAATTGTGTATGTGTCAGTGTGTGCATTTGTGTGTATGCATTTGTGTACGTGCGTGTGTGTGGCGTATGTTCGCGTGCATGTGTTCGTGCTCATGTGTGTTCGTGTGTGTGTGTTTGTGTGCATGCATGCATGTGTGTGTGTGTCCATGTGTGTATGTGTGTGCATGTCTGTGTGTATGTATGTGCGTCCATGTGTGTATGTGAGTTCACGTGTGTATGTGTTCGCGTGCATGCATGTGTGTATTATCAATTTCATATAATTAGGCTCCACACAGTCATCATGAATAAATTTGGTCTGTGTCACACATCTATGCGTGTATTAGCGTCCTCTAAATATCAGGGAGCAACTTATGCACTGATGTGACATACAATGAGTACACTGAAATGGGAATTATAAAATACGAGAGAAATGGACACACCAGTATTGCTTAGAAACTGAATTTTACACTGTTTCTACAGATTGAAGAGTGGGAATATGAGAGTGGAGGTGCTGATTTGTCTTCCGGACAGTGGTCTTAGCCTTAATCATTAATTAACGTGACACTGAAGGGAGGTAATGCAACAGTAAGAAATACAAGGGAATAAGAAAAATAAGAAAACATTTTACAGTAGTCATTATAAAGGAAACCAAAGTGTATCAATGATCTGCTTTGAGTACTGTGTGACTGGGACTGCAGTTATACCAAAGCTTATCAATGATCTGCTTTCAGTACTGTGTGACTAGGACTGCAGTTATACCAAAGCTTATCAATGATCTGCTTTCAGTACTGTGTGACTGGGACTGCAGTTATACCAAAGCTTATCAATGATCTGCTTTCAGTACTGTGTGACTGGGACTGCAGTTATACCAAAGCTTATCAATGATCTGCTTTCAGTACTGTGTGACTGGGACTGCAGTTATACCAAAACTTATCAATGATTTGCTTTCAATACTGTGTGACTGGGACTGAAGATATGGTGCTATTCCGATGTTAATCAATGTGAAACTGTTTCTGGTGCACTAAAACACTTAGCATTAACAAGAAGGTATCAGTCCAGCGTCAGGTCCTCATTTCAAGGCCAAGTGGTGTGAGAGTCTCAGGAAGAAGCTGCCTCACTTCAATTGGGCTTCACATCGGGTGGAGTATAACTCCAGTCCAGTGTGGAGATGAGTTAAAAAGTACTTAGGATAGTTCAATGGATCTCCTGCGTACCATTTAAACCCAGTATTGATGCTTCTTAATGTGATCAGGAAGTGGAGGCTGACGCTCACTCTCCTAACATTGACAAGTAGTCTCAGGTGCAATGTGTAAGCCAAAGTGTAACTCAGATTTTGTCAGCTGTTATTCATATTCTGCAGTTACTGATATCAAAATAGTTATGAAACTTTCAGTCTTGGATTCCTACTTTTTAATAACTTTGGATCAAAATCAATGATATAAAATGACTGTCTTTTTTAAAAAAAATTGTAAGATTATAACACTTTGAAATAGAGGCTTTTTATCAAGTCCTGCATTGTGTTATCATGAAGACTCCAAATTATTATTGCAGTTTAGGATCAACGGAAGCCTTGCCCAACATCGGAAGTTCAAAAAACACAGAAAGCAGATAAACTGACCTGAAACGTAGGTTTCAACCCAGAACCCTAGGGGAATTGAAGATGTTTAAGAAGGTGAAGGGGCAGGAGATAGCAGCAGTTGATTTAACTTGATGCAGTTGATCAAAACATTTCCACCCTGAGTTACCCAATCTCATGGAAGAATAATGAGAACAGACAGCACCATCAAAGTTCAAGTATTTGGACTTTCCCAGAGTCTGGATGACAATATTCGAGATTCTGATTGGGATATGTGCACTACTCATGAGATAGTAGGTTGCATCTCTAAGGACTGCAGCTCAGAAAGTCCCAGAAACACATGGGGCTCGTTTTTAAAAGGGCGGCAGGATGGCAGTGGGGTGGTGGGGGGGGGGTCAATGGGCGCGCAGCAAACCCGAATAATAAGAACTTACCTTTCCCCACGCGATTGCAACTTAATTGATGGCCCTTAACCTTGTTTCCGGGTTTGCCGTCCGAAAGCTGCTCAGTGGGCGGACTGCGCACCCGCCTGACAGGCTGTCAGCTGGAGCGTCTGGATTTAAAGGGCCATTACACCAATGGATTTTGCTGGAGAAAAGACCAAGAACACACAAATTTGGAGCAGGCCAGGGGCAAGGCTGCTCCAAGATTCAGCGAAGCCTCACTTCAGCTGCTACTGGCCGGGGTGAGGGGGAGGAGGGAACTATTTTACCCGGCCGACAGGAGGAAGTGCCCTGCCTCTGCCACCAAGAAGGCCTGGCTCGAGATGGCAGAGGAGGTCACCAGCAGCAGCAACATCTCCCGCACCTGGGTCCAGTGCAGGAAGCGTCTCAATGACCTAACTAGGTCAGCAAAAGTGAGTACACTTACTCATTCTCCTACACTCCATCTTCCACATCACTGCCCCCACCCCACAACTCATTCTGCACTGCCAAGGCTACTCTATCACATCACTCCTCACACCCACTTAAGGCTCATCCTCAACTTACCTGCACTTCCTCACCTCCCCACTAGTCACCCCACCACTACCACTCACCTGATCAATGTGATGTCTCTGTCTCATACTCACCCTCTGATGCACCTCTTTCACGGTCAGCCTCACCCAAAGCAATGCATTCATCGGCTGACCACTTCACCCTCACTCACTCACACGTCTGTACTTTCTCCCCTTGTAGGAGAAGAAAGCTCAAAATGCACCCGAGAGGACGTGGACAGGAGGGGGGCCACAACATATAGTGGTCCTCACAAAGGCAGAGGAGAAGGCCCTTCAGGTCAGCCGCACCCTCGGGTGTCTGTCCGTCGGGGTCGCCGAGACTGGCACCCGACAAACGTCTGGTGACACAACTTTAACATTCATCACACACAACATGAATTGATGTTAACAATGATTGGCATGTTGAACACCTCAGTATGCTCATCGCAACATGACACATCTGTGATGATGCTTAATATTGCCTTCTGTTCTCTTACAGGCCGTTCAACGACCGCAATGGTGGGAGAGGCCAATTGCTCAGAGGACCTGCTCGAGGCAGTGAAATCACATCTTCAGCAGTCCTATCGCATGTTCAATTCTAGACCTGGTGGCGATGTGGCTGTCGTTGCATCGACGCTGTTGCTCGCTAATGGGGTTCCTCAGAGGTGTCATGAGCCACATGTTCAGGGGGTATCCCTTGTCCCTGAGGAGCCAGCCCTTAAGGGTGTTCGATGCATGGAAGATGCCCGGGGTGTTGGATTCTCTCAGAATGAATCGTGGCAGCTGCCAGGGAATCTGGTGCACACGTGAAGGAATCTTTTGCAGTGGTTACAAATGAGCTGAGTGTTGATGGAGTGATATCCCTTTCTGTTGATGAACAGTCCTGGCTCGTGTGGAGGTGCTCGGATTGCTATATGGGTGCAATCGATTACACCCTGCACCCGTGGGAAGCCAGCCACGGAGTGGAAACCCACTGGCCTCTCCGTCTGGCTGAAGTCATCCATGGGGAAGTTGACGTATTGCGAGGCCCTGCAAAACAAGCCGTTGGTGACCTGCCTTACACACGTGTGCAGACAACCGAGAGACCCAGGCGATGTCACCAGTGGCACCCTGGAATGATCCGGAGGTGAAGAAGTTGAGGGCAGTGGTCACTTTAACAGCGACGGGTAATGAGATGCCGCCAGGCCCAGCTGGGAGCAGCTCGGCATGAAGGAGGCTGCAGATGTCTGTGACCACCAGGTGACTCACTCTCAGCCTCCGTACGCACTGCTCCTCATAGAGGTCCAGGAAGCTGAGCCTCGGTTTGTAGACCCTCTGATGAGGGTAGTGCCTCCAGTGACGTCGCTCCCCCTATTGATCCCCCCGTGCTCTTGTGCAGGTCCCTGTGGCGCGGCACTGTGTTGTGGAGCTCCAAGTGGAGGAAGTGCACGCCGTGCCTGGTGAGGATGGTGATGTTACTTGTCCTCGGATGTACTGGTAAATGCAGACTTTGTGTCTCCCATCCTGATGGTGTCAGTTTGAGGGGGTCCGAAAAGTTGGTAAATATGTATAAACAGAACAATTCTGAGTGGAAACCAAGAATTCTCAGTCTAAACACAAAGATCTCCCAGCCAAAAGTTTGTCTGAGAGAACTGAGTGCCCTGCTGCAATAACTCACCTTTTATCCCCATCTGTCAAACAGGCATTTAAATGTCCAAATGGCCGCCGGCTGAAACACGACTCGTTCCCCACTGCGTCTTCCACACAGCATGGGAAACACGCTGAGGCAGCGTTGAAATCGCTCGCCTTCACTCTAAATTAGATTCATGTACATTTCAAGTACTTCAAGTACTTGAACTGCTTGTTTAAATATTTTCCCACCGGCTTTAATTATCGGTGAGACTTCCAGGTTTGGGAACGATGCGCGCACCCAGATGACACTGGGTCGTACGGGTTCTTAGGTGTGTTGGAGCCGGGATTTCTGCCCGCTCCTGGAAATCGCAATTTTCTTCGCCCCCCCCCCCGCCGCCCACCCCCAACACACCCACAGTTCCGGTTTAAAATCGAGCCCCCCTGTTCTTTGGACCAGTCTAATATTCACAATAGGACTTTTTTCTACTGCCTACCGACCTTCATTAGACTGTGGAGTGATCAAAGGGAAAGATGAGGAAGCAAACAGGAACTTCTTATTCCATGATATGAAGAGACCATCTCCAGCAAACAAGTCTAGGTGAGGGAACCCAAATGAAGACTGCGGGAGTTCTCCAACCATACAAAAATATCTAAGAACGTCCAAGAACCAAATCTCCTGAACAGTCCATGCAATATCCAAATGGAAACCCAATCCTGACAGGAACATCTGAACCACATATAACAGGTTTGTGAATGATGGTAGGTGCTCAGAAGCCTAACCCAAATATTAGCTGTAGTATCTTCACATTCTCAACACAAGATGACAGGCCACCTCCTACTGCACCATAACTTGTCTCTTGGATAAACCCCTCGAAGTCAGTTGGTCTTGTGACGTTCACTGGAAGAGGCAAGTTACATCTTTTTAAAATAGTGGTCAGATGAAAATGTGGATCTAGGTCAGTTTCTACGCCACTAAAAACCGGACTGTTACCATTCACTGTGATAATAGAGAGGTGCACACCAGCATTTCTTGAAAATACTTTGGGGACCGAAGGAACTCCAGTTCTGGCAGGGGTGCTCAGAAAGAGAACAAGCTGCACAGTCTTCTCTTGATGGAGCAGAGAGACCAAGACTATAGTTATCCCCCCCTCAAAGGACACACTAGAGGTTCAGTCTGAATGCTGGGAAGAAGGTGAACGTTTCCAGTACAAAGGGAGTGAAGGAACTCTGGGACTGGGAGCCAAAGCCAGTGACCCCCTCATGGTGAAATATCTAATAAAAGTGATATTGGGGAAGTTCTCTAACCAGTATTCAGTTCCGAATACTGGTGGGGGAGAGGGTGCCCCTGGGGAGTGCAGCCAGAGCCAAGACCAGAGCACCATAGGTGGCTCAGCTGTACGGAGGGGGAAGGAGACAGGTCGGGAGAGCAATAGTGGCAGGAGATTCCATAGTTAGGGGAGCAGACAGGCGTTTCTACAGCCCCAGGCATGATTCCAGGATGATATGTTGCCTCCCTGGTGCCAGGGTCATGGATGTCACTGAGTGACTGCAGAACATTCTGGGGGGGGGCGGGGGGGGGGTGAACAGCCAAAGGTTGTGATCCATATCGGGACTGACGACATAGATAGAAAGAGGGATGAGGTCCTGCAGGCAGAGTTTAAGGAGTTAGGAAAAAGATTAAAAAGCAGGACCTCAAAGGTAGTAATCTCCAGATTACTCCCAGTGCCACGCGTGAGTGAGAACAGAAATAGGAGGATAAAGCAGATGAATGAGTGGTTGCAAAGGTGGTGCAGAAGGGAGGGCTTTAGATTCCTGGGGCATTGGGACCGGTTCTGGGGGAAGTGGGACATGTACAAGCCGGACGGGTTGCACCTCAACGGGGGCCGGGACCAATATCCAGGCATGGAGATTTGATAGTGCTGTCGGGGAGGGTTCAAACTAGCTTGGCAGGGGGATGGGAACCTGAGTGTGGATTCAGATGGGATAAAGTCGGAACTGTAAATGGAAGGCAGAAAATTAGTGAGTGAGTCTGGAAGGCAGAGGGAACGAAGATTAGAAAATAAACAACAGGGGAGTTTGGTAGTCCTTAAATGTATTTACCTCAATGCAAAGGTGTATAGGAAATAAGGCTGATGAGCTGAGGGCACAGATAAACATGTGGCAGCATGATATCTTAACTATTACAGAAACATGGCTTAAAGAGGGGCAAGACTGGCAGCTCAATGTCCCTGGTTACAGGGTTTTCAGACGCGATAGAGAGGGGGATAAAAAGGGAGGGGGGGGTGACAATTTTGGTTAAGGAAACAATTACAGTTGTGAGGAGGAATGATATTTTAGAAGGAGCATCAAATGAGGCCTTATGTGTTGAGCTAAAGAACAAAAAAGGGGCAGTCACACTATTGGGGGTATACTATAGACCCCCAAACAGTCAGAGGGAGATAGAGGAGCAAGTATGTAGGCAAATTTCTGAGAAGTGCAAAAACAATAGGGCAGTAATAATAGGGGATTTCAACTACCCTAATATTAACTGGGACATAAACAGTGTGAAGGATATAGAGGGTGCAGAATTCTTAAATTGCATACAGGAGAATTTTTTTAGCCAGTACATAGCAAGCCCAATGAGGCGGGGGGTGGGTGGGGGGCAGTTCTGGATTTAGTTCTAGGAAATGAAGAGGGGCAGGTGGAAGGAGTAGCAGTGGGAGAGCATTTTGGTGGTCGTGATCATAATACAGTTAGTTTTAGCATAGTTATGGAAAAGGACAAAGACAGAGCAGGAGTTAAAGGTTTCAACTGGGGAAAGGCCAATTTTACGAAACTGAAAAGTGATTTAGCAGAAGTAAACTGGAAACAGCTACTTGAAGGTAAAAAGGGAGCAAAGGATAGACCGAGTAGTTACAGGCCAGTCAGCCTAACCTCGGTGGTGAGCAAATTATTGGAATCAATTCTGAGGGACAGGATAAACTGTCACTCAGAAAGGCATGGACTAATCAAGGACAGTCAGCATGGATTTGTTAAGGGGAGGTCGTGTCTGACTAACTTGACTGAATTTTTCGAGGAGGTGACAAGGAGGATCAATGAGGGTAGCGCAATTGATGTAGTCTACATGGATTTTAGCAAGACTTTTGACAAGGTGCCACATGGCAGATTGGTCAAAAAAGTAAAGGCTCATGGGATCCAAGGGACTGAGGCAAATTGGATCCAAAATTGGCTCAGTGGCAGGAAGCAAAGGGTAATGGTCGACGGGTGTTTTTGCAACTGGAAGGCTGTTTCCAGTGGGGTGCCGCAGGGCTCGGTACTAGGTCCTTTGCTTTTTGTGTTATACATTAACGATTTGGGCTTAAATGTAGGGGGAATGATTAAGAAATTTGCGGATGACACAAAGATAGGCTGTGTGGTTGATAGTGAGGAGGAAAGCTGTAGACTGCAGGAAGATATCAATGGACTGGTCAGATGGGCAGAAAAGTGGCAAATGGAGTTCAATCCGGAGAAGTGTGAGGTAATGCATTTGGGGAAAGCAAATAAGGCAAGGGAATACACAATAAATGGGAGGATACTGAGAGGCGTAGAGGAAGTGAGGGACCTTGGAGTTCATGTCCACAGATCCCTGAAGGTAGCAGGACAGGTAGATAAGGTGGTTAAGAAGGCATATGGAATACTTTCCTTTATTAACCGAGGCATAGAATGTAAAAGCAAGGAGGTTATGCTGGAACTGTATGAAACACTGGTTAGGCCATAGCTTGAGTCCTGCGCACAGTTCTGGTCACCACATTACAGGAAGGATGTAATTGCACTAGAGAGGGTGCAGAGGAGATTTACAAGAATGTTGCCAGAAGAATGGTGACAGATTGGATAGGTTGGGGTTGTTTTCCTTGGAAAGATGGAGACTGAGGGGTGATTTGATTGAGGTATACAAAATTATGAGAGGCCTAGACAGAGTGGATAGGAAGGACCTATTTCCCTTAGCGAAGGGGTCAATATCCAGGGGGCACAGATTTAAAGTGATTGGTAGAAGGATTATAGCGGAAATGAAGAAAAATTATTTCACCCAGAGGGTGGTGGAGGTCTGGAACTCACTGCCTGAGAGGGTGGTAGAGGCAGAAACCCTCAACTCATTTAAAAAATACCTGGATGTGCACCTGAAGAGCCGTGACCTGCGGGGCTACTGCGGGAAAGTGGGATTAGGCTGGGTGGCTCGTTTCTCAGCCGGCGCGGACACGATGGGCCGAACGGCCTCATTCTGTGTCGTAAAGTTTCTATGATTCTATGATTCTCCAAGCTTTAAGATATTGGTACCATAAAAGTTCTCTCCCTACCTCACTACTAATTCCACTCTCTGTCTGTCTGTCCATCTGTCCCTCCCTCTCCCCCTCCCCTCCAATGTTGCAAGCTGATGTGGGAGGGAGCAGCTACCCGGGCGGAGGGGGGGTGGGTGGGTGGAGAGGTGCGGTGGTTGAACGTAGCAAGGCCTGAGGCCGGCAAATTAAATTAAAGTAGTTTTCAAATTCTAAAAAAAAATTCTAATGATGTATTCCAATCTCTGCGGCCTAACCCATACATCTAGAGCTTGGCTATTATTTACAATGGACGTATACCAAAACCATTCCTGTAAACTGAGCATTACTGAAACATTAACTTAATTCCCATTTGACAAGTTTATTTCTGGTTTGATGCCTTGAAACAGATGTGCACGACAAATCTGAATAGGCAGGTATATAGTATTTTTTTATATATATATATAACTAGGTAAGAATAGTCTGTGTATAAACCTGCGGATTAAAGTCAGATGCCATTCACGTCAAGGAATTGCCTCCTTGGATTCAGGTACGAGTGAGAGTTGCTGGATCGTCATTGCTGGTGTCTGTGCTGTTTCTATTCCTACAACCCCAAGGAAAGCTGGAATGGTTCCCAGAATTAAATAATATGCTGAAGTTTGCACTATGCACTGCTAGATTGTGTGTGTGCAAGTATCTACATGTAGTTAATACATCTGTCAGACAATATAAAGTTATGAATAACTATGGCGGTATGGACAGTTTCCTGTTTCTGATTAGTATTTTATTTAATTTGTCTCTGAAGTTTGTAATGTTTTGACTATGTACAATTTAGATCTTCCTGACACATGTATGCGTTTGTTGTTAAGTATTGAAAGGGGGTAAAAATCCATTTCAATAAATGGCACAGAATTTGCTGGAGTGGGGCATCTCGCGGTGAATCTCGTGGTGAGTGCCATGAGTTGGATTTATTCCCTTACCCTTCAGCTCCAGTTAGTTTTGCGCTGCAAATTGCTGGACGTGCGAGCGGATAACAGGGGCATCTGGGACCTTGGTGAACAACGGGGCCAATAGTTGAGTTTCATGTCAGGACATAAATCACCCCATTAACAGGGTCCATACACCTTGAAATATCAGACCTTAACCGATGAAATTTAAGGTTAGAGACATTAACCGAGCGAATGACGAGAAAGGAAATAGGGTGAATTAGAGTCAAATTAGATACAGAAAGGAAATAAAGAGAGGGAATGAAAGAGAGTGGATTAAGAGAGAGAGAGAAAAAGACATAAAGGAAAAGTAAGAAAAAAATGTAAAAATCCTCTAGGAGCAATTTACTACCTGCAGGATTGAGACTCCACAGTTTCATTGTTCCCTTTCTCGGCCTCCAAGGTTGAGTTTCATGTCAGGAACATAAACCACCCCATTAACAGGGTCCTTGCGTCGTTAAGGACCGGCTCTAACTTTCTACGGCAAGTTTAATTTGTATTTACGGCGCAAACCCAGCAATTTCGTGAAACTTACGGGGAGGTTGAGGGCGAGCTGCCATTTTTGCGAAGCTAATGGCGCAAATCGTCCAGCAATTTGCGAAGTTCGCAACTCAAGTCATAGCTCTTCCTCACCGCAAATTGCTAGGTTTTTTACGCACTAACAATGGCAAGTGACGTGAACTCGGCATTACTGACAGATTTAACTGCAGTTAAAGCCAGGAGTAACACGTTTAAAAACCCCACTGTAACCCATCAAGTAATCGGCTACAGTGTGAATTTTTGCAAAGCAAGTTTGTGTTAATGCTTTGTTTTTAAAAGTACAATCAATAACTGTTTCAGTGGCACACATGATTGTGAATGCAATGTTACTCTCATATTAACAAGCATGTTAATCTGCTCTCTTCATTATAACTAACCGGCTCAATTGCTCGAGATGGCAAGACCCTTTTAATTGGGCCTTCAGTTTGCTCTCATTTCCAACCATGTCTTTCTCACAGATTACCAAATCCACAGCGAGACGTCCAGATGTCGCACACAGATTCAAAACAATCTCAAAATCTCCTAAGCTGTGAGCAGACAATTTGCGCACAGCAAGGTCCCATAAACAGCAATGTGACACTGATCAGATTATCTGTTTTAGTGATGTTGGTTGAGGGATAAATATTGACCAAGACACTGGGGAGAACTCCCCCGCTCTTATTCAAAATAGTGCCGTGGGATCTTTTACATCCACCTGAGAGGGTAGACGGGTCTCGATTTAATGTCTCACCCGAAAGACGGCACCTCCGACAGTGCAGCACTCCCTCAGTACTGCACTGGAGTGCCATCCTGGATTATGTGCTCAATTCTCTGAAGTGGGACTCAGAGGTGAGTCAGAAGGTTGTGGGTTCAAGCCTTACTCCAGGGAAGAAAGAACAAAGAACAGGTCAAAAGGACCTGTTTCTTTCTTTAAAAATGCATGAAGCAAGAAAGGCCATTTTGGTCGATCATTCTTACTTTTTCCATAGACCAAATACATCTCAGGTTCTCTATCTGACTAAAAATGTCAGGTTTCCTGGACGAATGACACAGCACCATAACTCGGGATTGCTCCTCACAAGTAAGAGATATTGGGGATTAAATTCGATAACCTCTGAATCCGGAGAGATTCGTGCTGCCTGGTCATTTACCTGATTGTAGCGCAGCAGCCAGGCCTAGCTGTGATGTTCAGTGACTTCTCACTAGCACGGGAGCTCAGATACGGTCCGCACGGAGTCTGAACGGAGATCAGACATCGCACACATAAAATACAGATGCAGGTCTCGTCCCTATGTTTACAAACTGATGAGTTATGTTAAAACATTGAATGAAGGTTGCGCACTACTAAATCTCACATCCTTCAGTCTGCACACCAGACCTCACCAATCTGCTGATCTGAGTTTGCACCAGGCCTGCGAGAGTGCGTGCATCAAGGTTCTCTGATGATGCACTAGAGGCCTTGGTGCAAGAGGTGGACAGAAGGAGGAACATCCTACATCCGCCGGGGTGGGGGGGGGGAGGAGGTGGGCAAGAGGCCCTCCAGACAGATGACCAAGAGGCAGTGCGAGGCAGTAGGGGACGAAGTCAATGCCAGGCACCTAGCACCACCAACATGGATGCAGTACAGGAAGAAGTTCAATGCTTTGACACGAATGGTCAAGGTGAGTGAGGCCAACTGTCAAGTGGCGTCTCCAACCAACTGCACCATGCACGACACCCCCCATCACCCACATACCAACAAACTCTTTTAATCAGTACTTAACTCTTCCAATCAGATGCTTCCTCTCACCCATTACCACTGTTGCAAGCCGCACACCCACAACTCATAGGTCACACGCACTGGCAGCTATTCAACCATGACAGACACAGCACCCAAATATCCTGCAGGACACTCACCGTCACATGTCCCGCTTTCTTGCAGGAGAAGGTGGCGCATAACAAGAGACAGCAAGTGGCAGTGGCATTTAGCCCCTCGAGCCTGTTCCGCCATTCAATGAGATCATGGTTGACCTGTGACCTAACTCCATATACCTGCCGCAGCCCCAGAACTCTTAATACCCTTGGTTAACAAAAATCTATCAATCTCAGATTTCAAATTAACAATTGAGCTCGTGTCAACTGCCATTTTCAGAAGAGCGTTCCAAACTTCTACCACCCTTTGCATGTAGAAGCTATTCCTAACTTTAGTCCTGCAAATCCTGGCTCTAATTTTTAGGCTATGTCCCCTAGTCCAGCTCCCCCATTCAAGTATAGGAGATCTCCAAAAACAGGTACTAATGCATCAGCAGCCAGAAGCAATAATCCAGCAAATAAACTGTAAATCCTGCATGGTCTCTTTAATAGCACTGGTGGGGGTCCCCCAGGCCGTCTAAGATATGTTCAGATGGTCATGGTTAAGACAAAGCGTTGGCTGGAGCAATAGTGCCAAAATGATATCTATCCCTTTAAATCAGCGTTGCACACTGATCTAACACATATTCTCCTTACTTTAGATGGTGCTGGCGTTCGTTGTCTGTGCCTGCGCTAACGCCTTTACCAAGATGGCGTCCGGCACACATCATGCTAGAAGCATGTGTGCGCACTTCGGATGCCATTTTGAGACCCTGAAAAACGGGCCCTACACGGCCGAATTTCTAGCCCATACACACTAATAAAGTAAATGTCAGTCTTGACTCAATGGTAGCACGCTCACTTCTGAGGCAAGAGATCGTGGGTTCAAGTCCCACTCCACAGGATTGAGCACACAATCCAGGCTGACACTCCCAGGACAGTACTGAGGGAGCGCTGCACTGTCGGAGGGGCCGGCTTTCGGATGAGACATTAAACCGAGGCCCCGTCTACCCTCTTAGGTGGATGTAAGAAATCACATGGCACTATTCGAAGAAGAGCAGGGGGGTTCTCCCCTGTGTCCTGACCAATATTTATCCCTCAACCAACATCACTAAAACAGATTATCTGGTCTTTATCACATTGCTGTTTGTAGGAGCCTGCTTTGCACAAATAGGCTGCTGCGTTTCCTACATTACAACAGTGGCCACGATTCAAAAATTACTTCATTGGCTGTAAAGGGCCTTGGGACATTCTAAGGTCGTGAAAGGTGCTATATAAATGCAAAGTCTTTCTTTCTTTATGTCTGTGAAACAAAACGGGGAGGCACTTTACATTGAAAATTCTTTGCCCCAGAGTAACTGCCCCTTTATCTTAACATCATTAATTTATGATGTGCAACGATGGTGACAGTGCTTTAGCAGTACTCCAAGGATTAAGAGATGGCGACGAATGATTTTTCCTCGACTTTAACGCATGGTAGGTTTGTGGATAGCAAAAAAAAAACCAGACTCATTGTTAACTATGTTGCTGACTTTAAAAAAAAATGAAGAAATAACAATTGCTTTCTTTAAAATAAAATTACATTTTCAGTTGCTAATTAAAGAGCCCTTAAATCGAATAGTGGTGCTGCATAATCTGCTGTCACTTTAAAGAGTGTGGTTTAAAGCAGTCCCAAAATGTAAATCTCCTCTCCCAAACTTTAAAAGAGGGAATCTCTTCATTATGGAGGGAAAGGAGCCAGAACAGCTGCACAGCATAACTGCATGTTCACAACAGAATGACGTGTTTCAGCACAAGTTGTAGTAAGTGTTGAACACTGCTATCTTTTCTTAGAATCATAGATTCGTACAGCACAGAGGGTGGCCATTCATCCCATCATGCTCGTGCTGGCTCTTTGAAAGAGTTATCCAATTAGTCCTACTCTCCTGCTCTTTATTTCCTCTGCTGGGAATATCTGTACAGAGTTTCTCAATTTGATATCCCCCCCCAATTAAAAACAATAGAAAAGGAAGCCAGTTAAACACGGGTTAAGGTGTCAAAAGTTTTTCTTGGCCTCAGTGGGACAATGTAATCGGAAAAATAGCGTGATGTACACAAGGTGGGTGCGCATCCCACACCCCGCGATTTCATAGAATCATACAGCACAAAAGGAGGCCGTTCGGTCCACTATGTCCATGCCGGCTCTTTGAAAGTGCTATCCAATTAGTGCCACTTCCCTGCTCTTTCTCCATAGTCCTGCAATTTTTCCCATTCAAGTATTTATCTAATTCCCTTTTGAAAGTTACTATTGAATCTGCTTCCACCACCCTTTCAGCAGCGCATTCCAGATCATAACAACTCGCTGTGTAAAAAAAATTCTCCTCATCTCCCCCCTGGTTCTTTTGCCAATTACCTTAAATCTGTGTCCTCTGGTTACTGACCCCCCCGCCAGTGAAAACAGATTCACCCTATGTACTCTATCAAAACCCCTCATAATTTTGAATACCTCAATTAAATCTTCCCTTAACCTTCTCTGCTCGAAGGAGAACAACCCCAGCTTCTCCAGTCACTCCACATAACTGAAGTCTCTCATCCCTGGTACCATTCTAGTAAATCTCTTCTGCACCCTCTCAAGGCCTTTACATCCTTCCTAAAGTGTGGTGCCCAGAATTGAACAGAATACTCCAGCTGAGGCTAATCCCTAACTATCAATTCCCAATTTTAAAGAAAGATTTGCATTTATATAGCGCCTTTCATGACCTAACTAAAACAACCTCTTATGCGCCAGAATGTATTACTCTTGTGTTTTGTTTTTAGTATACATGTGGCATATACAATACCCTATCTGCACACTGTATGCACAAATATATTTCACTGTGTGGCCCACTGCTGCCTCTTGCTTACTGAACCTCATTCCCTGAGATATAATGTGACTTTCAAGTCTTAATTATGGGGTTATAAAGCTTAAGTTAATTGTTGGATATTTGAAAGCTGAATGCTCCGTAACCGTTTTTTTTTGCTAAAATCCTTATTAAGCTTTGAAAGAAGGGCTGTTATTAACTAAAATTGGCACTTGCATATTTCAAAGGAACAGATGAAAAACATTTTGGGAGATGGTTTATAGCGGTACTGTATTTTCTCAGAAGTTTCTTTCCCGCCCCCTGCCTCATCTTTGCCCGTATCCACCCACCCATCTAGATGATAGGAGGTCTAGAATGGACGCCTTGTACTCAGTTACACAATAAACGCAAGTTGGTTTCCAATCTCTTCTGCTCT
Organism: Heptranchias perlo; assembly: GCF_035084215.1. Classification (NCBI taxonomy): domain Eukaryota; kingdom Metazoa; phylum Chordata; class Chondrichthyes; order Hexanchiformes; family Hexanchidae; genus Heptranchias; species Heptranchias perlo. The sequence goes on from NC_090326.1 coordinate 23,993,459, forward strand.
CACAAGGCAGTGGCTGCATAACTGATTGACTGGCACGCAAGCAGCCCGGGAAGGAAAGAATGAAACAACTTGCATTCATATAGCGCCTTTCGTGACCTCAGGACGTCCCAAAGTGCTTTACAATCAATGAAGTGCTTCTGAAGTGTAGTCACTGCTGTAATGGAGGATTAAAAGGAAACACTCCCAATTGAACTCAATAAACTTTCCACTTCCGCTCTTTCCCTGTCCCATGCTGATTGTTGTGAGCTGCTTTTTTTCTATACAAAAGAAGTGCTGTCCCTATGCAAAAAGTGTTTGGCAAACACTTTCACACGATGACATGACTTGCATTAAAACGCGTTATCACATCTCCTGCACATGACATCACTGCAACAAACGGCACACACGCTGTTCCCCTGCCTCTCCTCCCTCCCCGAACAAATTTTTAAAAAGGTTTGTTGGAAAGCCTGCGAAAGGGAAGGGTGTCAGTCGTAGAGTCAAGAGGCAGGACTGTTCCATTTTGTGCCAATAGTGGCCCATTAGCGCCACCTCCTGGCGGCAGGAAAGCCTGTCATGATGTAGCACTGGGGCCAGAGGATCACGGTTAGTCAGTTCAAGGGTCGGGACGGGGAGGCCCTCATTGTACAGTTATAAACCTGCTAAAAGCAACAAACTGAGAGTGAACGAGGACATATAGAGGGTATGGAGCCACCTCTGGAAGTCCTCCAAACCTCCCAAACTTTATGAGATGCCCCCAAATTTTCCCATTAGTCTCTCAGCTTCCAATTGCCTTCTCCCAAGCCACCATCCCATGTTGGCTGATTTTTTGGGTGCATACAGTGACACCACAAGTCCCGGCCAGAATGGAGATGATTGGGTAATTCCCCCATCGATCACACCCGGAGATCGTACTGCTGTAAGTGACTGGGATTGATTTTACAGACGATTTCTGTTTGCTGCAGTTAGTAAAGACTCTTTGCAAATAGACATTGTTTGCTTTGCCGTTTGCTTTGTTTGCTGTAAAATTCACTGTTTGGCTGTCTGTCCCAACCCGCCTCCAAATCATTGGCTGAAACAATGGTGTCAATAGTCACTTGATATTTATTTCTTTTGCAGCCACTGGATTGGTAGCTGCAATCATGTCCACCGTTTCTTGCTCGACAATTGGAGTCAGCGGTGGTCTGCTGAAATCTGTCGGCCAGGTTTGTTGTGGGGGGGGAGTGGTTTTTGCAGTGTTTAAAGAAAAGAAAAAGAATCTGCATTTCTATAGCGCCTTTCACAACCTCAGGGCATTCCAAAGTGCTTTACAACCAGTGAAGTAGTTTTGAAGTGTAGCCACTGTTGTAATGTAGGAAACGAGGCAGCTAATTTATGCACAGCAAGATCCCACAAATAGCATTGTGATAATGACCAGACAATCTGTTTCAGTGATGTTGGTTGAGGGATAAATATTGGCCAGGACACCGGGGAGAGCTCCCTTTCTCTTCTTCGAATAGTGCCATGGGATCTTTTACGTCCTCCTGAGAGGGCAGACAGGGCCTCGGTTTAACGTCTCGTCTGAAAGATGGCACCTCCCACAATGCAGCACTCCCTCAGTACTCAAGCTGCAGTCATGTGTCTGCTGTTTGCGTTCAGATTGGTTACCAGGGGATATGGGGTGAGGGTGGTGGGGGTGTGGGGGTGGGGTGGTGAGGGGGTGGGGTGGTGAGGGGGTGGGGTGGTGAGGGGGTGGGGTGGTGAGGTGGTGAGGGGGTGGGGTGGTGAGGGGGTGGGGGGGTGAGGTGGTGAGGGGGTGGGGGGTGTGGGGTGATGAGGGGGTGGGGGGTGTGGGGGTGGGGGTGAGGGGGTGGGGTGGTGGGGTGGTGAGGGGGTGGGGCAGTGCGGGGGTGAGGGGATGAGGGGGTGGGGTGGTGTGGGGGTAGGGGGTGGGGTGGTGAGGGGGTGGGGTGGTGTGGGGGTAGGGGGTGGGGTGGTGAGGGGGTGGGGTGGTGTGGGGGTGGGGTGGTGTGGGGGTAGGGGGTGGGGTGGTGAGGGGGTATGGTGGTGTGGGGGTGGGGGGTGTGGGGTAGAGCAGAGCGGGGGTAGGGCTGAATTGGTAAGTTCAGGCTAAGTTGTCGGAGATCGAGTGAGCAGTCTTGGAATTCGCTTCAACTTGAGAATGGTGCAAAAAAAAAACAGGACTTAAGTGAAGAGAATTGGGAGATCGAAAAATGTTCAGGCAGTTTCCCTGTAAAGCGGGGGAAATGTGGAAAAGATTATCTGGTAACTTATCCCGTTTTTCAGAAACATCCCAAAGCGATTCACTCAAATTACTCTCACTGTCCAGTTAAAGTGCAGCAGCCATTTTGCAATGTGATGAATGTTCCAGTGAAACTGTTTTTTGGTAATGATTACAGAGGAACAAAAGTCCATGCTCCCCTTTGATTAACTTCATGGGATCTTTAATATCCACCTGGATACACAAAGTGCCTTGGCTTAACATCCGAAGGACACGACCTCAAACAGTTTAGCACTTCCATCAGTACTGCATTGGAGTGTCAGCCTGGACTATGCGTGACAAGTCCTGGAGTGGGGCTTGAACCCACGAGCTTCTGACTCAGGCAAGAGTGCTACCAACTATCCCAAGGTATACTGAAAACTTCTGAAGGAAAGGACTTTTCACTCAGAGCCAGAAGTAAAGTCAGTTAAGAGCCTGTAGCCAAACAGCCACAGAAGCCAAAACCCTCTTTCTCTGCAGGTAACTCATGAGCCAGAGAAAGGGGAAGAAATGTTTTTTCTGTCGTTAGCAAGGGAACCAGAGAAAGGGTTAAACAGAGGACATTTCTTTTGCTGTAGTTAGTTAATTCTACTTTATTTTATGCTGTTTAATTTGGTTTAAAAAAGCTGTCCATTGGTTAGAGTGGCATGTATTAAATGAGAGGACTGCAGCCGATGGTAGATGTACAGCACTCCATCCCTTGACACCACTGTGCAGTACAAATGACCCGAATCCAGAGACCCAATGGCATCGGAGGCTCAGGTATTGCGCCAGCTGGAGCCTGCTCACCAGTCAAAAGCAGGGGTTCTGATTCCTTCCCTTTTAGCAGTGGGAATGGCCTGTCACCAGGACTGACTGGGATAGACGGCAGGAGGAAAAGTAAATGGAAAGGGGCATGTGGAGGTCATGCATCACTCCCCAAGGACCAATTCATGTAACATCAAAGAGCCATTAGTCTGGGAGATCAACCTTGGTCAAGAGAGACCTGGAGCAGTGGTCAAAGGCAGCCCAACTCTGCATCTGTAATATGATGTGCACATCTTTATAAATATTATAGAACCGGTTTGATGCCCCTTAGTTGATTTATTTTACGTAGGCCCTTTAATTATGATTCTGAACTTAAATTGAATTTTACACACATGGAAAGAGAGGGATAATGGCTCGTGAGGCAGAAGCCATGTGAACTGTCATGGAATAACACGCCTTACTCTACAAATTTTTGAAGGTGTCAGGACAAATTGATAAGGCTGTTTGAGAAGCTTATGGAATCCTTTGCTTTATAAATAGAGGCATAGGGTACAAAAGCAAGGAAGTTATGCTAAACCTTCATAAATCACTGGTTAGGCCTCAGCTATTGTGGCCAATTCTGGGCACCACACTTTAGGAAGGATGTCAAGGCCTTAGAGAGGGTGCAGAGGAGATTTACCAGAATGATACCAGGGATGAGGGACTTCAGTTTTGTGGAGAGACTGGAGAAGCTGGGGTTGCTCTCCTTAGAACAGAGAAGGTTAAGGGGGGATTTAATAGAGATGATCAAAATTATGAGGGGTTTTGATAGAGTAAATAAGGAGAAACTGTTTCCACTGGCAGGAGGGTCGGTAACCAGAGGACACAGATTTAAGATAATTGGCAAAAAATCTCGGCGGGGGGAGATGAGAGAATTTTTTTTATGCAGCATGTTGTTATGATCTGGAATACACTACTCTGAAAGGGTGGTGGAAGCAGATTTAGTAATAACTTTAAAAACGGAATTAGATAAATACTTGAAAAGGAGAAAATTGCAGGGCTATGGAGAAAGAGCAGGGGGAGCGGGACTAATTGGATAGCTCTTTCAAAGTGCCAGCATGGTCACAATGGGCCGAATGGCCTCCTTCTGTTCTGTAAGATTCTATGAAATCCCGGGGTGTCGGATGCGCACATGCCTTGTGTAAAACATCCTGTTTTTCCGATTACATTGTCCTGCTGAGGCCAAGAAAAGCTTTTGACACCTTAACCCGTGTTTAGCTGGCTTCCTCTTCTATTATTTTTGATGGGGGGGGATATCAAATTGAGAAACTCTGTACAGATATTCCTAGCAGAGGAAATAAAATCATAGAAAGCACTCCAAACAATGGGGGTTATTTGGGCTTTGGGCGATAGTGTAAAACGGGTGGTATCAGATCAGCAGCCTGTAATATATCTCTCCCGATTTTCATTCATATTGACTTCAATGGAAATGGAAATCGGGAGAGATGTATAACTGGCGGCTGATCTACTATCACCCATTTTACATTATCGCCCAAAGTCAAAATTACCTCCTACGGGCTTACAACATGAAACCCCCTGTGGAAAAAGACAGCCATTCTTTGTAAGCTAAGTTTTCAGTTAAACCGAGCACCGTTCTCACCATGACTATGTCACATGCAGTCACTTCGGTGATGGGTTCTGAAGTGACTTAAACCATAAAGCTTTTCTTGCGAGTAATCCGAAAATCAGCTCTGCCAATCAATTTTTCAGAAGACACTAACCCCTTTAACAGTCCAGTCTCTCGTGAGATTCCGCCAATCTCGGATGGTGTTTTTGAGATATGTAAAGCCAGGTTTGAGTCTCACCTTTTCGATTCGTAGCCACTTACCAAGTGAAGCTTCTGCCAGAAATCCTGGTCCTCGGTCACGCCTCTAAGGCTGGGAGGTAGGTACCAAAAGCAGACGTTTGTATACTCCGGCTAAGGATACAACAAGGTGCGTACAAAATTATTACCTCACTCAGCAACACATGCAAGAATATTTGAACACATCATTCAAGCGTTTTTTTTGAAACCACACACAAGTGTCAGATATTCGATTCTGAAATTCCAGGGTGAGGTTAACGTTACGCGCTGGTCACTGAAGGGACGGGGTTATTCCTCTGACCTTCTGAGGGGATCAGCTGGGGGTCATCTTAACTCTGGGCGATGGTGTAAACTGGCCGAAGTTTAATTAGTTGCCCGTTACGCAATCAATGGAAAGAAAAAAATATCGAGCGTTGGGCCGGGGTTAGCAAGCACAGCTACTGATTCTATGCTGTAGGGCAGGAGTTAAAAAATGGCCAGAGCACAGCTGAAAATTTTTAACTTCTGGTCAGCTGATAGGGGAAATAAAAGTAAATCGCACTCTCAAGGTGGGGACGGTCTTTTGTGATTGGGGTTGATGCACATTGTTGAACCAGAAGAGAGAGAGCTTTACACTGCTTCTAGCCCCACTGTACATCATCTGTCAGTGCTTGATGCTCTCACTGGGTTTCCAAAGTGGAAGACTATTCCATTCCTTAGCACCTTGACGAACAAAGAATAAAAGGAACTCCCCTCACCAACAGAAAGTGCAACAAGCCGTATTCAATGGGCAAAGGCGGCTAGTTTGTTAAGATTTTGTAGAGTAGAAAATACATGCAGGTTTTGAAAGTTGCCATGGAGCTTAGAACTCAGGAGATTCAGAAATTATATCCTGGGAAGGAACCATCGTGATTTGCTGTTGGCTAAGCCCACATTTTATCTTCTTGTTAAAGATCCCTCTTCCTATGGATAGCATTATAAGTGGGCAAGTGATTTACAGTCATCCAAACACTAAGGGGGTCATTTTAATTTAATCCGCCCAGCATCGATGGAAAGTAAAACGGGCGGCTGACCCGATCCCGTCAGTTGCCCGCTGAGCGGGTTAGCTTGAAATGACCTCCCGAGAGTATATGGTAGTCTCAAACACACTTCCTTCCCTGTCTGAGCCTGAACGGTGTGGTCAGGGTCTTTGACTGTACCAAGCAATCACACCCAAAACCCAATCCGGTCACCAGTATTAGTCATTGGATGGTGCATGGGAGCAGGAGGCAGCTTTAATTCAGCTTCTCCTCCCCTCCTTCACCACACACACACACACCCTCGCCCCAGCTAGGGGACACTGAGGTCAACGATAGTGTTCTACAATTTACTCAGCTAAGATCAGGTAACTTCCCATGGGCCTGAGGATTGAATTCTGGGGCCTTCCTGACCTAAGAGAGGTCTTTAAGATTATGAAAGGGTTCGATAGGGTAGACGTAGAGAAGATGTTTCTACTTGTGGGGGAGACCAAAACTAGGTGTCATAAATATAAAATAGTCACTGATAAATCAAATTAGGAATTCAGGTGAAACTTCTTTACTCAGAGAGTGATTAGAATGTGGAACTCACTACCACAAGGAGTAGTTGAGGCGAAAAGCATAGATGCATTTAAGGGGTAGCTGGATAAACACACGAGGGAGAAAGGAATAGAAGGATATGTTGATGGAGTTACTTGAAGAGGGGTGGGAGGAGGCCCGTGTGGAGCATAAACACCGGCATGAGCCAGTTGGGCCCAATGGCCTGTTTCTGTGCTGTACATTCTGTGTAATTCTATACATAAGGCTCAGCACCGTGTTAGGTCCAGTGAAATCGCAGAAGCTTAAAATTTTCATAGTCCAGTGCGCAATGACTGGTGGGAGGGGTTCAGAAATAAAAGTGCTTCCAAGCGAGACGGATAACTGAGACCCACGTCGGCTACACGCCCTCTAACTGCCATGATTAGTTTAACAAAGCCGTCCAATTTTCACACACAGATTTAAATTTCATTCTGCTGTGTTCCAGATTTCAAGGAAATAGATAAATAGAAATCTAAAATCAAACAAATGGCTGACATCTTGCAGGAAACATCTTTTTATCTAACTGACAACAACAACTTGCATTTATATAGCGCCTTTAACATAGTAAAACGTCCCAAGGCACTTCACAGGAGCGATTATCAAACAAAATTTGACACCGAGCGATATAAGGAGATATTAGGACAGGTGACCAAAAGCTTGGTCAAAGAGGTAGGTTTAAAGGAGCAACTTAAAGGAGAGAGAGGTAGAAAGGTTTAGGGATTTTTAGACAATGCACATACGAACATACAAAAATAACAGGAAGGAAAAGACCAGATGGTCCATCAAACCTGCCCCCCACCATGATGGCCGGAGCATTGTGACTAAACACTCCCCCCACCCACCCCCACCGCATCATGTAATCTCCTGGAAGAGGCAAACCCAGGGACAATAAGGGAAAAAATACACTGGAACATTCCTCTCCGACCCCCCTCAAGCGATTGAAACCAGTCCAGGAGATCACATGGACCAAGTGTTATCTGTAAAGTCACTTATCTTCTATATGATGTGCTCTCTGCCCCAGTCAGGAACCGGTCCAGCTCCCTCCTGAAGGCAATACAGAGAGTCGGCACCCACCACACCAGCCGGGAACACATCCCAGAGACTCACTACTCTCTGAAAAGAAGAACTCCCTAACATCCAGTCTATTCCTACTCTTCCATAGTTTAAACTCATGTCCCCTGGACCTCCCCAATCTGCTAAACTGGAATAATCTCTCAATAGGGACACTATCCAGCCCTTTAATTATTTTATAGACCTCCATCAGGTCACCTCTAAGTCTATGCTGCTCTAAAGTAAATGGACCAAGGCCCTTGAGCCTCTAGTGAGCCAGTGACTCTCCTCGATTTCAGGCTGCCTTCTGATGGTCGGTGGTATAACAAGGTACAATTGCAGAGAATGGGAACTTGAGCAGTCACTCCCCCTCGGGGTTACTGGGAGGGGTGGGGGGCAGGAGACATCAAGGTCAAATATTGCTTACCTCCAAAATCAGCCTGAATTCCTTCCTCTTCTTAATCTCATCAGCCAAATACCTGCAATTAGAATCAAACGCTGTTTTACTCCATGGGTATCAAATTATAAGCATCAACTTATTGCCACTTTTATAAACTGTCCAAGACCATACACCACAGCAAGCTCGACAAGCCAGATACCAGGTCTAATGCTGCCTCTGTGAGTAGTATCATCAATGTATTGTACTTGATTTGCAAGGCAGAAATTCTGAAGAATTATAGGCTGAGTGATGCCAAAATACACTTGCATGTTCCAATCCATTCTGATCCAGCATAGGTCTTTCCTTAGCTCTCACTGTTCAAGGCTGGTGAGTGGTACATGAAGATTTATTGCAAGCAGTGCGAGAGCTATTACCACTTAGATTAAATTAGGGCAAAATGACATGCGCCTCAGATATATAGACCTATCACTTCTACGCTAGTACAGGTCTTGTTGTGTTATTCCCAATACCTACTGTATTTATCAAAACTAAGATTTTTTTTAAATGACCACGCAGAACCAGACGTGACCTGTGACCCCATCTCTGCCCTGCCGACTGCATTATTGCATTCACGTCTGTATCAAACTATGGAGTGGGGTCTTGTAGGGCTCCTTTCAAACTGTCTTGGAAGCAACCTGAGTAAATTGCAGGCACCAAAACAGCTGAAAGAGCTTTACTGTTGCAGCATAGATCAGCCAAATCAAGACTGAACCGGGGGAATGGCATCTATGTGTCACATATAATAATGCCCAGTGATTACAGCTGGTAGCCTGGCAATAAGAAAGAAAGAACGTGCATTTCTATAGCGTCTTTCAGGGCCTCAGGACGTCCCAAAGCGCTTTACAGCCAATGAAGTACATGTGAAGCGTAGTCACTGTTGTAATGTAAGAAACTCAGTAGCCAATTTGCGCACAGCAAGATCCCACAGACAACAACGTAATAATGACCAATTAATCTGTGGTTAGTGATGTTCGTTAAGGGATAAATATTGGCCAGGACACCAAATTCTCCTGCTCTTCGTCGAATAGTGCCGTGGAATCTTTTATGTCCACCTGAGAGGGCAGGTGGGGCCTCGGTTTAACATCTCATCCAAAAGACAGCACCTCTGACAGTGCAGCACTCCCTCAGTACTGCACTGCAGTATCAGCCTATATTATGTGCTCAAGTCTCTGGAGTGGGACTTGAACCCACGACCTTCTGACTCAGAAGCGAGAGTGCTACCACTGAGTCACAGCTGACAGCTAGCCTATCTATGCCGGATGAACTGCCAGTGTTGATTTGGGTATCTTATTTATATAGCCTTAAATCAAACTAAGAGCTCTCTCCCTCCTCCATTAAGATGCTCCTTAAAACCTACCTCTTTGACCAGGTTTTTGGTCACCTGTCCTAATATCTCCTTATATGGCTCCGCGTCAAATTTTGTTTGATAATCGCTCCTGTGAAGCGCCATGTTCTACTACTTTAAAGGCGTAGGCGTACCCCAGGCCCTTACTAATTCTAATGATGTTGGTCTCTGGACTGTGAGCTATTTTCACAGCTCACAGCTGCCACTTGTCAAAGATATGTGCTGTTCCTGTCATTTATCTCTGAGCCAGGTTCCAACCCATGACCGCTGAGTTCATGTATAGAATAAGTATGACTCTGTGTCAGGGTCCACGTAATGTACATTACAGTAATACATCAGCAGTTTGCATTTATATAGCGCCTTTAGTGTAGTAAAACATCCCAAGGCGCTTCAGAGGAGCGTTATCAAACAAGATTTGACACCGAGCCACATAAGGAGATATTAGGACAGGTCAAAGAGGTAGGTTTTAAGGAGCGTCTTAATGGAGGAGACCGAGGTCGAGAGGCGGAGGGGTATAGGGAGGGAATTCCAGAGCATAGGGCCTAGGCAGCTGAAGGCACGGCCGCCAATGGTGGGGCGAAGGAAATCGGGGATGCACAAGAGGCCAGATTTGGAGGAGAACAGAGATCTCGGAGGGTTGTAGGACTGTAGGGCTGGAGGAGGTCACAGAGATAGGGAGAGACGAGGCCATAGAGGGATTTGAAAACAAGGATAAGAATTTTAAAGTCGAGGCGTTGCTTGTACCTAGTTGCCAGATTGGGTGTTAAATATACCAAGCCATTGTCATATATCCATTCATTGTCACCAGTACAATTCTAATGTCCTAAACTGTAACTCTGCCTGTTGTGTCCTGTTTTCACATGATGCTACAAGATGATATTCACCCCAACATTCATACTTAAAGGCGCAATAGCATTTTTTAAAAAATATGTAGCGGAATAATAACAACAACTTTCATATAGCACCTTTAACGTAGTAAAACATCCCAAAGCGCTTCACAGGAGCGTAAATCAGACAAAATAAATTGACATCGAGCCAAAGAAGGAGGCATTAGGACAAGTGACCAAAAACTTGGTCAAAGAGGTAGGTTTTAAGGCAGGTCTTAACAACAGCAGAATGTGCCTGGTGAGGGTTTACAGCCATCTTGAGCATATCCCTGTGATATAATTCAGGATCAATGTGATCTCCTGGACTAGTTTTGATCATCTAAAAGGGGTCGGAGAGGAATTTTCCAGATTCTTTTACCCTAATTAGCCGGGTTTTTAAAAAATCTGTTTTCTTCCCTCTCCCAGGAGATTACATGTCTCTGGATGGGTGGGAAGTGTCTGTATCATGATGCATAAGGCATCTTAACTATATGGGACAGGCTAGATGGACCAGTTGGTCTTTTCCTGTCCAACATTTTCGCATGTTCCTGTTGAAAGTTATGCCGATTGCAATAATCCATTTACTGGTTACTTTACTTTCTGAAGAGTCAGCTTCACGGAGTTCGGGAGCTGGCTCATCCAACCATTCTCCCAAGTCACTTTGTAGCTGCAAAATATCCTGTTGGCCAGTTCAGTGATGATGTTTCTTTTATCAGATAACTGTGCAATGAAACAAAGAGGCTTCTTCTTTCAACTAATTCTGGAAAAAACACTTGCCAAGTTAGTTCTTGAAAATCTGTCGAACAAGATTGGTAGTTTTCGGAGTCTGGTTTCGACAGAGTCTATAATTAGGAATTTGGTGAGTGAGGGGATTCAGTGCAGTAAGGGGTGAGGTGCATTTGATCAGTCAGCAGAGAGGAGCGTACCGAGAGCGGAGAGGAGCGTACCGAGAGCGGAGAGGGGCGTACCGAGAGCGGAGAGGAGAGTACCGAGAGTGGAGAGGAGAGTACCGAGAGTGGAGAGGGGCGTACCGAGAGCGGAGAGGGGCGTACCGAGAGCGGAGAGGAGAGTACCGAGAGCGGAGAGGAGCGTACCGAGAGCGGAGAGGAGAGTACCGAGAGCGGAGAGGAGCGTACCGAGAGCGGAGAGGAGAGTACCGAGAGCGGAGAGGGGCGTACCGAGAGCGGAGAGGAGAGTACCGAGAGCGGAGAGGAGCGTACCGAGAGCGGAGAGGGGCGTACCGAGAGCGGAGAGGAGAGTACCTAGAGCGGAGAGGAGAGTACCGAGAGCGGAGAGGAGCGTACCGAGAGCGGACAGGAGCGTACCGAGAGCGGAGAGGAGCGTGCGGAGAGGAGCGTACCGAGAGCGGAGAGGAGCGTACCGAGAGCGGAGAGGAGCGTACCGAGAGCGGAGAGGAGCGTGCGGAGAGCGGAGAGGGGCGTGCGGAGAAGAGCGTACCGAGAGCCGAGAGGAGCGTACCAAGAGGAGCGTACCGAGAGCAGAGAGGAGCGTACCGAGAGCGGAGAGGAGCGTGCGGAGAGGAGCGTACCGAGAACGGAGAGGAGCGTGCGGAGAGCGGACAGGAGCGTACCGAGAGCCAAGAGGAGCGTGCGGAGGGGAGCGTACCGAGAGCGGAGAGGAGCGTACCGAGAGCGGAGAGGAGCGTGCGGAGAGGAGCGTACCGAGAGCGGAGAGGAGCGTACCGAGAGCGGAGAGGAGAGTACCGAGAGCGGAGAGGAGAGTACCGAGAGCGGAGAGGAGTGTACCGAGAGCGGAGAGGAGCGTGCGGAGAGGAGCGTACCGAGAGCGGAGAGGAGCGTACCGAGAGTGGAGAGGAGAGTACCGAGAGTGGAGAGGAGAGTACCGAGAGCGGAGAGGAGAGTACCGAGAGTGGAGAGGAGTGTACCGAGAGCGGAGAGGAGAGTACCGAGAGCGGAGAGGAGAGTACCGAGAGTGGAGAGGAGAGTACCGAGAGAGGAGAGGAGAGTACCGAGAGCGGAGAGGAGAGTACCGAGAGCGGAGAGGAGAGTACCGAGAGCGGAGAGGAGAGTACCGAGAGTGGAGAGGAGAGTACCGAGAGCGGAGAGGAGAGTACCGAGAGCGGAGAGGAGTGTACAGAGAGCGGAGAGGAGAGTACCGAGAGTGGAGAGGAGAGTACCGAGATAGGAGAGGAGAGTACCGAGAGCGGAGAGGAGAGTACCGAGAGCGGAGAGGAGAGTACCGAGAGCGGAGAGGAGAGTACCGAGAGCGGAGAGGAGAGTACCGAGAGCGGAGAGGAGAGTACCGAGAGTGGAGAGGAGAGTACCGAGAGTGGAGAGGAGAGTACCGGGAGCGGAGAGGAGCGTATCGAGAGCGGAGAGGAGAGTACCGGGAGCGGAGAGGAGCGTACCGAGAGCGGAGAGGAGTGTACCGAGAGTGGAGAGGAGAGTACCGAGAGCGGAGAGGAGAGTACCGAGAGCGGAGAGGAGAGTACCGAGAGTGGAGAGGAGAGTACCGAGAGTGGAGAGGAGAGTACCAAGAGTGGAGAGGAGAGTACCGAGAGTGGAGAGGAGAGTACCGAGAGTGGAGAGTACCGAGAGCGGAGAGGAGAGTACCGAGAGTGGAGAGGAGAGTACCGAGAGTGGAGAGGAGAGTACCGAGAGTGGAGAGGAGAGTACCGAGAGTGGAAAGGAGAGTACCGAGAGCGGAGAGGAGTGTACCGAGAGCGGAGAGGAGAGTACCGAGAGCGGAGAGGAGCGTACCGAGAGCGGAGAGGAGAGTACAGAGAGTGGAGAGGAGAGTACCGAGAGTGGAGAGGAGAGTACCGGGAGCGGAGAGGAGTGTACCGAGAGTGGAGAGGAGAGTACCGGGAGCGGAGAGGAGCGTACCGAGAGCGGAGAGGAGTGTACCGAGAGCGGAGAGGAGAGTACCGAGAGCGGAGAGGAGAGTACCGAGAGTGGAGAGGAGAGTACCGAGAGCGGAGAGGAGAGTACCGAGAGAGGAGAGGAGAGTACCGAGAGTGGAGAGGAGAGTACCGAGAGTGGAGAGGAGAGTACCGAGAGTGGAGAGGAGAGTACCGAGAGCGGAGAGGAGAGTACCGAGAGTGGAGAGGAGAGTACAGAGAGTGGAGAGGAGAGTACCGAGAGTGGAGAGGAGAGTACCGAGAGTGGAGAGGAGAGTACCGAGAGTGGAGAGTACCGAGAGCGGAGAGGAGAGTACCGAGAGCGGAGAGGAGAGTACCGAGAGTGGAGAGGAGAGTACCGAGAGTGGAGAGGAGCGTACCGAGAGTGGAGAGGAGAGTACCGAGAGCGGAGAGGAGAGTACCGAGAGAGGAGAGGAGAGTACAGAGAGCGGAGAGGAGAGTACCGAGAGTGGAGAGGAGAGTACCGAGAGTGGAGAGGAGAGTACCGAGAGTGGAGAGGAGAGTACAGAGAGTGGAGAGGAGAGTACCGAGAGCGGAGAGGAGAGTACCGAGAGTGGAGAGGAGAGTACCGAGAGTGGAGAGGAGAGTACAGAGAGCGGAGAGGAGAGTACCGAGAGTGGAGAGGGGCGTACCGAGAGTGGAGAGGAGAGTACCGAGAGCGGAGAGGAGAGTACCGAGAGTGGAGAGGGGCGTACAGAGAGTGGAGAGGAGAGTACCGAGAGCGGAGAGGAGAGTACCGAGAGTGGAGAGGAGTGTACCGAGAGAGGAGAGGAGAGTACCGAGAGTGGAGAGGAGAGTACCGAGAGTGGAGAGGAGAGGACCGAGAGCGGAGAGGAGAGTACCGAGAGTGGAGAGGAGAGTACCGAGAGTGGAGAGGAGAGTACCGAGAGTCGAGAGGAGAGTACCGAGAGCGGAGAGGAGAGTACCGAGAGTGGAGAGGAGAGTACAGAGAGCGGAGAGGAGAGTACCGAGAGTGGAGAGGGGCGTACCGAGAGCGGAGAGGAGAGTACCGAGAGTGGAGAGGAGTGTACCGAGAGTGGAGAGGAGAGTACCGAGAGTGGAGAGGAGAGTACCGAGAGTGGAGAGGAGAGTACCGAGAGTGGAGAGGAGAGTACCGAGAGTGGAGAGGAGAGTACCGAGAGCGGAGAGGAGAGTACCGAGAGCGGAGAGGAGAGTACCGAGAGTGGAGAGGAGAGTACCGAGAGTGGAGAGGAGAGTACCGAGAGCGGAGAGGAGTGTACCGAGAGTGGAGAGGAGTGTACCGAGAGTGGAGAGGAGAGTACCGAGAGTGGAGAGGAGAGTACAGAGAGTGGAGAGGAGAGTACCGAGAGTGGAGAGGAGAGTACCGAGAGTGGAGAGGAGAGTACAGAGAGTGGAGAGGAGAGTACCGAGAGCGGAGAGGAGAGTACCGAGAGTGGAGAGGAGAGTACCGAGAGCGGAGAGGAGAGTATCGAGAGTGGAGAGGAGTGTACCGAGAGTGGAGAGGGGCGTACCGAGAGCGGAGAGGAGAGTACCGAGAGCGGAGAGGAGAGTACCGAGAGCGGAGAGGAGAGTACCGAGAGCGGAGAGGAGAGTACCGAGAGTGGAGAGGAGAGTACAGAGAGTGGAGAGGAGAGTACCGAGAGTGGAGAGGAGATTACCGAGAGTGGAGAGGAGAGTACCGAGAGTGGAGAGGAGAGTACAGAGAGTGGAGAGGAGAGTACCGAGAGTGGAGAGGAGAGTACCGAGAGTGGAGAGGAGAGTACCGAGAGCGGAGAGGAGAGTACCGAGAGTGGAGAGGAGAGTACAGAGAGTGGAGAGGAGAGTACCGAGAGTGGAGAGGAGAGTATCGAGAGTGGAGAGGAGAGTACCGAGAGCGGAGAGGGGCGTACCGAGAGCGGAGAGGAGAGTACCGAGAGCGGAGAGGAGAGTACCGAGAGCGGAGAGGAGAGTACCGAGAGTGGAGAGGAGAGTACCGAGAGTGGAGAGGAGAGTACAGAGAGTGGAGAGGAGAGTACAGAGAGTGGAGAGGAGAGTACCGAGAGCGGAGAGGAGAGTACAGAGAGTGGAGAGGAGAGTACCGAGAGTGGAGAGGAGAGTACCGAGAGCGGAGAGGAGAGTACCGAGAGTGGAGAGGAGAGTACCGAGAGAGGAGAGGAGAGTACCGAGAGTGGAGAGGAGAGTACCGAGAGTGGAGAGGAGAGTACTGAGAGCGGAGAGGAGAGTACCGAGAGTGGAGAGGAGAGTACCGAGAGTGGAGAGGAGAGTACCGAGAGCGGAGAGGAGAGTACCGAGAGCGGAGAGGAGAGTACCGAGAGCGGAGAGGAGAGTACCGAGAGTGGAGAGGAGAGTACCGAGAGCGGAGAGGAGAGTACCGAGAGAGGAGAGGAGAGTACAGAGAGTGGAGAGGAGAGTACCGAGAGTGGAGAGGAGAGTACAGAGAGTGGAGAGGAGAGTACAGAGAGTGGAGAGGAGAGTACCGAGAGCGGAGAGGAGAGTACCGAGAGTGGAGAGGGGCGTACCGAGAGTGGAGAGGAGAGTACCGAGAGTGGAGAGGAGAGTACCGAGAGTGGAGAGGAGAGTACCGAGAGCGGAGAGGAGAGTACCGAGAGTGGAGAGGAGAGTACCGAGAGCGGAGAGGAGAGTACCGAGAGTGGAGAGGAGAGTACCGAGAGCGGAGAGGAGAGTACCGAGAGCGGAGAGGGGCGTACCGAGAGCGGAGAGGAGAGTACCGAGAGTGGAGAGGAGAGTACCGAGAGTGGAGAGGAGAGTACCGAGAGTGGAGAGGAGAGTACCGAGAGCGGAGAGGAGAGTACAGAGAGTGGAGAGGAGAGTACCGAGAGCGGAGAGGAGAGTACCGAGAGTGGAGAGGAGAGTACCGAGAGTGGAGAGGAGAGTACCGAGAGTGGAGAGGAGAGTACCGAGAGCGGAGAGGGGCGTACCGAGAGCGGAGAGGAGAGTACCGAGAGTGGAGAGGAGAGTACCGAGAGTGGAGAGGAGAGTACCGAGAGTGGAGAGGAGAGTACCGAGAGTGGAGAGGAGAGTACAGAGAGTGGAGAGGAGAGTACTGAGAGTGGAGAGGAGAGTACCGAGAGTGGAGAGGAGAGTACAGAGAGTGGAGAGGAGAGTACAGAGAGTGGAGAGGAGAGTACCGAGAGCGGAGAGGAGTGTACCGAGAGCGGAGAGGAGAGTACCGAGAGTGGAGAGGAGAGTACCGAGAGTGGAGAGGAGAGTACCGAGAGTGGAGAGGAGAGTACCGAGAGTGGAGAGGAGAGTACCGAGAGTGGAGAGGAGAGTACCGAGAGTGGAGAGGAGAGTACAGAGAGTGGAGAGGAGAGTACCGAGAGCGGAGAGGAGAGTACCGAGAGTGGAGAGGAGAGTACCGAGAGTGGAGAGGAGAGTACCGAGAGCGGAGAGGAGAGTACCGAGAGCGGAGAGGGGCGTACCGAGAGCGGAGAGGAGAGTACCGAGAGCGGAGAGGAGAGTACCGAGAGTGGAGAGGAGAGTACCGAGAGCGGAGAGGAGAGTACCGAGAGTGGAGAGGAGAGTACCGAGAGTGGAGAGGAGAGTACAGAGAGCGGAGAGGAGAGTACCGAGAGCGGAGAGGAGAGTACAGAGAGCGGAGAGGAGAGTACCGAGAGCGGAGAGGAGCGTACCGAGAGCGGAGAGGAGAGTACCGAGAGCGGAGAGGAGAGTACCGAGAGTGGAGAGGAGAGTACCGAGAGCGGAGAGGAGAGTACCGAGAGTGGAGAGGAGTGTACCGAGAGTGGAGAGGAGAGTACCGAGAGTGGAGAGGAGAGTACCGAGAGCGGAGAGGAGAGTACCGAGAGTGGAGAGGAGAGTACCGAGAGCGGAGAGGAGAGTACCGAGAGTGGAGAGGAGTGTACCGAGAGTGGAGAGGAGAGTACCGAGAGTGGAGAGGAGAGTACCGAGAGCGGAGAGGAGAGTACCGACAGCGGAGAGGAGAGTACCGAGAGTGGAGAGGAGAGTACCGAGAGTGGAGAGGAGAGTACCGAGAGCGGAGAGGAGTGTACCGAGAGCGGAGAGGAGAGTACCGAGAGCGGAGAGGAGAGTACCGAGAGCGGAGAGGAGCGTACCGAGAGTGGAGAGGAGAGTACCGAGAGTGGAGAGGAGAGTACCGAGAGTGGAGAGGAGAGTACCGAGAGCGGAGAGGAGAGTACCGAGAGCGGAGAGGAGAGTACCGAGAGTGGAGAGGAGAGTACCGAGAGTGGAGAGGAGAGTACCGAGAGTGGAGAGGAGAGTACCGAGAGTGGAGAGGAGCGTACCGAGAGTGGAGAGGAGAGTACAGAGAGCGGAGAGGAGAGTACCGAGAGCGGAGAGGAGAGTACCGAGAGTGGAGAGGAGAGTACCGAGAGCGGAGAGGAGAGTACCGAGAGTGGAGAGGAGAGTACCGAGAGCGGAGAGGAGAGTACCGAGAGTGGAGAGGAGTGTACCGAGAGTGGAGAGGAGAGTACAGAGAGCGGAGAGGAGAGTACCGAGAGCGGAGAGGAGCGTACCGAGAGTGGAGAGGAGAGTACCGAGAGCGGAGAGGAGCGTACCGAGAGTGGAGAGGAGAGTACAGAGAGCGGAGAGGAGAGTACCGAGAGCGGAGAGGAGCGTACCGAGAGTGGAGAGGAGAGTACCGAGAGCGGAGAGGAGAGTACCGAGAGTGGAGAGGAGAGTACCGAGAGCGGAGAGGAGAGTACCGAGAGTGGAGAGGAGTGTACCGAGAGTGGAGAGGAGAGTACCGAGAGTGGAGAGGAGAGTACCGAGAGCGGAGAGGAGAGTACCGAGAGCGGAGAGGAGAGTACCGAGAGCGGAGAGGAGCGTACCGAGAGTGGAGAGGAGAGTACCGAGAGCGGAGAGGAGAGTACCGAGAGCGGAGAGGAGAGTACCGAGAGCGGAGAGGAGAGTACCGAGAGTGGAGAGGAGAGTACCGAGAGTGGAGAGGAGAGTACCGAGAGTGGAGAGGAGAGTACCGAGAGTGGAGAGGAGAGTACCGAGAGCGGAGAGGAGAGTACCGAGAGTGGAGAGGAGAGTACCGAGAGTGGAGAGGAGAGTACTGAGAGTGGAGAGGAGTGTACCGAGAGCGGAGAGGAGAGTACAGAGAGTGGAGAGGAGAGTACCGAGAGCGGAGAGGAGAGTACCGAGAGCGGAGAGGAGAGTACCGAGAGTGGAGAGGAGCGTACCGAGAGTGGAGAGGAGAGTACCGAGAGTGGAGAGGAGCGTACCGAGAGTGGAGAGGAGAGTACCGAGAGTGGAGAGGAGAGTACAAAGAGCGGAGAGGAGAGTACCGAGAGCGGAGAGGAGAGTACAGAGAGCGGAGAGGAGAGTACCGAGAGTGGAGAGGAGAGTACCGAGAGTGGAGAGGAGAGTACCGAGAGCGGAGAGGAGAGTACCGAGAGCGGAGAGGAGAGTACCGAGAGCGGAGAGGAGAGTACCGAGAGTGGAGAGGAGGGTCCCGAGAGTGGAGAGGAGAGTACCGAGAGCGGAGAGGAGAGTACAGAGAGTGGAGAGGAGAGTACCGAGAGCGGAGAGGAGAGTACCGAGAGCGGAGAGGAGAGTACCGAGAGTGGAGAGGAGAGTACCGAGAGTGGAGAGGAGAGTACCGAGAGTGGAGAGGAGAGTACAGAGAGTGGAGAGGAGAGTACCGAGAGTGGAGAGGAGAGTACCAAGAGTGGAGAGGAGAGTACCGAGAGTGGAGAGGAGCGTACCGAGAGCGGAGAGGAGAGTACCGAGAGTGGAGAGGAGGGTCCCGAGAGTGGAGAGGAGAGTACCGAGAGCGGAGAGGAGAGTACAGAGAGTGGAGAGGAGAGTACCGAGAGCGGAGAGGAGAGTACAGAGAGTGGAGAGGAGAGTACCGAGAGCGGAGAGGAGAGTACCGAGAGTGGAGAGGAGAGTACCGAGAGTGGAGAGGAGAGTACAGAGAGTGGAGAGGAGAGTACCGAGAGTGGAGAGGAGAGTACCGAGAGCGGAGAGGAGAGTACAGAGAGTGGAGAGGAGAGTACCGAGAGCGGAGAGGAGAGTACCGAGAGCGGAGAGGAGAGTACCGAGAGCGGAGAGGAGAGTACCGAGAGCGGAGAGGAGAGTACAGAGAGTGGAGAGGAGAGTACCGAGAGTGGAGAGGAGAGTACAGAGAGTGGAGAGGAGAGTACCGAGAGCGGAGAGGAGAGTACCGAGAGCGGAGAGGAGAGTACAGAGAGTGGAGAGGAGAGTACCGAGAGTGGAGAGGAGAGTACCGAGAGTGGAGAGGAGAGTACCGAGAGTGGAGAGGAGAGTACCGAGAGCGGAGAGGAGAGTACCGAGAGTGGAGAGGAGAGTACCGAGAGTGGAGAGGAGAGTACCGAGAGTGGAGAGGAGAGTACAGAGAGAGGAGAGGAGAGTACCGAGAGTGGAGAGGAGAGTACCGAGAGTGGAGAGGAGAGTACCGAGAGTGGAGAGGAGAGTACCGAGAGTGGAGAGGAGAGTACCGAGAGTGGAGAGGAGAGTACCGAGAGCGGAGAGGAGAGTACCGAGAGCGGAGAGGAGAGTACAGAGAGTGGAGAGGAGAGTACCGAGAGTGGAGAGGAGAGGACCGAGAGTGGAGAGGAGAGTACCGAGAGCGGAGAGGAGAGTACCGAGAGTGGAGAGGAGAGTACCGAGAGCGGAGAGGAGAGTACCGAGAGTGGAGAGGAGAGTACCGAGAGTGGAGAGGAAAGTACCGAGAGCGGAGAGGAGAGTACCGAGAGTGGAGAGGAGAGTACCGAGAGCGGAGAGGAGAGTACCGAGAGCGGAGAGGAGAGTACCGAGAGCGGAGAGGAGAGTACCGAGAGCGGAGAGGAGAGTACCGAGAGCGGAGAGGAGAGTACCGAGAGTGGAGAGGAGAGTACCGAGAGTGGAGAGGAGAGTACCGAGAGTGGAGAGGAGAGTACCGAGAGTGGAGAGGAGAGTACCGAGAGTGGAGAGGAGAGTACCGAGAGTGGAGAGGAGCGTACCGAGAGTGGAGAGGAGAGTACAGAGAGTGGAGAGGAGAGTACCGAGAGTGGAGAGGAGTGTACCGAGAGTGGAGAGGAATGTACCGAGAGTGGAGAGGAGAGTACCGAGAGTGGAGAGGAGAGTACCGAGAGCGGAGAGGAGTGTACCGAGAGTGGAGAGGAGAGTACAGAGAGTGGAGAGGAGAGTACCGAGAGCGGAGAGGAGAGTACCGAGAGCGGAGAGGGGCGTACCGAGAGCGGAGAGGAGAGTACCGAGAGCGGAGAGGAGAGTACCGAGAGCGGAGAGGAGAGTACAGAGAGCGGAGAGGGGCGTACCGAGAGCGGAGAGGAGAGTACAGAGAGCGGAGAGGAGAGTACCGAGAGTGGAGAGGAGAGTACCGAGAGCGGAGAGGAGAGTACCGAGAGCGGAAAGGAGAGTACCGAGAGAGGAGAGGAGAGTACCGAGAGTGGAGAGGAGAGTACCGAGAGTGGAGAGGGGCGTACCGAGAGCGGAGAGGAGAGTACCGAGAGTGGAGAGGAGAGTACCGAGAGCGGAGAGGAGAGTACCGAGAGCGGAGAGGAGAGTACCGAGAGCGGAGAGGAGAGTACCGAGAGTGGAGAGGAGAGTACCGAGAGTGGAGAGGAGAGTACCGAGAGTGGAGAGGGGCGTACCGAGAGCGGAGAGGAGAGTACAGAGAGAGGAGAGGAGAGTACCGAGAGCGGAGAGGAGAGTACCGAGAGTGGAGAGGAGAGTACCGAGAGCGGAGAGGAGAGTACCGAGAGTGGAGAGGAGAGTACCGAGAGTGGAGAGGAGAGTACCGAGAGTGGAGAGGAGAGTACCGAGAGCGGAGAGGAGAGTACCGAGAGTGGAGAGGGGCGTACCGAGAGCGGAGAGGAGAGTACCGAGAGCGGAGAGGAGAGTACCGAGAGTGGAGAGGGGCGTACCGAGAGCGGAGAGGAGAGTACCGAGAGCGGAGAGGAGAGTACCGAGAGTGGAGAGGGGCGTACCGAGAGCGGAGAGGAGAGTACCGAGAGCGGAGAGGAGAGTACCGAGAGCGGAGAGGAGAGTACCGAGAGCGGAGAGGAGAGTACCGAGAGCGGAGAGGAGAGTACCGAGAGCGGACAGGAGAGTACCGAGAGCGGAGAGGAGAGTACCGAGAGCGGAGAGGAGAGTACCGAGAGTGGAGAGGAGAGTACCGAGAGTGGAGAGGAGAGTACCGAGAGTGGAGAGGAGAGTACCGAGAGTGGAGAGGAGCGTATCGAGAGCGGAGAGGAGAGTACCGAGAGTGGAGAGGAGAGTACCGAGAGTGGAGAGGAGAGTACCGAGAGTGGAGAGGAGAGTACCGAGAGTGGAGAGGAGAGTACCGAGAGTGGAGAGGAGAGTACAGAGAGTGGAGAGGAGAGTACCGAGAGTGGAGAGGGGCGTACCGAGAGCGGAGAGGAGAGTACCGAGAGCGGAGAGGAGAGTACCGAGAGCGGAGAGGAGAGTACCGAGAGTGGAGAGGAGAGTACAGAGAGCGGAGAGGAGAGTACAGAGAGTGGAGAGGAGAGTACCGAGAGCGGAGAGGAGAGTACAGAGAGTGGAGAGGAGAGTACAGAGAGCGGAGAGGGGCGTACCGAGAGCGGAGAGGAGAGTACTGAGAGTGGAGAGGAGAGTACCGGGAGCGGAGAGGAGAGTACCGAGAGTGGAGAGGAGAGTACCGAGAGTGGAGAGGAGAGTACCGGGAGCGGAGAGGAGAGTACCGAGAGCGGAGAGGAGAGTACCGAGAGTGGAGAGGAGAGTACCGAGAGCGGAGAGGAGAGTACCGAGAGCGGAGAGGAGAGTACCGGGAGCGGAGAGGAGAGTACCGAGAGTGGAGAGGAGAGTACCGGGAGCGGAGAGGAGAGTACCGAGAGCGGAGAGGAGAGTACCGAGAGTGGAGAGGAGAGTACCGGGAGCGGAGAGGAGAGTACCGAGAGTGGAGAGGAGAGTACCGAGAGTGGAGAGGGGCGTACCGAGAGCGGAGAGGAGAGTACCGAGAGCGGAGAGGAGAGTACAGAGAGCGGAGAGGAGAGTACCGAGAGCGGAGAGGAGAGTACAGAGAGCGGAGAGGGGCGTACCGAGAGCGGAGAGGAGAGTACAGAGAGCGGAGAGGAGAGTACCGAGAGTGGAGAGGAGAGTACCGAGAGCGGAGAGGAGAGTACCGAGAGCGGAGAGGAGAGTACAGAGAGCGGAGAGGAGAGTACCGAGAGTGGAGAGGAGAGTACCGAGAGCGGAGAGGAGAGTACCGAGAGTGGAGAGGAGAGTACAGAGAGTGGAGAGGAGAGTACCGAGAGCGGAGAGGAGAGTACCGAGAGAGGAGAGGAGAGTACCGAGAGCGGAGAGGAGAGTACCGAGAGAGGAGAGGAGAGTACCGAGAGCGGAGAGGAGAGTACAGAGAGCGGAGAGGGGCGTACCGAGAGCGGAGAGGAGAGTACCGAGAGCGGAGAGGAGAGTACCGAGAGCGGAGAGGAGAGTACCGAGAGCGGAGAGGAGTGTACCGAGAGCGGAGAGGAGAGTACCGAGAGCGGAGAGGAGAGTACCGAGAGCGGAGAGGAGAGTACCGAGAGCGGAGAGGAGTGTACCGAGAGCGGAGAGGAGAGTACTGAGAGCGGAGAGGTGAGTATCGAGAGCGGAGAGGAGTGTACCGAGAGTGGAGAGGAGAGTACCGAGAGTGGAGAGGAGTGTACCGAGAGTGGAGAGGAGAGTACCGAGAGTGGAGAGGAGAGTACCGAGAGTGGAGAGGAGAGTACCGAGAGTGGAGAGGAGTGTACCGAGAGTGGAGAGGAGAGTACCGAGAGCGGAGAGGAGAGTACCGAGAGCGGAGAGGAGAGTACTGAGAGCGGAGAGGTGAGTATCGAGAGCGGAGAGGAGTGTACCGAGAGTGGAGAGGAGAGTACCGAGAGTGGAGAGGAGTGTACCGAGAGTGGAGAGGAGAGTACCGAGAGTGGAGAGGAGTGTACCGAGAGTGGAGAGGAGTGTACCGAGAGTGGAGAGGAGTGTACCGAGAGAGGAGAGGAGAGTACCGAGAGCGGAGAGGAGAGTACCGAGAGCGGAGAGGAGAGTACCGAGAGTGGAGAGGAGAGTACTGAGAGTGGAGAGGAGAGTACCGAGAGTGGAGAGGAGAGTACCGAGAGCGGAGAGGGGCGTATCGAGAGTGGAGAGGAGTGTACCGAGAGTGGAGAGGAGAGTACCGAGAGTGGAGAGGAGAGTACCGAGAGCGGAGAGGAGAGTACAGAGAGAGGAGAGGAGAGTACCGAGAGTGGAGAGGAGAGTACCGAGAGTGGAGAGGAGTGTACCGAGAGTGGAGAGGAGAGTCCCGAGAGTGGAGAGGAGAGTACCGAGAGCGGAGAGGAGAGTACCGAGAGCGGAGAGGAGAGTACCGAGAGCGGAGAGGGGCGTATCGAGAGTGGAGAGGAGTGTACCGAGAGTGGAGAGGAGAGTACCGAGAGCGGAGAGGGGCGTACCGAGAGCGGAGAGGAGAGTACCGAGAGCGGAGAGGAGAGTACCGAGAGCGGAGAGGAGAGTACCGAGAGTGGAGAGGAGAGTACCGAGAGCGGAGAGGAGAGTACCGAGAGTGGAGAGGAGAGTACCGAGAGTGGAGAGGAGAGTACCGAGAGCGGAGAGGGGCGTACCGAGAGCGGAGAGGAGCGTACCGAGAGTGGAGAGGGGCGTACCGAGAGTGGAGAGGAGAGTACTGAGAGCGGAGAGGTGAGTATCCAGAGCGGAGAGGAGAGTACAGAGAGCGGAGAGGAGAGTACCGAGAGCGGAGAGGAGAGTACCGAGAGAGGAGAGGAGAGTACCGAGAGCGGAGAGGAGAGTACCGAGAGAGGAGAGGAGTGTACCGAGAGAGGAGAGGAGAGTACCGAGAGTGGAGAGGAGAGTACAGAGAGTGGAGAGGAGAGTACCGAGAGCGGAGAGGAGAGTACCGAGAGCGGAGAGGAGAGTACCGAGAGCGGAGAGGAGAGTACAGAGAGCGGAGAGGGGCGTACCGAGAGCGGAGAGGAGAGTACCGAGAGCGGAGAGGAGAGTACCGAGAGCGGAGAGGAGAGTACCGAGAGCGGAGAGGAGAGTACCGAGAGAGGAGAGGAGAGTACCGAGAGTGGAGAGGAGAGTACAGAGAGTGGAGAGGAGAGTACCGAGAGCGGAGAGGAGAGTACCGAGAGCGGAGAGGAGAGTACCGAGAGCGGAGAGGAGAGTACAGAGAGCGGAGAGGGGCGTACCGAGAGCGGAGAGGAGAGTACCGAGAGCGGAGAGGAGAGTACCGAGAGCGGAGAGGAGAGTACCGAGAGCGGAGAGGAGTGTACCGAGAGCGGAGAGGAGAGTACCGAGAGCGGAGAGGAGAGTACTGAGAGCGGAGAGGTGAGTATCGAGAGCGGAGAGGAGTGTACCGAGAGTGGAGAGGAGAGTACCGAGTGTGGAGAGGAGTGTACCGAGAGTGGAGAGGAGAGTACCGAGAGTGGAGAGGAGAGTACCGAGAGTGGAGAGGAGAGTACGGAGAGTGGAGAGGAGAGTACCGAGAGTGGAGAGGAGAGTACCGAGAGTGGAGAGGAGAGTACCGAGAGTGGAGAGGAGTGTACCGAGAGTGGAGAGGAGAGTCCCGAGAGTGGAGAGGAGAGTACCGAGAGCGGAGAGGAGAGTACCGAGAGCGGAGAGGGGCGTATCGAGAGTGGAGAGGAGTGTACCGAGAGCGGAGAGGAGAGTACCGAGAGCGGAGAGGGGCGTACCGAGAGCGGAGAGGAGAGTACCGAGAGCGGAGAGGAGAGTACCGAGAGCGGAGAGGAGAGTACCGAGAGCGGAGAGGAGAGTACCGAGAGCGGAGAGGGGCGTACCGAGAGCGGAGAGGAGCGTACCGAGAGTGGAGAGGGGCGTACCGAGAGTGGAGAGGAGAGTACTGAGAGCGGAGAGGTGAGTATCAAGAGCGGAGAGGAGTGTACCGAGAGTGGAGAGGAGAGTACCGAGAGCGGAGAGGGGCGTACCGAGAGCGGAGAGGAGTGTACCGAGAGTGGAGAGGAGAGTACTGAGAGCGGAGAGGTGAGTATCGAGAGCGGAGAGGAGTGTACCGAGAGCGGAGAGGAGAGTACCGAGAGCGGAGAGGAGAGTACCGAGAGCGGAGAGGAGAGTACCGAGAGCGGAGAGGAGAGTACCGAGAGCGGAGAGGAGAGTACCGAGAGCGGAGAGGAGAGTACCGAGAGCGGAGAGGAGAGTACCGAGAGCGGAGAGGAGAGTACCGAGAGCGGAGAGGAGAGTACCGAGAGCGGAGAGGAGAGTACCGAGAGTGGAGAGGAGAGTACCGAGAGTGGAGAGGAGAGTACCGAGAGTGGAGAGGAGAGTACCGAGAGTGGAGAGGAGAGTATCGAGAGTGGAGAGGAGAGTACAGAGAGTGGAGAGGAGAGTACCGAGAGCGGAGAGGGGCGTACCGAGAGCGGAGAGGAGAGTACCGAGAGTGGAGAGGAGAGTACTGAGAGCGGAGAGGAGAGTACCGAGAGCGGAGAGGAGAGTATCGAGAGTGGAGAGGAGAGTACAGAGAGTGGAGAGGAGAGTACCGAGAGCGGAGAGGAGAGTACCGAGAGTGGAGAGGAGAGTACCGAGAGTGGAGAGGAGAGTACCGAGAGCGGAGAGGGGCGTACCGAGAGCGGAGAGGAGCGTACCGAGAGCGGAGAGGAGCGTGCGGAGAGCGGAGAGGAGCGTGCGGAGAGCGGAGAGGAGCGTGCGGAGAGCGGAGAGGAGCGTGCGGAGAGCGGAGAGGAGAGTACCGAGAGTGGGTCACAGCAACAACAGAACAAAACTGCAGTGTGACGTCGCAGGTAAGGCTGGTCGGTGATTGGTTGTGATTATCTCTTCTGTTTTCTTCTTTCTTAGGACTGTGGGCTCAGTAACTTATAGCATAAAACTAAATTTTTTTTTAAAAACTAAACTTACTTTAAGTAAATTAAACAAGGCCAGTACTTGGTTCAACCTAAGAATAATTTGATTGGCATTGTAGTAATCAATTAAATAAAAAAAAGTTATGACAGGGCAGGAGATGTGTTGCAGCTGCAATATGTGGGAGCTAGGGACAGTTTTGTCCAGAGCGACTCCATCTGCGGTAAGTGCCTGCAGCTCGAGGAACTTCAGCTCCAAGTTGAGGAGCTGGAGTCCGAGCTGCAGACATTGCGAGGCATCGGAGAGGGGGAAAGTTACCTGGACACTTTGATCCAGGAGGCAGTCACGCCCCTTAGACTAATTACTGTAGAATTGGCATGTGGTCAGGGACAGGAGGGTGTGACTGCAAGTGAGGCAGGTATGGGGATCCAGGAGGTAGCATTGCAGGAGCCTCAGCCTCTGCACTTGTCCAATAGATACGAGGTTCTTGCAGCCGAGTGCAGGAACTGCAGGGAGGATGAGCAAACTGACCACGGCACCGTGGTTCAGGGGGCCATTCAAGTGGGGGGAGTAAAAAGGAATGTGGTTGTAGTAGACGACAGTATAGTTAGAGGGATAGATACTGTTCTCTGCTGCCAAGAGCCAGAGTCCTGAAGGCTGTGTTGCCTACCCAGTGCCAGGGTTAAGGACATCTCCTCAGGGCTGGAGAGAAACTTGGAGGGGGAGGGGGAGGATCCAGTTGTCGTGGTCCACGTAGGTACCAACGACATAGGTAGGACTAAAAAAGAGGTTCTGCTGAGGGAGTTTAAGCAGCTAGGGACTAAATTAAAAAGCAGAACCACAAAGGTGATAATCTCCGGATTATTACCTGAGCCACGAGCAAATTGGCACCGGGTAAATCAGATCAGAGAGATGAATGCGTGGCTCAAAGATTGGTGTGGGAGAAGTGGGTTTTGATTCGTGGGACACTGGCACCAGTACTGGGGTAAGAGGGAGCTTTTCCGTTGGGACGGGCTTCACTTGAACCATGCTGAGACCAGTGCTCTGGCAAACCGAATAACTAGGGCAGTAGAGAAGGCTTTAAACTAAATAGAGGGGGGGAGGGCTCAGGTGGGGCGAAGTTTAGATTGATAAAGAGAAAGGACAAGGAAGTAGTACAGGAAAGTGATGGGGGTAATGATAAACAGAGTGTGTCAGGGAGGGACAGAGTGTACAAACATAAGAGTGCACTAGCAAATGGGGTGGGGGTAGGAAAGAATGTTAAAAAGACAAAATTAAAGGTTCTTTATCGCGCAGCATTCGTAATAAGATAGATGAATTGACGGCACAAATAGAAACAAATGGGTATGATCTTGTGGCCATTACAGAGACATGGTTGCAAGGTGACCAAGGTTGGGAGATAAATATTCAGGGGTATTTAACATTTCGGAAGAATAGGAAGAAAGGTAAAGGTGGTGGGGTAGCTCTGTTAATAAAGGATGAAATTGGTATAATAGTGAGAAATGATCTTGGCTCAGATCAAGATGTCAAATCAATTTGGGTGGAGGTAAGAAATAGCAAGGGAAAGAAATCACTGGTGGGAGTAGTATATAGGTCCCCTAACAGTAGTTACACTGTAGGGCAAAATATAAATCAGGAAATAAGGGGGGCTTGTAAAAAAGGTAATGCAATAATCATAGGCGATTTTAACTTTCACATAGATTGGACAAATCAAATTGGCAAAAATAGCCCTGAGGAGGAGTTCATAGAGTGTATTAGGGACTGTTTCTTAGACCAATACATCGGGGAACCAACCAGGGAACAGGCCATTTTGGATCTGGTAATGGGTAACGAAACGGGATTAATTATTGATCTCAAAGTAAAGGATCCCTTGGGAAGCAGTAATCATAACATGTTAGAATTTCACATCCAGTTTGAGAGCGAGGCTCTTGGGTCTGAAACTACTGTATTAAACTTAAATAAGGGCAATTATTAAGGAATGAGGGTGGAATTGGCTAAAGTGGACTGGGTAAATAGATTAGATGGTATGATGGTGGATAAGCAGTGGCAAACATTTAAAAAGATATTTTATGACTCTCAACAAAAATATATCCCTGTGAGGAGGAAAGACTCCACAAAAAGGGTGAACCAACCATGGCTAACTAAGGAAGTGAAGGATTGTATCAGGTTAAAAGAAAAAGCATACAACATGGCAAAGATTACTGGTAAGCCCGAAGATTGGGAAAACTTTAAAAACCAGCAAAGGATGATTAAAAGAATAATAAAGAGGGAGAAAATAAATTATGAGAGTAAACTAGCAAGAAATATAAAAACTGACAGTAAAAGCTTCTACAAGTATATAAAAAGGAAGAGGGTAGCTAAAGTAAACATTGGTCCCTTAGAGGATGAGACTGGGGAAATAATAATGGAAAACAAGGAAATGGCAGAGGAATTGAACAGATATTTTGTATCTGTCTTCACAGTAAAAGACACTAATAACATACCAATAATAGTAGAAAATCAAGGGGCATAGGGGAGGGAGGAACTAAAAACAATCACTATCACTAAAGAAAAAGTACTAGGGAAACTGATGGGTCTAAAGGCTGACAGGTCCCCGGGACCTGATGGCTTGCATCCGAGGTCTTAAAGGAAGTGTTAAAAGAGATAGTGGATGCATTGGTTGTAATCTTCCAGAATTCACTAAATTCTGGAAAGGTCCCAGCGGATTGGAAAACTACAAACGTAACACCCCTGTTCAAGAAGGGACTGAGACAGAAAGCAGGTAACTATAGACTAGTTAGCCTAACATCTGTCATTGGGAAAATGCTAGAATCCATTATTAAGGAAGTAGTAGCAGGACATTTGGAGACTCATAATACAATCAAGGAGAGTCAACATGGCTTTATGAAGGGGAAATCATGTCTGACAAATTTACTAGAGTTCTTTGAGGAAGTAACGGGCAGGGTGTATAAAGGGGAACCAATGGATGCAGTATATTTGGATTTCCAAAAGGCATTCGATAAGATGCCACATAAAAGATTACTGCACAAGATAAAAGCTCATGGTGTTGGGGGTAATATACTGGCATGGATAGAGGATTGGCTAACTAACAGAAAACAAAGAGTCGAGATAAAAGGGTCATTTTCAAAATGGCAATCTGTAACTAGTGGGGTGCTGCAGGGATCAGTACTTGAGCCTCAACTATTTACAATATAGATCAATGACTTGGATGAAGGAACAGTGTCTTGAGGCCAAATTTGCTGATGATACAAAGATCGGTGGAAAAGCAAGCTGCAAGGATACAAAGTGTCTGCAAAGGGATATTGACAGGTTAAGCGAATGGGCAAAAATTTGGCAGATGGAATATAATGTGGGAAAATGTGAAGTCATCCAATTTGAGAGGAAAAATAAAAAAGCAAAATCTTATTTGAATGGAGAAATACTACAAAATGCTGCGGTACAGAGGGATCTGGGTGTCCACGTACATGAAACACAAAAAGTCAACATACAGGTGCAGCAGGTAATCCGGAAGGCAAAAAGAATATTGGCCTTTATTTCTAGGGGGCTGGAGTATAAAAGCAGGGAGGTCATGCTACAAGTGTACAGGGTGAGACCACACCTGGAGTACTGCGTACAGTTCTGCTGCCCTTATTTAAGGAAGGACATACATACTTGCATTGGAGGCAGTTCAGGAGGCAGTTCAGAGAAGGTTCACTAGGTTGATTCCAGGTATGGAAGGGTTGTCTTATGAGGAAAGATTGAACAGGTTGGGTCTATACTCATTGGAGTTTAGAAGAATGAGAGGAGATCTTATTGAAACATACAAGATTCTGAGGGGACTCAATACGGTAGATGCTGAGAGGATGTTACCCCCTGATGGGGGAATCTAAAACTAGGGAGCATAGTATCAGAATAAGGGGTCGCACGTTTAAAACGGAAATGAGAAGGAATTTCTTCTCCCAGAGGGTGGTGAATCGTTGGAATTCTTTACCCCAAAAAGCTGTGGAGGCTGAGTCATTGAATACAGTCAAGGCTGAGTTAGACAAAGTTTTGATCAGCAAGGGAGTCAAAGGATATAGGGAAAGGGCAGGAAAGTGGAGTTGAGGTAAAAATCAGATCAGCCATGATCTCATTAAATGGCGGAGCAGGCTCGAGGGGCCGAATGGCCTACTCCTGCTCCTATCCCTTTTTTTATTTGTTCATGGGATGTGGGCGTCGCTGGCGAGGCCAGCATTTATTGCCCATCCCTAATTGCGCTTGAGAAGGTGGTGGTGAGCCGCCTTCTTGAACCGCTGCAGTCCGTGTGGTGAAGGTTCTCCCACAGTGCTGTTAGGAAGGGAGTTCCAGGATTTTGACCCAGCAACGATGAAGGAACGACGATATATTTCCAAGTCAGGATGGTGTGTGACTTGGAGGGGAACGTGCAGGTGGTGTTGTTCCCATGTACCTGCTGCTCTTGTCCTTCTAGGTGGTAGAGGTCGCGGGTTTGGGAGGTGCTGTCGAAGAAGCCTTGGTGAGTTGCTGCAGTGCATCCTGTGGATGGTACACACTGCAGCCACAGTGCGCCGGTGGTGAAGGGAGTGAATGTTTAGGGTGGTGGATGGGGTGCCAATCAAGCAGGCTGCTTTGTTCTGGATGGTGTCGAGCTTCTTGAGTGTTGTTGGAGCTGCACTCATCCAGGCAAGTGGAGAGTATTCCATCACACTCCTGACTTGTGCCTTGTAGATGGTGGAAAGGCTTTGGGGAGTCAGGAGGTGAGTCACTCGCCACAGAATACCCAGCCTCTGACCTGTTCTTGTAGCCACAGTATTTATATGGCTGGTCCAGTTAAGTTTCTGGTCAGTGGTGACCCCCAGGATGTTGATGGTGGGGGATTCGGCGATGGTAATGCTGTTGAATGTCAAGGGGAGGTGGTTAGACTCTCTCTTGTAGGAGATGGTCATTGCCTGGCACTTGTCTGGCGTGAATGTTACTTGCCACTTATGAGCCCAAGCCTGGATGTTGTCCAGGTCTTGCTGCATGCGGGCATGGACTGCTTCATTATCTGAGGGGTTGTGAATGGAACTGAACACTGTGCAATCATCAGCGAACATCCCCATTTCTGACCTTATGATGGAGGGAAGGTCATTGATGAAGCAGCTGAAGATGGTTGGGCCTAGGACACTGCCCTAAGGAACTCCTGCAGCAATGTCCTGGGGCTGAGATGATTGGCCTCCAACAACCACTACCATCTTCCTTTGTGCTAGGTATGACGCCAGCCACTGCAGAGTTTTCCCCCTGATTCCCTTTGACTTCAATTTTACTAGGGCTCCTTGGTGCCACACTCGGTCAAATGCTGCCTTGATGCCAAGGGCAGTTACTCTCACCTCACCTCTGGAATTCAGCCCTTTTGTCCATGTTTGGACCAAGGCTGTAATGAGGTCTGGAGCCGAGTGGTCCCGGCGGAACTCAAACTGAGCATCGGTGAGCAGGTTATTGGTGAGTAAGTGCCGCTTGATAGCACTGTCAACGACACCTTCCATCACTTTGCTGATGATTGAGAGTAGACTGATGGGGCGGTAATTGGCTGGATTGGATCTGTCCTGCTTTTTGTGGACAGGACATACCTGGGCAATTTTCCACATTGTCGGGTAGATGCCAGTGTTCTAGCTGTACTGGAACAGCTTGGCTAGAGGCGCAGCTAGTTCTGGAGCACAAGTCTTCAGCACTTCAGCTGGGATGTTGTCGGAGTCCAACGCCTTTGCTGTATCCAGTGCACTCAGCCGTTTCTTGATATCACGTGGAGTGAATTGAATTGGCCGAAGACTGGCTTCTGTGATGGTGGGGATATTGGGAGGAGGCCGAGATGGATCATCCACTCGGCACTTCTGGCTGAAGATGGTTGCAAACACTTCAGACTTGTCTTTTGCACTCACGTGCTGCTCTCCGCCATCATGGAGGATGGGGATGTTTACAGAGCCTCCTCCTCCCGTTAGTTGTTTAATTGTCCACCACCATTCACGACTGGATGTGGCAGGACTGCAGAGCTTTGATCTGATCCGTTGGTTGTGGAATCGCTTAGCTCTGTCTATAGTATGTTGCTTCCGCTGTTTAGCATGCATGTAGTCCTGAGTTGTAGCTTCACCAGGTTGGCACCTCATTTTTAGGTATGCCCGGTGCTGCTCCTGGCATGCTCTTCCACACTCTTCATTGAACCAGGGTTGATCCCTTGGCTTGTTGGTAATGGTAGAGTGAGGAATATGCCGGGCCATGAGGTTACAGATTGTGCTGGAATACAATTCTGCTGCTGCTGATGGCCCACAGCGCCTCATGGATGCCCAGTTTTGAGCTGCTAGATCTGTTCTGAATCTATCCCATTTAGCACGGTGGTAGTGCCACACAACACGTTGGATGGTGTCCTCAGTGCGAAGACGGGACTTTGTCTCCACAAGGACTGTGCGGTGGCCACTCCTACCAATACTGTCATGGACAGATGCATTTGCGACAAGTAGATTGATGAGGACGAGGTCAAGTAAGTTTTTCCCTCGTGTTGGTTCGCTGACCATCCTGCTGCAGGCCCAGTCTGGCAGCTCGGTCCTTCAGGACTCGGCCAGCTCGGTCAGCAGTGGTGCTACTGAGCCACTCTTGGTGATGGACATTGCAGTCCCCCACCCAGAGTATATTCTGTGCCCTTGCTACCCTCAGTGCTTCCTCCAAGTGGTGTTCAACATGGAGGAGGACTGATTCATCAGCTGAGGGAGGGCGGTAGGTGGTAATCAGCAGGAGGTTTCCTTGCCCATGTTTGACCTGATGCCATGAGATTTCACGGGGTCCAGAGTCAATGTTGAGGACTCCCAGGGCCACTCCCTCCTGACTGTATATCACTGTACCGCCACCTCTGGTGGGTCTGTCCTGCCGGTGGGACAGGACATACCCAGGGATGGTGATGGAAGCGTCTGGGACATTGGCTGAAAGGTATGATTCTGTGAGTATGGCTATGTCAGGCTGTTGCTTGACTAGTCTGTGGGACAGCTCTCCCAATTTTGGCACAAGTCCCCAGATGTTTGGTGAGGAGGACTTTGCAGGGTCGACTGGGCTTGGTTTGCCGTTGTCGTGTCCGGTGCCTAGTGGTCCGATGCCAGGTGGTCCGTCCAGTTTTATTCTTATTGTGACTTTTTTTAGCGAGATTTTACAACTGAGTGGCTTGCTCGGCCATTTCAGAGGGCAATTAAGAATCAACCACATTGCTGTGGGTCTGGAGTTACATATAGGCCAGACCGGTCTAGCCTAAATGTGACTCCAGACCCACAGCAATGTGGTTGATTCTTAATTGCCCTCTGAAATGGCCGAGCAAGCCACTCAGTTGTAAAATCTCCGTAAAGGACATTAGTGAACCAGATGGGTTTTTACGACAATCCGGTAGTTTCATGGCCACCATTACTGATACTGGTATTTTAATTCCAGATTTTATTTAATTAATTGAATTTTTTTCATTAATTGAATTGAATTTAAATTCCCCATCTGCCGTGGCGGATTTGAACTCATGACTCCGGATTATTAGTCCAGGCCTTATGATCTTATGCATTTTACAAAGTGCCACCAAATCCTGGAAACTAATCAATAAACGGATCAACAAACCATGTTTGTGGCTGACATTAGTCATTAGATTTCCTGGTGTCATGTATATTGGGAAATTCCAGAACATTCTGAAAATCATCTGCGAATCTTTTGATGATAGTGGTGGTGATTAAACCGACCAGATGTCAATTCTTCCTACTCCTCAACTAGACTTAAAAGATCACCCTATTCATGAAAAAGCGTTGTCCCAAAGTTGCCTCTGCTTATTTACAAATGTAAGGCACAATGATAAAAAAAAACACATTGAAATACAGCCTCATTCCACTTCTTGGGATATTGTTATAATGTAGGTGAGACGTGACTCTTTTGGCTCTCCTCCCTGCTCTAGGGGCAAGATATTTGCTCAACACTTTCTTGAAGATGGTACCCCTTTAAAGGAGCAGTGCACTTAAATTCGAGACTCGGGCCCTAAAATGTCTGAGCTCTAGGATGATGGAATGGAAGATGTCCGCTATGGGGGGAGGTGCAAGAATTTGGAATGGAATATGGTCGTGCCAGAACTCTCCCCCATTTCTGGAGGCTCTTTAAATTCCAGTGAGGTGGTGGGGGTGGGGGGGCAGTGTTTGGGTGAACCTTCTGCCCACCTCCCCACACCAAATGGGTGTGTCTGGGGGAGTTCCTGGACCACCCCCGCGTCCCCAGGAAATTATGCCCCAGCACCCTTATAAAATCATAGGAGAACTCAGGGCAGCTGAGAGACTTGAGGAGGCTCCAAACGTTGGGCAGAGAAAGGCAATCCATCTGGAAGGGTCTCTCCGCCGTCAGAGCAGCATGGTTCCACTCCGAGCAGCAGTCTAGGGCGGGTGTCATCGAAGCACCCCTGTACGTGCGATGTGAATGCCCCCCTTGGACCCCTCAGTTTGGGGTGGGGGTCTGCATCTTTGGGCAGCTGATAGAGTAGAAGCCCAAGAAAATCAGGGCCTCTGCGCTTCATCAGAGAATTTGTGGAGTCCACATAAGAAAAGAAAAACCACGAGCCATCGACTAAATTGCTAAAACCATAGCAGTTTGATGCCCAGACCCTGTAAGTGCAATCTGTACATTATATTATCAGTGTTTCTTCAAGGGGGGGGGGGGATGGGGAGGTAGGACAAATCGATTTAATTGATCGCATCTTTCCTGGGGATTTATAGGACTGACATTTGGGAATGAGGTCTTCTTATAACCAGGTTATTTCAAAATGCATTTAGTGTAGCACTGCAGCATTGATCTAACATAACTGGGGCTATTGAGTTCAGCAAACCTACGTGTTGGTTGTTCACAAGTACTCTGCTGGACAAAGACAGATTTCATCTTGAAGCAGTCTATCTGACGCCTCCCACAGAGTGCCATGTTAGGTTTTGTGCTTCAAGGAAGAGATCCCAAACCCAGTAAGCATCAGCTTGGCTGAAGGAAGCGGCCAGTCCCCTAAGAGTGCAGTCCATCCAATGCCAACTGGAAATCTCCCCACTCTCAAATAAATCCCGCTCCATATCGGGAGATGTCATTGCAACCACCCAACAAGGGGGCGTTGGCACCTCAGTCGCCTTGGCTCAGTCACAAACAGCTAAAGACAAATCCCAGAGGCAAAAGCATTAAATCGTCAGGTCATTCTTTTTTGGAAAAAAAAGGGGGTTGACATCAAGAAAAATGTCCGTCTTGCTTTCGCTGTTTAAAGAGATTGGTATCGGACAGGAGTCATGCCTCACTTGTTTTCTAGTGATGTCTCAAGAAGTGTTAGGACGATGTGATTTACATCATTTTGTCCTATACTTGTAAATAAACAGGAGTAGGTTTGTCATCATTAATGTCTTCTTGTCTTCTTTCTGTGTTGCACATTTGTCTGAATCTAGAAGCAGGAGACACAATATATTTCACACCCAACCTTCAGCCAGCTGGGTTCCGCCAGGCTATCATACATTGAGATTCTGATTTGCAGTAAGGTGTCCATTTTAGGGCATCCCCTTTCAAATCTACTGCGGCAATAAACTGATTTATGTGAGTCAGTTACTAATGCAGATTCTGTGCTGTCAATAGAACAAGACCTGCTCCATTCAGTGTCTTTAATAAAGAAATATTAGGGATGAGCTGGACAGTCATGTTTAGAGTAACGTATTCTCTGATTTGAACGTCAGACTACATCTCAAAATGGCACTAGTTTATTGAGGGCATAATCTCTGATTTCTTAGCATTTTTCCCATCGGAAGTATCCTGATTGTCAGGAAATGAAATTAAACGGAGTCCCAATGAATCTTTGCTAAGAAACTTTATGTTGAGTCTGGATTCCCTTTCAGTGGGAATGTACAGCGATGAATAGTTTAAAGACCAACTGGCTGATGACATGAACAACTCTGTATTCCTGATTCTACACACATTAATTAAAGGTCCCACTGACATCATAGAATAGAGACATAGACTTTCCCCTCTTCAATCTTTCATAACACAAACATTACATCACCTAGACTGCAGCCTCCGATTAATTTTTAAAAAGAGGGAGCGAGGAGTTAACAAGTAAAAGACACGTTGGACAGGTATTTAGAAGAACTCAGAGCAAAAATGGAAAGACTTGCAAATGCTGGAAATCTGAAATAAAAAACAGAAAGTGCTGGAAATACGCAGCACGCGTGTCAGCACCTGCGTAAGAGAAAAGACAAGTTGTGATATTATGGGTGTGTAATCTGTCATCAAGCAGACAGCTGATCTCTTAGCCTTCAGTCTGATGACACCCAAAACATTATAAACTGTCCTTTCTCTTTACAGAGGCTGAAAGACCTGCTGCGTAGTTCTAGCATTTCCTGTTTTTATTTAGCAAAAGCACTTGCCCTAATGGGCAGCCACATTCTGAAACTTAATGTACAACCCTGAAGTGTGATTAAAGTATTAATACTGCCGCTGGCCTCAGTTATTGTGTGCCTTTGGATACCTGTCATAAATCATGGGTACACAAAATAAATGATAATAACAATGAATCACTC
Organism: Heptranchias perlo; assembly: GCF_035084215.1. Taxonomy (NCBI): domain Eukaryota; kingdom Metazoa; phylum Chordata; class Chondrichthyes; order Hexanchiformes; family Hexanchidae; genus Heptranchias; species Heptranchias perlo. The sequence continues at coordinate 24,029,827 of NC_090326.1, forward strand.
CACTTGTTTATAATGCTGTAGTATCATTGATCTCCTGTTGGTGGTGCTGCTGACTTCTGCTGACCAGCCTAGGAGTGACACAGCAGCACCACAGTAATACAGCAGGACCACAGTGAATACTGCAGGTCCACAGTAATACAGCAGGACCACAGTAATACAGCAGGTCCACAGTAATACAGCAGGACCACAGTGAATACTGCAGGTCCACAGTAATACAGCAGGACCACAGTAATACAGCAGGTCCACAGTAATACAGCAGGACCACAGTAATACAGAAGGCCCACAGTAATACAGCAGGTCCACAGGAATACGGAAGGACCACAGTAATACTGCAGGACCACAGTAATACAGAAGGACCACAGTAATACAGCAGGTCCACAGTAATATAGCAGGACCACAGTAATACAGAAGGACCACAGTAATACAGAAGGACCACAGTAATACAGCAGGTCCACAGTAATATAGCAGGACCACAGTAATACAGAAGGACCACAGTAATACAGAAGGACCACAGTAATACAGAAGGACCACAGTTACACAGCAGGACCACAGTGAATACTGCAGGTCCACAGTAATACAGCAGGACCACAGTTACACAGCAGGACCACAGTGAATACTGCAGGTCCACAGTATTACAGCAGGACCACAGTGAATACTGCAGGTCCACAGTAATACAGCAGGTCCACAGTAATACAGCAGGTCCACAGTAATACAGCAGTTCCACAGTAATACAGCAGGACCACAGTAATACTGCAGGTCCACAGTTACACAGCAGGACCACAGTGAATACTGCAGGTCCACAGTATTACAGCAGGACCACAGTGAATACTGCAGGTCCACAGTAATACAGCAGGTCCACAGTAATACAGCAGGTCCACAGTAATACAGCAGTTCCACAGTAATACAGCAGGACCACAGTAATACTGCAGGACCACAGTAATACAGCAGGACCACAGTAATACAGCAGGTCCACAGTAATACTGCAGGATCACAGTAATACAGCAGGACCACAGTAATACTGCAGGACCACAGTAATACAGCAAGACCACAGTAATACTGCAGGATCACAGTAATACTGCAGGACCACAGTAATACTGCAGGACCACAGTAATACAGCAGGGCCACAATAATACAGCAGGGCCACAGTAATACAGCAGGACCATTGTAATACTGCAGGACCACAGTAATATAGCAGGACCACTGTAATACTGCAGGACCACAGTAATACTGCAGGGCCACTGTAATACTGCAGAACCACAGTAATACTGCAGGGCCACAGTAATACAGCAGGACCACAGTAATACTGCAGGACCACAGTAATACAGCAGGAGCTTACAGTTGGCACAAAAGTATACATTGGTCAAATTTAATGGCTACAAATTTGTCACATCTAATGCAAGGAAACCAGTCGCTTCCATTCATTGGCTGGTTTACTGGGTACGTCTCTACTTTTGTCTTGTGTTTATAATCTCTATTTTTTTCTGCTTTAGTATTGAACATGATCTTGCAGCATCTTGTCCTTATCCATATTTGACTTTTATTATAGTCACATTCCTCTCTTTAACATAAACACCATTGTCTACTTCTACCCTTTGGTCAGCAATAAGAATTGGTGTTTTGCAAAGTACTAGTCTCTTCCTCTCCAAATCCAGTTCCTGTTACGGATATATTTTGCACCTTGCCTGAAAGGGTGGTAGAAGCAGATTCAATAGTAACCTTCAAAAGGGAATTGGATAAATACTTACAAAGGAAAGCTTTGCAGGACTATGGGGAAAGAGCGGGAGAATGGGACTAATTGGATAGCTCTATCAAAGAGCCGGAACAGGCATGATGGGCTGAATGGCCTCCTGTGCTGTATGATTCTATGATTCTATGTAAAGACATTCTTCCTGTATTAACTCTTTCATCAAGTTTGACAGGTTGCCACATCATGGATATGAACCAATAATGCTATTCATATTTCAGTCAAACATGTTGCTGTCGAGGCTCAGCTGCTCATGGTTAATGTCCTACCTGGCTGATGCAAAAGCCCGGTTGATCCTCTCCTCCAGTCCATTTGATCCAACAGCCTTCCATGTCAACCAGAATTTAAAAGAATCAGCCCTCCGGCTACACTGGATTGACTTGTCACCTTTATCATAGTCAACGTTGTAGAACTTATCCTGTTGGAAGAGGTACATAGCCTGACCAGAGTGGCATCTGTCTATCAAGCCCTGAAAAGGAGAAACCAAAGATGAATAAATATATGTGATACTGATGACACTATTGAAAAGGTCAACACACTTCAAAATATTTCTTACTAATTCAAGAACTTGATGGCACCAAACTCCCTCAGCCCATAATATTGAAGGTTTCTTTGATTTTGACATCTCCTGACAGCCCAGATAGCACTGGTGCTCCCTTTACAACTCCCGCTGGCACAATTCCCAATTCTGCGCTTGTTTCTACAGTATGAATCCTTCTAGCCTCTCCCCAGCCTCACTTGGTTCCATTCATGGACCGACAGGTCAGACAGATAATTTCCTATTGAGCCTTTACCATTGCTGCTCTAAACCATTCACTGCAGGCAAGTGCTTAGCCTCTGCCCTGCATCTTCTAACGCAACACGGCTGAGATTGGGAACTCAACGGAAGGTTGCCCGATATGTGGTGCCAATATTTGGTGCTGCCATCACCTGGATTCTCAGCACATTATCAAAGGTATGCAGGGACTTCAGAAATGTTTTTTTAAACTCAATTTGAAGACAAATTCTCCACCCATATCTTCAAGCTTGTCTTCTCATGCCATAAACTATTCTTCTCAGATCCCTGCCAATGGTCTCCTGTAACCAGAGTGAAGAAAGAGTGGTCAGGAGATCCTTGCTCAAGCTTAACTTAGCTGTTTGACCAGGCTCCATAAAATGTCACCAGTGACTGAGTGGCACAGTACAGTGCCTGACATCAGTCGTCGGGAAAATGCTTGAATCCATTATTAAGGAAGTGGTAACAAGGCACTTAGAAAATCATAATATGATTAGGCAGAGTCAACATGGTTTTATGAAGGGGAAGTCGTGTTTGACAAATTTATTAGAGTTTTTTGAGGGTGTAATTAGCAGGGTAGATAAAGGGGAACCAGTGGATTAGTATATTTGGATTTTCAAAAGGCATTCGATAAGGTGCCACATAAAAGGCTGTTACGCAAGGTAAGGGCTCATGGGGTTGGGGGTAATATATTAGCATAGATAGAGGATTGATTAACAGACGGAAAACAGAGACAAGGGATAAATGGGTCATTCTCAGGTTGGCAGGCTGCAACTAGTGGGGTGCCGCAAGGATTGTTGCTTGGGCCTCAGCTATTTACAATCTATATTAATGACTTAGATGAAGAGACCGAGTGTAATGTATCCAAGTTTGCTGATGATACAAAGCTAGGTGGGAAAGTAAGCTGTGAGGAAGACACAAAGAGTCTGCAAAGGGATATCGACAGGTTAAGTGAGTGGGCAAGAAGGTGGCAAATATTGTATAATGCGGGGAAATGTGAAGTTATTCACTTTGGTAGGAAGAATAGAAAAATGGAATATTTTTTAAATGGTGAGAAACTAGTAAATATTGGTGTTCAGAGGGACTTGGGTGTCTTCGTACAAGAAACACAAGAAGTTAGCATGCAGGTATAGCAAGCAATTAGGAAAGCAAGTGGCATGTTGGCCTTTATTGCAAGGGGGCTGGAGTACAAGAGTAAGGAAGTCTTACTGCAATTGTACAGGGCTTTGGTGAGATCTCACGTGGAGTACTGCATACAGTTTTGGTCTCCTTATCTAAGGAAGGATATACTTGCCCTAGAAGCGGTGCAATGAAGGTTCACTAGATTAATTCCTGGGATGACAGGGTTGACCTATGAGGAGAGGTTGAATAGAATGGGTCTATACTCTCTGGAGTTTAGAAGAATGAGAGGTGATTTCATTGAAACATATAAGATTCTGAGGGGGCTTGACTTGGTAGACGTTGAGAGGCTGTTTCCCTTGGCTGGAGAGTTTAGAACTAGGGGGCATAGTCTCAGGATAAGGCGTCGGCCCTTTAAGACTGAGATGAGGAGGAATTTCTTCACTCAGAGGGTTGTGAATCTTTGGAATTCTCTACCCTAGAGGGCTGTGAATGCTGAGTCATTGAGTATATTCAAGGCTGAGATTGATAGATTTTTGGACTCTAAGGGAATCAAGGGATATGGGGATCGGGCGGGAAAGTGGAGTTGATGTCGAAGATCAGCCATGATCTGATTGAATGGTGGAGCAGGCTCGAGGGGCCATGTGGCCTACTCCTGCTCCTATTTCTTACGTTCTTACATTCACCTCTGCAACCCTGGTTAGAATGATAGGATGAAAGTTTCCTTTCCCTGCTGGCTGTAAGAGTCCTTTGAGAAATGAGGTGGGGCAATCTCAATCCACTTCACAGCTTTGTATTGCTGAATTGTAGGCACATAGCTGCCTATAATTCAGCAATATTGGGACAAAAGATCCATCTCAGTCAGGGAGGTATGGACTTTGGCAAAAATACTTATGTAGTAGTCATTCTATTCTGAGGCTGGGCGTAAGGTAGGCTGTTAGGGAAAGAGTAAAGGGAGCCGCACTTTCCAACTATGTGTAACCTGGAAGTACTCTGAGAATTCCATTTCCCCAGGACCGACAGCTCTCACCTTGATGATCATAAAGAAAATCATCAGAAAGAGCACATTAATGTGATGGATCACATGACAAACCCAGGAGAATGTTCGATGGGGAAATAAAAGAAAAATAATATTTGCGTGTTTCTGAGTGCGCAGGCACGTGCGGGGAGGGGAGAAAACATGACTCAAGGTAAAAAATATAAAATTTGATATGTTAATAAAGATGAGTACTGTGATCAGATGTGAGTTATAAATAATGTGCCCCAGACCCAATCTATATATTATATATTAAAAATCTTACATCAACAGGCACATCCTGTCATCTTTACCCATTATAAAATCTTATGTCTAAATTTATAATGGTGGAAAAGTGCAGCTGAGAGATTATATTAAAAACAACGGGCTAAATATAATGAATGACAGACTGGCGTGTGTATAAGGTCAGCAACATGACTGAAGCAGATTTTAATCCCAAAGCAATATTTCTGTGACATACGATTTCTTCAGTTTCGGAAATGTCACTCATAGTCTTCTGATGGTATGAAGGTAACATACAGCACAGGAAGTTTAATTGAGACTAACAGACAATTAGGACTAATTATTAAAGAATAATGGATCACTAGAGCAATTAAAAACAACATATATCAAGTTATTCTGGAGTGAGATAGGGGTTGGTAGGAGTGACTACACGGAAGGTAATGAATTAGCAGGATTGGCTGCTGTCTTTGGATTTTTGATACAGGGAAGAAATGGCCTCTATATCTTTGTTGCATTATAGGATTCGGTTCCCTTCCCAACGCACCTACTGAATTCCCATGCAGTCATGTGTAACTACATTGGATATGGTGGATGTTAATAAGATGCTAAGTATTTGTCAGCCCATAAACTGACCACAGTAGTGAAAGCAATGCCTCCATCCCCAGAGTGTATCAGTTCCCATACCACCGAATACACAGGGAATAAGAATGAAGCTCATGATTTTAAATTAATTATGGAGGTGGCCCTTTAATACTTCACAACAGCTTCCAGGGTATCTGGCTTGAAAATCTTCCTAATGGAGGTTTCAGCAAATTAGCAATCAGGGTTAAGTGCGGGCCTCAAGACATATCTGTGATGAAGCTAGTTTATACTTCTAGCTCCTTGGCTTTTAACCCCACTGCATTTTTGAAAAGGGGTTAACTGTTAAAAACACATTGCTAGCCCCGGTGCAGTCACTTTTATTACTGCATTTCAGCAATTTCACAAACAGTACAGAACCGGTTTACATTCCCACTTCTGACTCATTTGGCGTCTCAATTACTAATTCTTAAAATGCAAGATTACAGTTCTGTGACAAATGGTAAATTAGAATAGTCTACTGGGGGAGGGTCTTACTTGATACTGAGGCTGACAGGGGATTGGCCCCAGTGCCTGGACTCGAAGGAATGACACCTGTGTAAATATGGAAATCACTTCCACCTTTTATTCTCCATGCTTAAATTATATCCAATTCTGTACTGTCAACAAATTAAATGGGATTTTATTCTTGTCTATATTAAACTGTGAACCGAATGTATGAAGCCATCTAGTAATTGTATTTCCAGTTTCACAGAGACTGCAGCTGACAGACATTGAACAGGACAAACCTCTTCGAGCTCAATTTACAGCTGCTGCACACACTGTTAACCTTAAATTAAAACATTGCCAATAACACAAGAGAGGTTTGCTCACTCCAGAAAGTCATTCTGACCACCGATCCGGTGCCAATGAAAGTGGCACATGGTCACCACCTGCCCCGATCTAGTGCAGGAAATCGCAACTCTCTCATTTTAGGGTAGGTTTTACAAATTAGCATTCCCGGCGCAGATAAGAGCGTATACAGGGAATTTGAATGTGGCGATTTTCCGTCTATTTTAATAGACAGAATATTGTGCACTCCTATTCCCGTGCAAAGCTTCACACCCCAACTCGATATGAATTCCTGTTGTGCAAAGCTCTACGCCAGGAGCACTAACTCCTAAAATCTGCCCAACCCGCTCAGATCCACGGTTTAATCAAGCACACGCTGACTGCTGAGGATTTTGAATGGAATGAGTGTGCATCCATGCAGGCATTATCCGAAGCCCAAAGCTGCCCTTACTTTACCCTAATTAACAAGGAATTGGCAAGGACAAAGATCGCTGGTGTGGAAATGGAAACGTCACACTGGGGACGGAGGGAATGTTAAGGCATAGTGATGGGTCAGAATGAGCAGAGCTTCCCTCGGCATCTAGCAGTACCCGAGAGTGCTTAATGGAGACAAAGGGTGCAGAAAGTGGGGAACTGGTCCCACTGCCAGGACTGACAATCCTCATTTGATGAAACAATTGATACAGATAATTTACACTTCTGTTAACAAGTCCACTGTACTCAATGAACTAGGTGTTAATATCACCTTCTGTATATTCACGTACCTCATTATAAGAAATAGAAGCTTCACCTGTGGAAACCATTACAACTGCCAAACAAAAAGCACACACAGTGGGAGGGTGGTAATTTTGAATCTGGACGATTGTGTAAAACGGGTGATATTGGATCAGCCGCCCATTATACATCTCTCCCAAAGTCAAGCAGACACTATTTACATGAAGCCAGGCAGTGAGAAAATTGTTGATTTGTCAATGGAAATGAAAATCGGGAGAGTTGCATAACGGGCAGCTGATCCAATATCGCCCGCTTTACACTATCGCCCGAAGTCACAATTACCAACACTCGGTCGTTTGCCTGTGAAGTCACACAACTGCTGTCAGAACGGCACTGAGTTCTGATGATTGTGAAACTGTCTCAGGCTGTTGCCTGAGGTGCACTGTTCTAGGCATTGTTTGATGCAGTGCGTTAGCAAACTGTCCCTTCACTGCAGAGATCTGGAACTGAACCCACTCCAGCAAAGAAAGCCTCTTTCCTCTATTGGCTCGAAGTTCTAAAGGTCTTAACATGGAATGAGTTTGAAAGGAGCCCTAGTTCCTAGTGAGCAAACATCAACAGCACAAAAGTGCACTAAAATTCAGGGGGCGGTCTCACTCGGAGACAACACGAGCATGTCTACTACGGGAAATGGAAAGGTCAAACTGATCTAAAAGGCGGCACTCCTCTGAGATTTGTGCATTAAACTGCAGTGACATCTGGGCTGCATCTAACCTGCACTGCAGAGTGCAAAAAAAAATTATTGAGGGGAGCTGAATTCCTTCATTTGGCATTGCTGCGGTTGGTGAAATGTCTAGTATTTTTCTCCCACTGCAAAAAGACTTTTTTTCTAAAAATTGTTTTTTTTTTACCTCATTCACCGCAGGCAGAGTGGCACCCGTGCAACCCGCTCCCCTCATCCTCGACTTGAGCATAAAATCTAGGCTGACGCTCTCAGTGCAGTACTGAGGGAGTGCTGCATGGTTGGTGGTACCATCTTTTGGATGAAACGTTAAAACGAGGCCCTATCTGCCCTCTCAAGTGGGCACAAAAGATCCCATGGCACTATTTTGAAGAAGAGCAGGGGAGATCCTCCCAGTGTCCTGGACAATATTTATCCCTCAACCAACATCACTAAAAATCAGAATATCTAGTCATTATCACATTGCTGTTTGTGGGAGCTTGCTGCTCACAAATTAGCTGCTGCATTTCCTACATTACTACAGTGACTACACCTCAAAAGTACCTCACTGGCTGTAAAGCCCTTTGGGGGTCCTGAGATCGTGAAAGTCACTATATAAATGCAAGTTCTTTCTTTCTATTCTTCCTTTGCCATTTTGCAAGTCTGGCAATGGGGGAGGCTAGACAGGTTCTAGCCGCATGTCCCCACCTGACAAGATTTGACGGACAGGGCGTTGCACGCAAGTACACAGGGATCAATTCTATAACTATAGCAATGTAAAATAATAATTGGGGTTCAGTCCCCGTTGCTGAGTTAACCGATCTCAGCTAGGACCACAGTGGAGGGGCTTATAATCGCTTCCAGCATACATAGGCTGAAGAGAAAAAATCCTCGGTCAGAGGGATTCCTCTCCCAATCACTACTCAGTGACCCTTACTGGGTGTTGTACAAGTAAGAAAACGCATGACAATTACACTTTAATTAAAAAAATGTAACACTGATCCTTTAATTACTGACTTTTAAAAAATGTTGCTAAATTCTTATTGAATTGCATTCATCTCATTCACAGAGTGAAGATAGCTGAACAAACTGTCTATAGCACTCCATGACCTCACCCCTCCCTATCTCTGTAACCTCCTCCAGCCCTACAACCCTCCAGGATCTCTGTGCTCCTCCAATTCTGGCCTCTTGCGCATCCCTGATTTTCATCGCTCCACCATTGGCGGCCGTGCCTTCAGCCGTCTTGGCCCTAAGCTCTGAAATTCCCTCCCTAAACTTCTCCGCCTCTCCACCTCTCTCTCCTCCTTTAGGACACTCATTAAAACCTACCTCTTTGACCAAGCTTTTGGTCACCAGTCCTAATGCCTCCTTATGTGATAACACTCCTGTGAAGCGCCTTGCGATGTTTCACTATGTTAAAGACGCTATATAAATGCAAGTTGTTTTGTTGTTGTTTGTTCAAACTTCAACCTATTGTTTGTGAAGAGGTTAAAGTAGCCTGGCTGAATTCACTCCTCTGTAGCGCTCCTGATTTAAGCTGGCATTGTGCTTCATGATTAAATTTTCATCATCGAACTGTTATCTAATAACAAAGGTGGACGTGCATTATGCAGTAACGTTACAATTTAAATCAACCTAATGTGTACGTCTTCTCTGACTCAATCCTGCTCACCTTGTTGTTTTGAATTATATATACAGTCTCAACTTTCATTACAAAAAAAGGTCCAACTATCCACTTGAGTGTAATTGGCATCAATTGAGAGCAGGACAAAGGCCTTTGTAATATAATCAACAAGCCATCAGTAATGTGGTCAGTGAGAGAGAGAGGCCGCCCGTTATTAGTAAATTGACTGCATATTATATGGCCATTGTCATGCATAAGCATGAATACTGAGTATTGGTGGACTATTTGACCACGGGGGGCATTGCAACCGAACCAGATCGTGTCTTCACACACACACACACACACAAACATCTTCTAGCAGGAGTTGCTGGAGAAGTGGCCGGGAGCAGGAACTTGATCTCTTCCTTCCTAGCAGAAGGGGTGGCCTATCTTTACATGAAGTCAATGATATGGGCTTTGATCAGTTGAACCTTGAAGGTGTAAAGGAATTCATGTGTAGCTGTTGTGGGGGAAACAATGTCAGCGAATCTAGAAACCAGTTCCAGAATTCCCCAACATCTGGGGTAAATCTGAAGCCGAAGAACTCACCACAACCTGATGATCGGTGGTTAGGTTCCGAGATTTGTTGACACTGTGTAAATGCAATCTGTAACTTTGACCAATTTCCAGCATTTGTCGGGTACAAATTCTCCAATCTTGTTAACTAAACAGTGAATGCATCGCACTACCATTGCAGAAATGCAGTGAACTAGCTGTTAAAGTACCAAAACCAGTGGACAAACAAACCAACAATTTTCTCACTTGCCTGGCTCGACAGGCACTGGTGAGAATACTCCCAATGCTGACATCAGTTCTTTTTTTGCAGAACTAGTTGAATTGTAATTCTCGTGGGCCCCAGTAACCAAGTGTTTAATACGGTCACTTCACACAAGTGTGTGAAAGTGAGTAAGAACAATGCCATCAATCCCTGGACTTGTGTCCCATGGTAAAGAAACCTGACACTTTCCAAAGGATTCGACAAGTAGCTGCATGTGTCAGCTCATTAAAATTTCCTTTAGGCTGGATTGAATTCCAGGTGCTTTCCTTCAGCCTCGGTGTCTGATTGACTGCAAGCGATAATGAATACTCACTGTGTTGTCCTTCAGAAGAAAAGCACAGCACTGGATACCGGCCATCAGCATCTTGTGTGGATTCCAGGCAACAGAGTCAGCCCTGAAGAAGAAAAAAGGAGAGAGTGTGCCATTCATGTAGAGGAAACCATCAAAACACTGCTCTTACTGTGCAATGATTACACAGGGCCAGAACCATCTGAGATGGATGGGGTGTCACTTCATTGTTAGTGATTGGCTCCCAGTCCAACAACGCCTCAATTTTAAAATTCTCATCCTTGTTTTCAAATCCCTCCAAGGCCTCGCCCCTCCCTATCTCTGTAACCTCCTCCAGCCCTACAACCCTCAAGATCTCTGCGCTCCTCCAATTCTGGCCTCTTGTGCATTCCCGATTTTCATCGCTTCACCATTGGCGGTCGTGCCTTCAGCTGCCTCGGCCCTAAGCTCTGGAATTCCCTCCCTAAATCTCTCCACCTCTCTCTCCTCCTTTAAGACCCTCCTTAAAGCTTACCTCTTTGACCAAGCATTTGATCACCTGTCCTAATATCTCATTTCGCTCAGTGTCAAATTTTGTTTGATAACGCTCTTGTGAAGCGCCTTGAGACGTTTTACTGCGTTAAAGGCGCTATAAAAATGCAGGTGGTGGTTGTTGTGGTTGTTGTTGTTGTTGTTATGAGGAGAAATTGGGGCTTTTATTAGAAGAAAGAAGGTAAAGAGGAGATCCAAACTTAAGAGAGGTTTTCATAAAGTAAATCGGGAATAGCTATCTCTGCTGGCCAGTGAATCAGTAACTAGAGGGCATTAATTTAAGATCATCACCAAAAGAATGAAAGGAGAGGTGAGAATTTTTTAATATGGCACAGGGTTGTTAGGACATGGAATGCCCTACCAGATACAGTGTGGGAAGCAATAGCTTTTAAAAAGGAAGTGGATAAATAGTTGAAAAAGAAAAATTTAAAAGGGCATGGGGAAAGGCCAGGGGAATGGGACTAGGTGGAGAGCTCTTTCAGAGAGTCAGCACAGGCTGTAAAGTTCTATGATTCTAGTAAACTGCCCCTTTAAAATACCAAGGACGAGGCCTTACATTATAAAAACTAATATCAGAAAAAAATGTGTGGAATCAAAGGGAGTGAAATTCAACTTTGGTGGGGGCACAAAACAGAGGCTTGCAAATCGGCCGCCCATTATACATACCGTCCGATTTCCCTTTCACTTGATGGGATGTAGCTGTGTTTCTGGCATGGTGCCATGCAATGGTTATAGGTACATCAGTACCTTGGCAAGGGAAGGAGCATGAAGCTAATGATGTGGTATTTAGATGAAGAGGATGGATTATGTTTTGCGGACTTTGCGTGAGATAAAGTGACAGCTGAAATGTGTTAAGAATTCACAATGTCACAAGACAACAGGGGGCGGGATGGTTAAATTGGTGTTTGGCCAGAGCGCAAAATGGACTTTAATGGATCGACAGCCCGTTGTACATCCTGGATGATTTTCTTTTCCATTGCCGAATCGTTACTGCCTGTTTTACACTACCATATTCTGTAACAAATTTTGTACCATTCCCCAGGGAAACAGAACTAAAGTGGATGGTGCTGGAGAGGGAGCTCGAGCTGGCACTAGCACAATCGGCTGAATGGCCTTGTCAAAATGTGCAGGGAATAAAATAATGGATGGATGGAAGCAGAAAGGAAGGGAGGAAGAATTTGCATTTATATCACCCCAACCCAAGGTGTTTTATAGCCAATGAAGTCCTTTTGAAGTGTTGTAATGTAGGAAACGCGACAGCCAATTGACGCACAGCAAGATCCCACAAACAGCAATGAGATAATGACCAGACAATCTGTTTTAGTGATGTTTAGGTTGAGGGATAAATATTGGCCAGGATACAAAGCAATGTTGCATTTAAGCTGAAAACACTGTGGGATCAAGTAACATAAGGTATAAGTGGACATAATACACCACTGCTCGGCCCACTGTGCAACCCCCAACCTTCCCCCCTGATGTGATGTTTTAGCAACCATAATCATGAATGGTCAAGAAGTAGCATGTAAATGATGAAGAGAAGGAATGATGGGTGGATGAACTCCTGAGATATGCTGGAGATGACCATGTGGGGGCAAGGAGAAGAAGCTGCTGGAGGCAATGTAATGCCTGCATTGCAAAAGGCTGTGAGCAGAACTTGGAAACGACAGAGAGAGACGTTGGAGGAGGATGGAGTGGCTGAGGTTGAGGAGATTGACAATGGAAAGACAACCATGAACAGTTGCACAGGACGTTGTGATTGTGACCAGGCAGGGCCGAAGCCAATTTGGAAGGTCTTAAAGAAGGAATGATGGGACACATTCAAGTACTTTGAAAAGAAAGAGGTGGTTGGAGAGAATAGTTTGAGGGTGATTTCTCGAAGAAGATAGAGACAATACAGGAGGATAGCGACAGGCTGGTGACGTTGCCAAGCATGAGGCTGAAGAGGTGAGATTGGGTGATCAGTAGCTGGGACAGGAGTGAAATGAGTGAACAGATTGTAGGATTGGTGGGTGAGTGCTGGGGGCTGAGGAGGAGATGAGGGAAAACTGTAGAGAAGAGGATGGGTAAAGGCTCAATTGGATGAAGGCAGGCGGAAGTTAAGGGGGGAATGGTGAGTTGAAGAGGCAGTGGATGACCTTGATTTTGGACATGACAAGGTCCACGAGTTCCTCACAATTTGATTATAATGTATGGATGTGGGGGTCAGAGGTATGGGAGGTCGGAGGAGTACGGCATTGTTTCTGCTCTGCAGGATGATCTTGGAGTAGTAAGCAACTTTGGCCAAGAACAGACAATAATGGTACAGCTTGGGCTTGAGAAAACCCTGGCAGTGGACAGCAAGGGTAGTTGATCACCAAGTATGTCAAAGCTTACAATCCACTAATTTAAGGCTGCAAAAAGGGGTTGCTGTACCAGAGAAAGGGGTGGAGATGAGAGACCATCCAGAATCTGATGGGGACAAGAGTGTGGATGGTGGAGCAGATTAATAGAGGTGTCAATATCGCCATGAGTGGCATGGCAGAGGAGGAGAGGGTCAGATTTAGAGAGGGTACTAGAGAGTGGGTGGGCAGGAGGTTTTTGTTTGGGGTGGAAAGTGGCAATGAAGGGGTTGGGTGTTGTCAGAAGGATGTATAAGAGATATGGATTTGAAGAGGTGGTTGAAGAGAGCTCTGTTGATGATAGAGACCACCAAGGTAATAAAGCCACATGAGGTCGGGGGCGGTCGATATGGGTGGGGCAGTCAGTGTAGAGGGTAAGGTTGGGAAAGGAGAGCGGGGCAAGGAAGTCAACTGAGATGAGGGAGAGTAAGCAGGTGGAAATTAAAGTCGCTAAGGATGAAGAATCACTTAGTGCAGAGGCTTCAATGGGTCGGAGAGAGGAGATTTCAGTGAAGAAGGTGCTGGGAAGGTGGTTACATGAGGAGGATCTTAAAGGGCAATGGTGATCGAGTGTAGAAATGAAGTGGAAAGTAGCCTGAGAATAGGGAGATAGATCCTGAGATCCCATCTTGATACAATTGGAGTACTAGACCATATATTGAACTGACAAATGCTGCAAGTATCTAGAAAGTATAAACAGCATAAATCGTCATTTAGAAAGGCAGAGGTTAATCAAAGACAGTCAGCATGGATTTGTTAAGGGAAGGTCGTGCCTGACTAACTTAATTGAATTTTTTGAGCAGGTAACAAGGAGGGTCGATGAGGCTAACGTATTTGATATAGTCTAAATGGATTTTAGCAAGGCTTTTGACAAGGGCCCACATGGCAGGCTGGTCAAAAATGTAAAAGCCCATGGGATCCAAGGGAAAGTGGCTAGTTGGATTCAAAATTGGCTCAGTGGCTGGAAGCTAAGGGTAATGGTTGACAGGTGTTTTTGCAACTGGAAGGCTGTTTCCAGTGGGGTTCTGCAGGGCTCAGTACTAGATCCCTTGCATTTTGTGGTATATATTACTGATTTGGATTTGAATGTGGGGGGCTTGATCAAGAATTTGTCAGATGATACAAAAATTCACCGTGTGGTTGATAGTGAGGAGGAAAGCTGTAGACTGCAGGAAGATGTCAATGGACTGGTCAGGTGGGCAGAAAAGTGGCAAATGGAATTCAATCCAGAGAAGTGTGAAGTAATGCATTTGGGGAGGGCAAACAAGGCAAGGGAATATACAATAAATAGGAGGATACTGAGAGGTATAGAGGAACAAAGGGACCTTGGAGTGCATGTCCACAGATCCCTGAAGGTAGCAGGATGGGTAGATAAGGTGGTTAAACAGGCATACGGGATACTTTCCTTTATTAGCCAAGGCATAGAATATAAGAGCAGGGATGTTATGCTAGAACTGTATAAAACACTGGTTAGGCCACAGCTTGAGTACTGTGTACAGTTTTGGTCACCACATTACAGGAAAGATGTGGTTGCACTAGAGAGGGTTCAGAGGAGATTTAGGAGGATGTTGCCAGAGCTGGAGAATTTTAGCTATGAGGAAAGATTGGATCGGCTGGGGTTGTTTTCTTGGAACAAAGGAGGCTGAGGGGAGATTTAATTGAGGTATATAAAATTAAGACGGGACTAGACTAGATAGAGTGGATAGGGAGGACCTATTTCCCTTAGCAGAGGGGTCAATAACCAGGGGGCATAGATTTAAAGTAATTGGTAGAAGGAATAGAGGGGAACTGAGGAAAATTTTTTTCACCCAAAGGGTGGTGGGGGTCTGGAACTCACTGCCTGAAAGTGTGGTAGAGGCAGAAACCCTCAACTCATTTAAAAAGTACTTGGATGTGCATCTGAAGTGCCGTAATCTACAGGGCTACGGACCAAGTGCTGGAAAGTGGAATTAAGCTGGATAGCTCTTTTTTGGCTGGCATGGACACGATGGGCCGAATGGCCTCCTCCTGTGCCGTAACCTTCTATGTTTCTGTGATTCTAAGGTAGATTCCTTGTTTAATCTTGAATATAAACATGTTGAGTTTGGATGTGGGGGGAAGGGCCAAACTTAACCCTGTTACTTCCAGTCACCTCACAATGTCCAAAAGCTGAGAAACAAATTGTACTCAGTTTACCCAAGTGCTTGTCAGAAGAAACTGAGGCAGGTCATAGAGTTACTGCTGAAGCTGTCGAGACTGCGTGCATGTGTCGGGGAGGAGTCCTCCCAAACTGATTAGTGATTCCAGTTACCTGTTGTGGTACATTGCAGAAAACAATAAAAGGGGCAGTTAAAAGTGAAAGCTCTCACACTTACAGGCAAGAACTCCTACATGTTACAGAGATCAGTTATAACTTTTAGTAGTGACTGGATACCCACGTTGCATTTACCTGTGGATACCATTCAGAAGAGAACGATGTTTTCTGGATATCAATGCACTGCCTCCCCATGATGCCTGGAAAAAAACAATGAAAAATATACACCACATTATAAGATATACACTACATTGTAAGACATACACCACATTATAAAGACATACACTACACTGTAAGGTATACATCACATTATAAGATATATATCACATTGTAAAATATACACCACATTATAAAGACATACACCACATTGTAAGATATACACCACATTGTAAGATATACACCACATTGTAAGATATACACCACATTGCAAGATATACACCACATTGTAAGGTATACACAACACTGTAAGGTATACACAACACTGCAAGGTATACACTACATTGTAAGATATTCAACAGTGTTAAAGGTGCAGAGGGATCAAGAGAGGTCACAGCCTTGAACTCGCTGCCCTGTATCTATTAGTGTTTATGAGTTCATGGGTAAATACATGCTCTAATGTTTAAAAAAAACTTTCAGCTATTGATATGTGTTGTTACTGTTTAAGATGTTGCAACTGTTACTCTTAAGAAAAAAATCATTAATTTTAATATCAACACTTTGGAGCAAATTCACCTGCTGACGGTGGCCTCTACAATGTATTTTCCATATCTTTTCACTTTAATGTTTTTGCCAAGACTCACTTGTGAATTGCAAGACTCACTTGTGGATTGCAAGACTCACTTCTAGGTTGTAAGATTCACATGTGGGTTGTAAGATTCACATGTGGGTTGTAAGATTCACATGTGGGTTGTAAGACTTGTGTATTTTCTATGCTACTCAGGCTTTCACAGACAGTGAAAAAATACATAACTGAAAGCTACTGGTATCCATCTTTTTCTGAAATAAATTCAGTTTTGTAGAAAATGAATGGGGTCAAGTCCAACCTCATAAGCGCATAAGAGAGTTCGAGGTGGGTGTAGGCCAGTCTACCAAGCTCACTCCACCCAGAGTCCATGGACGATTTATTCTATACCACCACCACCACCTGTCGATCACTTAGGTTAAGGAACACTAAGTTCCTTCTCAAATTTCTCCTGAAATAAAAATTAAGCAGCGCTATTAACATTTGTGCAACCCCCAATGCTTCTTCTCAACAGAATCTACCTCTTGCAGAAGCTTCACCACCTGCCTCCCTTTCCCCACAGCCTCACACATTTTGTAGCCCTAACCTTGGGGATCATATGAGTAGTTTAATATGAAATGTCACATCCTTATCATCGTTAGGAAAACAGCCCAGGTATGGTTTGTAGATCTTCTATCAGTTCAAATACAATGGACACTCACATCAACATGGAACCAGATCCCATGTGCTCCACAGATATCTGCAATCTCATTCAGAGGGTCAAACGCTCCCAGTACGGTGGTTCCTGCAGTAGCGACGACTATGAAAGGCATAGCCTCCTGTAGAGTGACCGCAAGAAAAAAAGCATTCATTCCAGATGTTTGCTGTGATAAGCCAAAAAGAAAAGAAAGCCTTGTATTTACATAGCGCCTTATGATGGCCCTTAAATTCCGCTGGGATTCTCCCCGGTCTCCCACCATAACCCTGGCAGTAGACCGGCAGAGATCCAGGTTACCAGGTTATGGCTGGTCTCTGCCATTTCCCCGGGGGTTCCGCCATCTCCTGTCGGCATTAAGTTGTGGAGTACAGGAGAACTCTTGCAGAACTTCAGGGCCAATGTCTCTCAGCAGCATCTCAAAAGTGCTTCACGTATAATGAATTACTTCGAACTGCACTGGTTCTTCATGCGAGGGCAAGTGCAGCAACCATTATGTGCACAGCAAGATCCCAAAAACAGCAATAAGATGAATGACAATATAAGCATCTATAATGCACCTGTACCAGCCAACTAAGCGCATTTTAAAATGCAGGCACACCTTATCGGAAGGAAAATACAACAATTTGCCACCAGGACCAGGAATTTCCTCGGAGCCGCTCCTGCTCCACTGCTGTAACTTCGCCAGAAGTGCATCGTAAACCCCAAATCACCTGTAGTGGCTTATCAGGGGTAAACTTTATAAACCCCAAATTCATAAAATTACTCCTATAATGAAAATTAATCTTATCTTCATTTAAAAAAAAATAATGAAATTCTCCTTTGTTTAGTTTCCTGTCTAGGTCACATAAGAATATCACAAGATTTGAATACGGAAAAGCTAATCAACCAACTGAAAAATTTTAGAAATATTTAGTTGACAATACTTTTTGTAAACCTGAGTCACTGCTCCCAGTGTAGCACTTCCCTCACACTGAAACATATCCATTACACAGCCCCTGTGAGCACAGCAATTGATTACTGTGCCTGCATTCATCTGGACTAGTTTCAGTGTTTTTGGACTGACAATGGATGGAGGGAATATAACCAACGATAAAATCAATTTAAAAAAGAAGACAAGAGCAGGGTTTGAGGTGGGTAGGCCGGCGTCTCTGGAACTCTCATCTCAGATGATGAATCATACAATCATACAGCACAGAAGGAGGCCATTCGGCCCATCATGCCTGTGTTGGCTCTTTGCAAGACCTATGTAATTTGTCCCACTTCCCCATGCTCTTTCCCCGTAGCCCTGCAATTTTTTCCTTTTCAAGTATATATATCCAATTCCCTTTTGAAAGTTATTATTGAGTCTACTTCCACCGCCCTTTCAGGCAGGGCATTCCAGACGCTTAAAGGTGCTTCATAGGTGTGACAAAGGCATAGGAACAGGAGTCGGTAATTCAGCCCCTCGAGCCTGTTCCACCATTCAGTTAGATCATGACTGATCTGTATCTTAATTCTATCTGCCTCAGTTCCATATCCTTTAATACCCTTGCCTAGCAAAAATTTATCGATTTCAGTTTTGCAATTTTCAATTGACCCCTAGCCTCAACCGCTTTTTGGAGGAGAGAATTCCAGATTTCAACTACCCTTTGTGCAAAATCAGCTTTATCAAAAGCTTTTTCTCAGGTTGCATTTACAACGATAGTGTCAGTGCAAAATGGTTTCACTTCACACCAACATTAAATTGTGGTGTAAATACAAAGTTAGCGCCTAATCTGAGACAGATTTACACGACTACTCTGGACTACTGTAGTGTAAATGCATCCTCGGTAGTTTCTTGCTTACTAATTCCATACAAACACACTGTAAACATCCTCCCCTTCAGAAAAACATTCAGCACTTTGCAACCACTGCCTTGATTTCCGTTAGATCCCTCAGACACTCACTTCTTTCTTGGCTCTTTGGATTTCTTTCTCGAGCTCCTCCGGTATCATCTTTCCTCTGAAAAAAACAAAGATTACATAGTTCAGGCAGTGGTAGCATCGGTGTGAAAACAGTTTCACTTCACAACAAGCAGCCTTTCGATCTCGTGTGTGGTGAAACAGAGAAAAGAAAGAAAGACTTGCATTTATATAGCGCCTTTCACAACTTCAGGACGTCCCAAAGCGCTTCACAGCTAATTAAATACTTTTTGAAGTGTTGTCACTGTTGTAACATATGAAACGTGGCAACCAATTTGTGCACAGCAAGGTCTCAAAACAACAATGTGATAATGACCAGATAATCTGTTTTAGTGATGTTGGTTGAGGGATAAATATTGGTCAGAACACCGGGGAGAACTCCCCTGCTCTTCTTCAAAATGGCACCGTGGGAACTTTTAAGTACACCCAAAAAGACAGCACCTCCAACAGTGCAGCACTCCCTCAGTACTGTAATGCAGTGTCAGCCTAGATTAAGTGCTCAAGTCTCTGGAGTGGGACCTGAACCCACAACCATCTGACTCTGAGGTAACAGTGCTACCACTGAACCACAGCTAACACACCAGTCAATGGATACAAATGGACTCCAGTTAATACCAACCATTTAAAGGAAGTGTACACTCAGAACCACCCCCTCCCCAAGTTAATTCTCCATTCATTACATATTATATATGAGGTGTTGCTTGAACATGATATTTTTCTCAATGCTGCTGTATATCAGTTAAGAGGCCTCTGCTATATTGAACTCTGAATAGTTGTTAAATTATTCCAATGGGAGTCTAGCAGCAATACTGACCAGTTACCAAATGGCAAACTAGATTTGTCTGCAGTACATGATCCCATTTAAAACTTTACTTGTTCACTTTTTTTAAGTTCCTGTTATCATTGCAAAATATGTAATATTTTAGTGTACATTTTCTCAGTGGATATGTCTTTTTCTTACATTCTCTCTTAATTGCAATTTTTCTCAGTGTTTGCAAGAGCTAACTTTTTCAAGAGCTCCTCACTTTGCTAAAGAAAAAACACCGGAACCCTAAACTTGAAGAAGTTGGACTTCTCCTTGTGTGCTAGAGTGAAAGTAAGAAAGAGAGAGAGTGAATGTACATACTTTTTTTGGGTAGGGGGTAAATAAAGGTTCAAACTAAGATATGTTTAACTGTGAAGCAGTAAGGGGTTTATTAACAGGCTCTTAATTTATTTTTATTCGTTCATAGGATGTGGGCATCGTTGGCGAGGCCAGCATTTATTGCCCATCCCTAATTGCCCTTGAGAAGGTGGTGGTGAGCCGCCTTCTTGAACCGCTGCAGTCCGTGTGGTGAAGGTTCTTCCACAGTGCTATTAGGAAGGGAGTTCCAGGATTTTGACCCAGCGACGATGAAGGAACGGCGATATATTTCCAAGTCGGGATGGTGTGTGACTTGGAGGGGAAGGTGCAGGTGGTGTTGTTCCTATGTGCCTGCTGCTCTTGTCCTTCCAGGTGGTAGAGGTCGCGGGTTTGGGAGGTGCTGTCGAAGAAGCCTTGGCAAGTTGCTGCAGTGCATCCTGTGGATGGTACACACTGCAGCCACTGTGCGCCGGTGGTGAAGGGAGTGAATGTTTAGGGTGGTGGATGGGGTGCCAATCAAGCGGGCTGCTTTGTCCTGGATGGTGTCAAGCTTCTTGAGTGTTGTTGGAGCTGCACTCATCCAGGCAAGTGGAGAATATTCCAACACACCCCTGACTTGTGCCTTGTAGATGGTGGAAAGGCTATGGGGAGTCAGGAGGTGAGTCACTCGCCGCAGAATACCCAGCCTCTGACCTGCTCTTGTAGCCACAGTATTTATATGGCTGGTCCAGTTAAGTTTCTGGTCAATGGTGACCCCCAGGATGTTGATGGTGGAGGATTCAGCGATGGTAATGCCGTTGAATGTCAAGGGGAGGTGGTTAGACTCTCTCTTGTAGGAGATGGTCATTGCCTGGCACTTGTCTGGCGCGAATGTTACTTGCCACTTATGAGCCCAAGCCTGGATGTTGTCCAGGTCTTGCTGCATGCGGCTCGGACTGCTTCATTATCTGAGGGGTTGTGAATGGAACTGAACACTGTGCAATCATCAGCAAACATCCCCATTTCTGACCTTATGATGGAGGGAAATTCATTGATGAAGCAGCTGAAGATGGTTGGGCCTAGGACACTGCCCTGAGGAACACCTGCAGCAAAGTCCTGGGGATGAGATGATTGGCCTCCAACAACCACTACCATCTTCCTTTGTGCTAGGTATGACTCCAGCCACTGGAGAGTTTTCCCCCTGATTCCCATTGACTTCAATTTTACTAGGGCTCCTTGGTGCCTTATTAAATGTCAGTCTGCGCTCTTTTTCACTAAGTCACCAGATCAGTAAAGTTTGATGAGGAATTATTGCTCTTTCTGGTGCATGGGTGGATTATTTGCTAATACTTTGCTTTAAAACTTGAACAAAGTATCAAGGCAGAAACAGGTGGTAAGAAAAAACATTGTTTTTAAAGAAAAACAATAGAGGGGATAGGTCTCACCTTCTAATAAATACCATTTATACACTCCAAATAAATTTGCACCTCAACTGACAAGAAAAATCTTTTTTTTTTCTGCTTGTGAGTTGATGCCTGGGATCTTGCTCAGTCTGCAAAAGCACTCGATTTGTTACAAAGGGATGGTTGGAATTGGTTGCTGTTAAATAAGCAATGGGGATAAAACTGGATATCACTTCTTGTGTGACTGACCTTCAGAGTGGCACACCTCCATCAAGAGGCAAAAACAAAGACCCAGCAAGGAATACAGGAGGTGCTGCTTCTATCGGGCAATGATGTCACCAGGAATCCCTTTGTGCCCTGGAAATCATTAGCATCTGATGCGTATCAGCAGCTAATATGAGCACAACTTGTTAGCAGCTACCAGACCATAAGGATTTTCTGTCTGTCGTGCTTTTTGAGTAGGATGGTAGACAGCTGAGGCTAAATTGAACTGCCAAGCCATTCCATTTTATATTTTTATTGCTGGGAGAAAAAATTAGTAACGTAGTAACAATTTCAGGCAGGAGAAGACCTTCGGTCCCATCTAGCCCACCTATCCACGGTGCTCCCTTGCTGCATTTCTAATAACCCCGAGTGACGTTTGATGACAAGAACCTGTCTAGTTCCTTCTTGAAACCCATTTAACTTTCCTACATTACAACAGTGACTACACTTCAAAAGTACTTCATTGGCTATAAAGCGCCTTGGGACGTCCTGAGGTTGTGAAAGGCGGTGTATAAATGCAATCTTTGTTTCTTTCATTTGGTCCACAAAGTGCCAGTAGTCTGTTCCACATTTGCAACTTGTTCACATCGCTGCATCTTCTTCAGGCGCTGTCAGCTGTAGCCACCAGAAAAACCACAGAGGAAATTCAGGTACAGTACTCTTCAGGAGCGGAATGGGGAGGGAATGGTTCAGCAAAATAATTTTCCTCTGTTGCACCCATTTTCGGGAGCTATTTGGGATCAGGGCACAGGAAAATCTACCCTTCCGTCGCTCTCTACCTCTCTCTCTCTCTGTTTCTATCTCTAGCTCGCTCTCACTGCCTCTTCTTGTGTTTTTCTTTTCTATTTCTGGACACAAATCCCCAATCATGTAAACCTGCGCGGAGGAGCACCTCTCTCCTGCAGCAGTGTTGGAAAACATATTTTTCTTGTTTAATGAGGGAAACAGCTGCATGTTATTTTAATCAAGTAGACAACACATATAAATGAATTACAGTTTGTTTCATATTTAAAACATCGTGCAATCATAAACAAACCAAAGAAGATAGGTTTTGTCGAACATTTTTGGAGGGGGGGGAAAAGCACTGCTCTTTTAATTAGTACAGCTTCACTGTCATAATGCTATGCTATAACTCTTCCTAGCTACAAGATGAAATAATTTCCTGTTCATTGACACCGCTTCAAAGCAGCACTTCCATGCTGGCAGCCTGCAGCCCTGTAGCTGTGTCCAAGTATAAACTGTAGGGAATGGAGCCAACTCAACCCGAAACCAACTTAACACCTTCTGAGGGCGCAACTGTGTCATTTCAATCTTGGCCATGTGCACATACTGCAAGGAGATGAGAGCGAGGAGATGAAGGCTTTGAACACAATCATTACTACATCCGAATAGGTCTTTTCAAAAACTTCAGAGAAGTCTTATCCCCGCGAACACTGAAAGACCATCTCAAATTTTCTGTTATATCCCATCTGTTGATGTGATGGTCAGATTGTTGACGTCACAAATACACCCGTGACTCTTTTTTTTGTCGCAAATGCTGGTTCGGGCAGTTTTGCCCGGGGAATGGGTTTTCCATTCGAAACTGGTTACCATTTCCAAACAATGCAACAATTAAAAAACGCTTGTTCACTATTCTAGATCATGTGCTTTATTTTCAGATTTTTGCGGGGCTTGGGGGGAAGGAAGGAGGTTTGTAAATCACAGAAATTTAACAAACTAGCTTTAAGCCTTTTTTTTTTCAGAATCTGTGTTAAAACAGTCATAAGAGTGTGGTTAAGCCCGCAGCCAAGAGGACTATGAGGGACTGCTAGCGACATTTTACAGAAGAACTCAAAATACTGTTGAAGGCAGTAACTTCAATTGTTTATTAATGGGTATGATCCTTTTTTCAAGCATTCTAAACCATGTTGCTTTGGTGACAGTTATCCTGCAACCTTACCCAGAATACACTAGGCAAACAGGAAGCAAATATTCCTCACAGAATTGTTAAAAAAGCACGAGAAGACGAAACCTTTATGAAGACGTGCTACTGCAGTCACAATATTGACGAATTTATGGCTAGCAATAATAAAGAAAAGAAAGACTTGCATTTATATAGCGCTTTTCACAATCTCAGGACGTCTCAAAGTGCTTACAGCAATGAAGTACTTTTGTACTGTTGTAATATAGGAAATGTGGCAGACAATTTGCACACAGCAAGGTCCCACAAACAGCAACGAGATAGTGACTAGATCACCTGTTTTAGTGACATTAGTTAAGGGAATACATATTGGCCAGGAACTCCCCAGCTCTTTCTCAAATAGTGCTATGGGATCTTTTACGTTCACCTGAGAGGGCCGACGGGGCCTCAGTTTAATGTCTCCATTACTGCACTGGGAGTGTCATTATGTGCTCAAGTCTCTAGAGTGGGACTTGAACCCAGGACCTTTTGACTCAGGGATGAGAGTGCCATCATTGAGTCACGGCTGACACCTAAATATAAAAATGCCTGGTCTAGCTTATTTGGCAGCAACATATGGTAAGTGTCGCATGCTTGGGAGGTTCAGGAGACAATAGTTCCCAAAGTTCTCCACCACTAGGGTTTTCCTCATGTCATGTCTGGGTCAGCTGTAGACTATTGATGGAGATTGATTGCCATGATTAGTCAACAACTCCATTATCATTGTATCATGCGACTACCATGGGTGGTAGAAGGTGAACTAGATGGACCTGGGTCTTTTTTCATTTAGCAATTCCTATGTTCCTATGTAAAAGACTAAACTGGGGGCAACAGAGTGGCACTTCATTCCAAACATGCAACAGGGGTTGGACTTTTTAACAAAGTGTTTCGTATGTACTATTTGAATAAATGTTTTGGCGATGTTAGGAGTGCCCATGTCTAATCCGGAAAGTCATTGGCTCGCAAGATGCTGGCTTTATTGATAGATAGTGGACCCAGAACGTCAGGTGCCATCAGCTGTTACCAGCACAACCAATCTGGTGGCTGCTCTCTGACTAAACACCGTCGCTTCTCCTACCTTTTGTCAGCTTTCACCACATAGACATTGCGGGTGCCGATTCCAAGGAAGGCAGCAGCTTTCTTCACCGAGTAGTGGCACTACGGAACAAAGAAGACCGCTTAAATAACTTCAATCAGCCTGGCTGCATCGTATTGTTTAACGTTCCAATTTTTAGAGATACAGCTGAATAATTTAGACCAATTTTCTCTTTCTTACAGTGGAATAATCCTGTTCTATCCAATAGGTCAAGAAAAAATAAATGTGCAACCAAGCTCGGATGGGACATGGGACAAAAAGAAACATCCTGGAAATCTGAAGAAAATGTTGTAAAAACACAAAGCAAGTCCGTCAACATCTTTAAAGAGAAAAAGACAGGTTAGCAT
This sequence comes from Heptranchias perlo, assembly GCF_035084215.1. Classification (NCBI taxonomy): domain Eukaryota; kingdom Metazoa; phylum Chordata; class Chondrichthyes; order Hexanchiformes; family Hexanchidae; genus Heptranchias; species Heptranchias perlo. Next base: position 24,055,030 of record NC_090326.1, read on the forward strand.
GGGAACAGGAGTCGGCCATTCAGCTCCTCGAGCTTGCTCCGCCATTCAATTAGATCATAGCTGATCTGCACCTCATCTCTATTTACCTGCCTTTGCTCCATATTCCTTGATACCCCTACCTAATAAAAATCTATCGATCTTAGTCTTAAAAGCTCCAATTGTCCCCCAGCATTCACAGCCTTTTGGGGAAGAGAGTTCCAGGTTTCTACTATCCTATGTGTGAAGAAGTGCTTCCTGATTTCCCTTCTAAATCGCCTGGCTCTAATTTTAAGATTCTGTCCCCTTGTTCTGGATTGCCCCACCAGAGGAAATAGTTCCTCCAATGTTTCAAGTAGGGGCCCTTTGCCAGAGCTGCCTCTACCTGATACATTAAACTATCCCTTTAAATTATCCAAAACTTTTTCCAGATGCTCACTGAGGTCCTGTGCACTTATAATGTTCTCTGTCCTTATTTGGGATGCTACAGGAATGGGTTAGCAATAGCAAATACGCAACCAATAACAGCATTGTGCATAGGATAATAATATAAAAGAGTTCAGGAAGCAAGCTAGGTTTTGTTTTGCTTGGCAGGTGGAACAACAATAGGATGCAGAGGAGGCAACAAAAACAAGGTCATGGAAAAATTCTCAAGGTCTCTTTCTCTTAACTCATTCTTTCCAGGATCTCAGAACTGTGGAACTCCTTATCTCCCCTCAGTCTTTCCATCCTCCCACAACCAAAGGCTCTTAAAACCCAAGCGTCACCAAACAACTACTTCTTGATTTATCCTCCTGTTTGCAACCTTGGTGATATCAAGGCCATGGAAACAGTATTGAAGAGATTCACTAAGATGATAGAGGGGATGAGAGGCTTTAGTTATGAGGAGGGACTAGGGAAACTGGGGTCCTTTTCACTTGAACAGAGAGGTTAAGAGGAGGTCTGACAGAGGTGTTCAAAATTATGAGGGATTTTCATAAGGTAAATTCGGAAAAAAAACTATTTCCACTAGTTGGTGAGTTGGTAACAAGAGGGAATAAATTTAGAATTGTCACCAAAAGGATGAAGGGAGAAGTTAGAAGAATCTGTTTTATGCAGAGGGTTGTTATGACATGGAATGCCCTACCAGAAACAGTGGGGGAAGCAGAATCTATAATAGCTTTTAAAAGGGAAGTGGATAAATATTTGAAAAAGAAAAATTTAAATAGGCATATGTGGAAAAGCCAGAGGAATGCGGCTAAATGGATGACTCTTTCAGAGAGCTGGCACAGGCATGATGTGCGAATGGCCTCCTTCTGTGCTGTAAAATTCTATGATTCTAAGTACTATACTCTTGGGGCCTTACTCCTTCACCTAGGTTTCTTAAAAAGAAAGGTCTTGTGAGTGATTGTTACCTCGTGATAACTTCCTGTGCTGTTGTCAGGCACAGCATCACTTCCATATTGATCCCCTGTCTATCTTTTTCCTTTATGTTTGGAGGGTTTCCGTCTGAGATCGACAGATTTTTGTTAGGGTATCAAGGGATATGGAGCAAAGGTGGGTAAGTGGAGTTGAGGTAGTGATCAGCCATGATCAAATTGAATGACGGAACAGGCCCGAGGTGCTGAATGGCCTACTCCTGTTCCTATGTTCCTAGTTAAGATCACCCCCGCACCCCCCCACCCACTTCCCCAATAACACTTGAACTCATTCTCCATTCCAGCACGCTTAATCCAATAAACTGTAGTAAGTAGCTCCAATCTTCCTCGAACACTAAAGCTAATATAACCCATCAGGACCTCTGTACATAGACCATTTAGTTGAATTCTAGTACATATCACTTACCTCCTCAGATGTGAACATCGCCAACGGGCGTGCACCTGAAAGCCCAGTCTCCTTAAAGTCCGGACAGCATTTGAACCGGGCTAAATTTACAGCGTACATGTTGGAAACCGAGCCTCCTGTTTAGGGTAGAGAACACGCAAAGTCACTATTTGGCTGGAAAATGATAGGAGCTAAAAAGTTGGAAAAATAAGCACTGTTTCTACCACAGCAGCATGCTTGCATTTGTTGTGGTTGGTAGAAGTCTCAGAGAAACTTCTGTTACCCTGGGCTGACCAGTTTTACTTCTCTTCAGCTCACAAATAGTAACATAATTATACATTAAAATAAAAAAAGTGAAGCTCTTTACCTGCACTCACTGCTTTGTCCCTATTCTCTCTGTCCTTTCTTCTTATTTTAATTTGTGCTTTTTTTTGTCTGACCATGGTGCCAGACTCATTTTTTTAACCTGATCTGAGCGTCAATTTTGGAGTTGAGAATGTGCTTTTTTTTAAAAAAGACATCTTCATTGGCTAAAAACTAGCTTTACAAGCCAATCAAAAGTTAATGCAACCAGGTAAATTTAATATAAAAATCGCATCCAATCCAATGTACTGTTGGTGAGAAGTACACTCGCCTTCTCAGCCTGACGCCATTGAACGAATAAGCTTTTCCATTGCACTTGCCTATTTAATAAGTCACTGCACCTCAAAAGCAATTCATTACATGAAGCACTTTGAGATATTTCAATGATAAGGTGCTGCATAAATGCAAGTATTATTAATTACTATTATTAATAATATTTAATACATGTAGGAGTGTGAAAGTCCAGAAAAGAGTGGACCTATTTTCATTAAAATGCTCTCATCCTATCAGCTGAAATTATTACAGACTAAGTCAAATTCTTGTAAGTACTAAAATTCTTTTAAATGTAGGATAGTAAGTCAATGGGGTAAAATTTAGTGGCCGTGAGGAAGAACTACCAATGATAGAATTAGACTGAACTTCATATCAAAGCTCAAATGAGAAAGCATATTCCCTAATGAAGGAAAACAGGCTTGTATGTATCTACAATAGATTACAAATCTTACATCTGCATATATCTCTTGTCAACTTTTTCCATTATAAATTCCTTTTTCTACATTTCTTTATGGAAACTGCCTACATAAACTTGCTGCATTGTAATTACACGCTCCTGCCAGTGGAAGTGCTGCACTGGTAGGAAAGTATAATTACAGCATGGCAAGTTTACATAGGTAGTTTTCATTATAAGTGTGGACCTAGGAATTTATAATGGAATATAAAAATAAGGACAGAAATAGGGACGGAATTACACCTGCACATCCTGGTCCAATTAGCCCCCGCCCTTTACCCTGCTTCACCTGAAGATTGCGCATGGACTTAACTGCCCGTGTGCAGTGAGTGCCACAGAAGGTCAATTCGTATAATATAATGAGTAAAGTAACAGTAGAAAGTATGATTAAAGGCACGATGCATTGTCTGGCTTGAGTAAAGTTCATGAACTGCTCAAGCTTCCTTCTTATAGTTTTTGGTGTCCTTTAAGTGTGTCTATTTTTTTTCTGAATTGTGACCCTAATATGTGATAGTTTGGAAGATATTGCTGGTGGTCTAGCTTGGATCATCTACTCATTTCCATTGTAGTTCAAGTTCATTTAATGTTATTGGGACACAATCTTAAAATTAGAGCCAGGCCATTTAGGAGTGAAAATCAGGAAGCACTTTTTCGCAAAAAGGGTAGTGGAAATCTGGAGCGCTCTCTCCCCCGAAAGGCTGTGGATGCCGGGCCGATTGAAACTTTCAAGATTGAGATCAAGGTTTGTGTTGGGTGAGGGTATCAAGGGATATGGAGCAAAAGCGGGAAAATGGTACAGGTCAGCCATGATCTAATTGAATGGTGGAACAGGCTCTAGAGGCTGAGTGGACAACTCCTGTTCCTATGTTCTTATGATATGGGAGTTAGGAAAGAGTTTCAAAGCTGGCAATGCTCAGTCTCCCAAAATTATTCCCTATGCGCTAGCTGCTGGCAGCAGTACAAATGATAAATAACCTGAAATGCGCAAATAAGTAAACATCAATAATTACTACATTGAGGGATCAAACAATTGGACTCAGAATTTATGTCTGATAGGCAGTAAAACAAAAACCACAAGTGTCAGAATATACAAAAATACAACACAAATAAATATCTGCAGCGTTACATCAAATTACGACAACATGCGGGATGCAAGCGTATAGTTGGAGGGATGGGAAGATATTCAATTATATTTTCTGCACTACTTCAAGCAGGCTACAATAGGAACTGAAATGACATTTTAAGGGAGTGAACTCAATGGAAAAATACACACTGCAGCAGTTAACGAGTGATTAATTACTGACAGTGGAAGAGTCTGTGGTTAAAGAGAAGAGGAGGAAATACAAAAAGGATTTGGGGGATGGCTATTTATCATTTTGATCAAATCGAAAGGCCATAGACAGGGCTAGACAGGGTCAGTGACATCACAGGTGATGCAATGTGCTTCTAGTCTTTCATCAAATGAGGTCACCAAATAAGAGAGATGTGGTCAGAAGCAGGAAGGGCAGAAGAGAAGAGAAGCTTATGATACAGTGCAGGAACAAACATATTGGAGATTGGTGGGTAATGAAGGCAAATTCCTCCTTAGCTTATGTTTAATCCAATGATTTCTTTGAAGGACTAGAATATATTGTCACATATGGGACTGACCAAGGATCCTGCAAGGATAGGAAGTTAGAAGCTGTTCTTGACAAAGAGACCTTGCATTTAGCTAAGAACTTGCCCCTTTAAGGCCACAAACTCTAATAGGAGTGAATAGGCACAAACTGAAATAAAAACAGAAAATGCTGGAAATACTCAGCAAGTCAGGCAGCATGTGTAGAGAAAGAAGCAGAGTTAATGTTTCAGGTCAATGACCTTTCTTCAAAGCTGGAAGAAGTGAAACTGAGATCAATTAAAAGCTAATTGCTGTTGATGTTTGTCTTTAGATTCACAGCTGCTTGTAAGTCCCCTTGGGTTGAATAAAAGTTATCAAGATTATAACTGGCATTTGTTTTTCTTAATACTCCCTTGTTCAGTTGTAATTTGTTTTTTGGAATATAGGAAAGTACAGGGTCAGAAAAGAGGCTGCGGTTATATAGCTGCTCTCAATCCCTCACTCCCTCCCTCGATTATCTATCCAATTCGCCTTCAAATTTATCCACACTATCTGACTTCACTGCTTCCCTGAATAGATCTGAGTCAATCGGGTGTAAGTAGAACACAGACGTTGCATGCACAACACTTTCAAGTGTGACACTTTCAGTGCGACGGATGCACTAAACAAGACTTTTATATTTAGAAAGATTCATAGATTTTTTTTCCTGTTTCTCAGCCTTTTAGGATCCCAATGCTGTACTTCCTCCCTCAGCCGGGAGGGCAGAATGATCTGGACAACCGTGATTAATCCCAGTCCATAATTTAGCAACAGTGGGTCTGATCTGTCTCTGTGGTTGGGAATAGTCCCACCAGTTTTTCCTTCCACTCCTCCGACTCTCCCTCACCAGGTTCAATGTCTTCAAGAGCTATTGGGCTACCTTGGGATTATCTGAATTTCAATGCAAAATCCCACTATAATTTAAAAAAAAACTCATGCAAAGAGCCGGCACAGGCACGATGGGCCAAATGGCTCCTTCTGTGCTGAAAGATTCTATGATTCTAAGCAACATTACTGTAAGCACAACAAATAGAGTTGGCATCTATTTTAATGGTGGCAAATCTGTAAGAAATACAATTTCCAGGCCAAATCATAATCATGCATCCCATCCTGCAAAGCTTTAGATGCTTGGCTAAAAAGTGAAGTGCATGCCTTGTGTCTGTGAGAATATGAAGGGAGCCAGCAATCCACAGGAAATTATATGTCCGGCATCAGGCCATCAGGCAAAGTGATTGGGAATATTGCAGAGACAATAGAAGAGTGAAACAGACATACTGAAGACCAATTGTCAGAAACAGATAACATGAAGTCCCAAGGCATAATCAAAGACTCAGGACCCGGACACAGACCAATCCTGTTATGCTAATTGCAGGAGCTTTGTTCAGATAATTGGGTAACCTTCGTGATTGGCATACACAGGATGAGATATCTTAAATGTCTGCATCCGAACAATCCAAATACACAGAAAGAAAAGGCCATGTCCCTCCCCCATAAGATAGACAGAATGGACAACAGTTAACACCACAGAATGGATATCTGAAAGATGTCTGGAACAATGGGCACCCTGGGGGAAGATATCGAGGACAGATGACATTATGGGAATAATGTCGTAAAGCTACTAGAAGCAAATATGCTTCAGCAAGATATATAAACTGGGGCACTGTCCCACTGCAAGTCAGAAGCAGTTTCTCGGGACGGGCAGAGGTCCACACACCCTACGCACCAGGCCTGATCATCCTGAAACTTCCTAGGGACAGGTCGTACCATCCTTGTTTATTTAATATAACTGTATTAGAACGTTGTTACATAAATACTTGTTCTTTGGTATAACCGCATTAGAACGTTGTTCTTGCGTCTATAATAAAGCTTACATGTTCAGTCACACTCGGGCCCGAATCATTGTGAAAGTTACTATTAAGAAGGATTATCAACCCTTGGTAGCATTAATAGTAACATATTTCCAACAAAATCCAAATAGTCACTGCAGATAATATTGACCACATGCCTTGGAAAGGTTAGTGGCAGGGAACTAATGTCAGTATAGTTCAACCTTTGCAAATAATGGAAAGATTTGTTTCTTACCAGGGCTGAAGATACCATCTCCTTCTGTCCAGCCTATAAGTTCCCTCATCTTCTTTAAAACAGTTTCCTCCATGAGCACAAACACTGGCGACACCTCATACGTGTAGCTGCAGTGGAAATAGTGGATAATAAGATAAAACAGAGCAGTAAAAGAAAGAAAGACTTGCATTTATATATCGCCTTTCACAACCTCAGTACGTCCCAAAGTGCTTTACATCCAATTAAGTACTTTTGAAGTGTAGTCAATGTTGTAATGTAGGAAGTGCATTTGTTGTAATGTAGCAAACAGCAATGTGATAATGGCCAGATAATCTGTTTTAGTGATATTGCTTGAGGGATAAATATTGGCCAGGATACCAGAGAGAACTCTTCTTCGAGTAGTGTCATTGGAACCTGAAAGGGTCTCATCCAAAGGACGCCCCTCCGACCACCTCCCTCAGTACTGCACTGGGAGTGTCAGCATGGACTGTGTGCTCAAGTCTCTGGAGTGGGACTTGAACCCACAACCTTCTACCAACAGTGCCATGGCTGAGACCAATGTACTCAGTAAGGGAAGGGACACTTAGGTTCATCAATCTCCTCAACTCGCTCTTCAGTTCTGCTATTAATTGTGTTGTTGTTTTCCTCTGGTAAACATAAAAAAACATCGTGCCCATCATTTTGCCAGGTTTGTAAACACAGGAAAGCGATCCAGCCTGTGGTGATGTGACTCTCACTGACTAACCCCTTTCATCCCATGAACTGGCTTCTTTAGAAAGGATAAGATGCTTCTGGAATTCCTAACTGAGCGGATAGAATATCTGCTGCGGTGAGTAGTTACCACTAATGTTCAATCTGGCAAACTTCCAACAGAGTTTTCAGAATGGGCTATTCCCTGCTGCTCCAGGACCTGAGCCAGTCCAGGATATGTGATATAGCAGACTCAATATTGGACATTGGACAATTTGGCTCCGTGCTCATTGATTCCCCCATCTGATTATCCCCATATTACAGCAGTCACTGCGACTGTATTTTATCAGCTGTGTCAAATGTAAACCCAACAAAATCAGACCAGATTCGACTCACATACAACAGCAACAAGAAAGGCAAAAAAAATAAGCCACCTGTGACGGGGCCTACTGCTGATTCATCACTAAACAAAATGGCAATGCTAATTGCCATATTGCAACATTTCCAGATGAATTGACTTCAATTCCAAACACTGTAGCATCTTTCACAGCTTACAGCTGCAACCTGAAAATCAAGATCAGGGAAGTGGAAAATTGTAAATCTGGCCTTTATCTCACAGTTATCCCATTGAAAAATGGGCATGTGTGTGGAAAAAGAGTGACATTAAATATCCACATATAAATATAGATATATTTATATTGATAGAAGTAGATCTGCAAAAGAACTAGAAATTCCAAGGGCAGAAATGTGGTCACCTCCCTGTGGGAATTGTTCACTCAACTCATTCACAATGAGGCCAGAGGAAAAGAACTCGAGCTTTAAAAATGTTATTAAAAAGATCTTTCTTTTTTCTGACGATTGAGCAATCTACAAAGTGGTTATTGGCTTGACTGAATCGAACAACGGCTCGCGAGGTGACCCTTGACTGACCTCGACATTCCCTTAGATCCCTGGGATATGACATTGTTTGTTTGTTATGGAAAATTCTGGGCCCAGTGCTTCCCAGTCCTGCTCAATATAAAGCAAAACACCCAATGAGCACGGAGGACCTCTCAGTGCCATCCCCCATCCGGCAGTCATTTCAGTTAGCCCAAGAAAAGCCACATAAGGCTGGTATTGCGGGCTGTAGTGACTACCAATCATACAAACTGGTAGGTTGGAACTCATTCTCCCAGGTGTGATAGGCTCCAATCAAACTTCTTGTTCTGCACCGCAGAATAATGTTAGTCAATGTTAAGCCATAATTCACAGACCAGAGGTATCAGGGTACAAAACCTGGTGGTGCCCCTCGTTGCTGAAAAGTCATTCAGCTAGGTGGAGTGGGGCATCCTTTTTTGCCACGCTGAACAAGTTCTACCTTCTACAACCTCAAACCGAATCCATGCATCTTTAGTTTCCAACTAACTTGCCCTTCTGTGAAAAATGTCAGCCCTTGAACAATAAATATACTCATATGCCGTGCGACTGTCCCGTCACAACTGATTTTCTAACTGCGTAGGTCTGCCCCATTGGTTTATCATCTAATAGGTGTCTTTTGGGTTGGATGGAGAAGTGTATTTAAAGTGCCATCTGTACAAGAGGATAGACCTACTATTATTAGCTACTTTTAAACGTATACTACAGTACTCAAATGGATCTGGAAATGCCTGCCATACTGCTAATATGGGTCAACTCTATTTTGGGAGGCACTCCTGTCAGAAGACAGAAATATATTTGGTAATCTGAGGCACTGTGCAGAGTGCGCTCACCATAAACCGACATTTATGGCTCATGGCTCTCAGAATTCCCAGTGTCTATATAAAAATTACACAGCTATCCTACTTTTATTGAGAGTGCATAGCTTTGCACTTGGTACTTATTGATCGAGTATTACAGTTAGTATTTATTGATCGAGTATTACATTTGGTATTTATTGATCGAGTATTACATTTGGTATTTATAGATCGAGTATTACATTTATTGATCGAGTATTACACTTGGTATTTATAGATCGAGTATTACACTTGGTATTTATAGATCGAGTATTACATTTGGTATTTATTGATCGAGTATTACACTTGGTATTTATTGATCGAGTATTACACTTGGTATTTATTGATCGAGTCTTACATTTGGTATTTATTGATCGAGTCTTACATTTGGTATTTATTGATCGAGTATTACACTTGGTATTTATAGATCGAGTATTACATTTGGTATTTATTGATCGAGTATTACACTTGGTATTTATTGATCGAGTATTACACTTGGTATTTATTGATCGAGTCTTACATTTGGTATTTATTGATCGAGTCTTACATTTGGTATTTATTGATCGAGTATTACACTTGGTATTTATTGATCGAGTATTACACTTGGTATTTATTGATCGAGTCTTACATTTGGTATTTATTGATCGAGTATTACACTTGGTATTTATTGATCGAGTCTTACATTTGGTATTTATTGATCGAGTCTTACACTTGGTATTTATTAATCGAGTATTACACTTGGTATTTATTAATCGAGTATTACACTTGGTATTTATAGATCGAGTATTACATTTGGTACTTATTGATCGAGTATTACATTTGGTATTTATTGATCGAGTATTACACTTGGTATTTATAGATCGAGTATTACATTTGGTATTTATTGATCGAGTATTACACTTGGTATTTATTGATCGAGTCTTACATTTGGTATTTATTGATCGAGTCTTACATTTGGTATTTATTAATCGAGTATTACACTTGGTATTTATTGATCGAGTATTACACTTGGTATTTATTGATCGAGTCTTACATTTGGTATTTATTGATCGAGTCTTACATTTGGTATTTATTAATCGAGTATTACACTTGGTATTTATTGATCGAGTATTACACTTGGTATTTATTGATCGAGTATTACATTTGGTATTTATTGATCGAGTATTACACTTGGTATTTATTGATCGATTATTACATTTGGTATTTATTGATCGAGTATCACATTTGGTATTTATTGATCGAGTATCACAGTTGGTATTTATTGATCGAGTATCACATTTGGTATTTATTAATCGAGTATCACAGTTGGTATTTATAGATCGAGTATTACATTTGGTATTTATAGATCGAGTATTACATTTGGTATTTATTGATCGAGTATTACACTTGGTATTTATTGATCGAGTATTACATTTGGTATTTATTGATCGAGTCTTACACTTGGTATTTATTAATCGAGTATTACACTTGGTATTTATTGATCGAGTATTACACTTGGTATTTATTGATCGAGTCTTACATTTGGTATTTATTGATCGAGTCTTACACTTGGTATTTATTAATCGAGTATTACACTTGGTATTTATTAATCGAGTATTACACTTGGTATTTATAGATCGAGTATTACATTTGGTACTTATTGATCGAGTATTACATTTGGTATTTATTGATCGAGTATTACACTTGGTATTTATAGATCGAGTATTACATTTGGTATTTATTGATCGAGTATTACACTTGGTATTTATTGATCGAGTCTTACATTTGGTATTTATTGATCGAGTCTTACATTTGGTATTTATTAATCGAGTATTACACTTGGTATTTATTGATCGAGTATTACACTTGGTATTTATTGATCGAGTCTTACATTTGGTATTTATTGATCGAGTCTTACATTTGGTATTTATTAATCGAGTATTACACTTGGTATTTATTGATCGAGTCTTGCATTTGGTATTTATTGATCGAGTATTACACTTGGTATTTATTGATCGAGTATTACATTTGGTATTTATTGATCGAGTATTACACTTGGTATTTATTGATCGAGTATTACATTTGGTATTTATTGATCGAGTATCACATTTGGTATTTATTGATCGAGTATCACAGTTGGTATTTATTGATCGAGTATCACATTTGGTATTTATTAATCGAGTATCACAGTTGGTATTTATAGATCGAGTATTACATTTGGTATTTATAGATCGAGTATTACATTTGGTATTTATTGATCGAGTATTACACTTGGTATTTATTGATCGAGTATTACATTTGGTATTTATTGATCGAATATTACACTTGGTATTTATAGATCGAGTATTACATTTGGTATTTATTGATCGAGTATTACACTTGGTATTTATTGATCGAGTATTACACTTGGTATTTATTGATCGAATATTACACTTGGTATTTATTGATCGAGTATTACACTTGGTATTTATTGATCGAGTATTACATTTGGTATTTATAGATCGAGTATTACATTTGGTATTTATTGATCGAGTATTACATTTGGTATTTATAGATCGAGTATTACATTTGGTATTTATTGATCGAGTATTACATTTGGCATTTATAGATCGAGTATTACATTTGGTATTTATTGATCGAGTATTACATTTGGTATTTATAGATCGAGTATTACATTTGGTATTTATTGATCGAGTATTACACTTGGCATTTATTGATCGAGTATTACATTTGGTATTTATTGATCGAGTATTACATTTGGTATTTATTGATCGAGTATTACATTTGGTATTTATTGATCGAGTATTACACTTGGTATTTATTGATCGAGTATTACACTTGGTATTTATTGATCGAGTATTACAGTTGGTTCTTTATGCACTCTCTCCAATCTTAACTCAGGCCTATCTTTATGCTCTTACATTGTTCCATCATTCTTTTTGACTTATTTTATTTCACGTTATATCTGCACAATGAAAAATTCTCAGAATAAACAAAAAGTAAAAGAAAACTCCCCAATGCTGTGACAATGCTTCACTTGAAATATCTGGGTGCACAATACAACCTCTGGATTTTAGAGGATTTTATTATTTTTCCAACTGTTTTCTCCTATAGGGTGGCTGATCTACATCCTCTCCCAATTCATGGGGAAGAGCCTACAGACACTGCATTTGCGATCCCAGTGAAGTGATTCAGATACATGGGGAGCTGGCTTACCACAGCATATTAGAGCACCAGAGCATCTGAGATGTAGGTTTGCACCCACGGCCTCAGTTCATTGAGTTACCAATCTCGGCTCAGGAATTTGCTAAGCAGAGGGCTGGCTGCTCTATAAGGAGAGGGGAAGTCAGTTGAGTGATTGACACAATACAGTCCTTGTAGCTACCAACTTAAGAACAGCACAGCAGACAGCTTAGGTACGAGCCTCCCACCCTCTCATTGCTGAATAGCCAGAGGAGGCCAGAAAAGCGGAGGAGGTAAAATATAACAGAAAAAAAAAATAGAGGGACATATTCAGCATTGACGACACAGAAAAGAACTATGCAATAAAGAAGCATTAAGAAAACTACTCACACGCTCGGATTAAGAGCTTCAGTGATAAAGCGGGCGACAAGAGAGTAATGATCCATCCCGGCATACAGCTGGTTATAGAATCTTGGATGGCCTGCGAAGAACAAAACAAAGAATGCTGCTCACGGATTTGTACTTGTTGGCGTCTTGCTCCTGTTCACTGATGATGATGGCCAAAAGAAAAGCAGGTTACTTTAAATATGGAGCCTCTAGCATTGTAGCCAGGGCCTGGAACCATGGGAGAGGCCAGCACTGAGCTCTCTTGAGACAGCATGACGTCAAGCTGAGGCGATGTCATAAGGACTGAATGAAAAGCAAGTTATTTTCAATACAGTGCCCCTAGTCTTGTGGCTAAGGCCTGGGGGGAAGAGAGAGACTAGTGAGAGATCATAACGCTAGGGCTAAGATGGCGTCTTGCTGGCTGTGGCAAAGCTGCACCGAGGTTTATTCGAGTCAGGAGCTGTCATGACCACTGTATCCCATTTTTCTCTACAATGATGGGTCAGAAAGTTATTTTCAAGGAAGGAGAAACATATTTTTGGTAGAATGGTATTGGTTGGTTTTGGTGATTTTTTTTTGGAATGCAATTGGTGGACACCCAACTAGAAAACAAACAAAAAAATACAGATGCTTAACCGATCGTATAGAAAATTACAGACACAAAACATTTTATTATAAAGATTGTTTTCAGGTACTTTAGGCAGTGGTATTTTGACTAGTGAATATTCTGAAAGCTTTGACTTATCCAGAATTGTATCTTAGGGACTGATTTAAAGATGCATCCAGGTTGTTGCTAGGAGCTGTTGTTATTGTCTCTTCAGTGTAGAGTGGTAGCTCTTGGAACATTATGAACTTAAGCCCTAGGCTTCTCAGAGAGGCACAGTATTCTGCTACAAAACATTCTTAACACAGTTTACACAAATGGTACTGTACAGGTACGCAGACTAAATCAGTTTTTAGCAAAGTTTGTAATTTTTCATATCTTCATTATGTTACAAACATTGGGCAGCATTTTAGCACCCGCCAGCGGGTGCGTTCCTGGCGGGGGGGCCCCAAAAATCGGGAAATCCCGGAGCCCGCCTCGAACCCGCGCACTTCCGGGTTCCCCGCTGACACGCCAGCGTGCGCGCGCAGCCCTCACTGGTGGCAATCCCGCAGGCAATTAAAGCCAGCGGGGTTCCACTTGAAGGTATTTATCTTGCTTGTTCAGGTCATTAACTGACCTGATTAAGGGATTATGTGAGGAGGGGTGGGATTTTAGAGCAGACTGGGACTGTTTCCCACACTGGGGGAAACACTCCCAGTTCAAATGGACGTGTTGCAGCTGTCAGCTTGTGGCAGCTGCAAAGGTCCATTTGACAGGTGGTGGGGGAGGGAGACCCTCACCCATTGCAGGTGGCCACTCTGTCACTTGGGACAAAGTTTGGCCTCCACCACCCTCCTCCTGACAGTCAAAGTCACCAACTTGCACACTTACCCCGGGGTCCAGAGACATGTACCTACCTTGCGGACCCCCTCAGATGTACATCTTCCAGATGGGGGCCGCCGTAGCTGCAGTCATGACCTCCTCAGAGGGCGAACAGCATCACCAGCCTCACCAGCCTCGCCATCCACGCCGTCCACCTCTAACACGTGGAGCTCCACAACACAGTGCTGTGACACATCCACCTGTACAGCAGGAGGGAGGGCAACCGCAGAGAGAGATGCGTCACAGAGGGCACTACCCTCGCCACAGGGTCCACAGACCGAGGCTCAGCCTCCTGGAGCTCTCTGAGCAGCAGTGCACACGGAGGCTCAGAGTCACTCGACATGTAGTTATGGACATCTGCAGCCTCCTTCATGCCGAGCTGCTCCTGGCTGGCCCGAGCACCATCTTCTTACCTGTTGCTGTCAAAGTCACCACTGCCCTCAACAACTTCTCCTCCGCATCCTTCCAGGGTGCCACCGGGGACATCGCCGACGTCTCTCAGTCGTCTGCGCAAAAGAGCCCTGCAATTACACCTACACCCACTCTGCAGTGACACAATGGGTGGCATCAGTTATGGGTCTTCATAGTGATCCTCAGGAGAGGGCATTATTGCACAAACCAGACAAGATTCGCAAAGACATGGCAGTAGTGGTGCCAATATAATATGTAATGTGAGTTGGTCAGAAATTCAATATAAGTAACAACTATGACAAACCCTCAAACACCCTTGTGCATCCCCTTCATGCTCACGACACGTTTGCCTTACGCTGCCTACTGCGCATATGTGATGCATGCCCTGTGGCTACAGCACAGGTAGTGGCAGGTTGAGTGAGGCTGACCGTGAAAGAGATGCACGAGAGGGTGAGTATGAGATAGAGCCATGAGATTGTATGAGGATTGGGTTGAGTGGTAGTGGCGGGATGAGTACTGGCGAGGGGAGTAGGTGCAGGTAAGATGAGGATGAGGTTTGAGTGGGTGTGAGGGGTGATGTGACAGAGTAGTGTTGGCAGTGCTGAAGGAGATGTGGGGTGGGGGCGGTGATGTGGCAGACGGAGTGTAGGGGAAAGAGTAAGTGTACTCACTTTGGCTGACCTACTGAGGTCATTGCAGCGCCTCCTGCACTGTATGCAGTTGGGCGATATGTTGGTGGTGCTGGTGGCCTCCTCTGCCACCTCAAGCCAGGCCTTCCTGGTGGCAGAGGCAGGCCGCTTCCTCCCGCCCGCCGAGGGGAAGATCTCTGTCCTCTCCCTCCTCCTCACCCCATCTATTGATACCTGGAGTGAGGCATCATTAGACTGGGAGCAGCGTTCCCCCTGGGCTGCTCCATGCTGTAATTTTTTCTGTTTGTTGCAGCATCTGTCAGTGGAGGACTGCCCCTTTAAATAGAGCTCCTCCAGCTGACAGATCTTACTGCGCATGCGCAGCCCGCCCGACGCGCAGATCAGCAGTGGGGAACCCGGAAGACAAGGTAAGTGGATCCAATTATGCTACGATCGTGCGGGGAGCTGACTGATTTCGCCGGGCGCGTTACCCACGTGCCCGATAGCCCCCCCCCCGCTGAGAACCCGCAGCCCTGGTAACATCGGGCCCCTTATTTCCAGTGCTAAATTTCTCAGCCAGTGAGAGTTCAAGATGGTGGCCAAAAGGATACACAATCATTATTCCGAGCGATTTGACTGGTTCTCTTTTCATTTTTTATTATTAGTAATTATTGCTGACTGCCCATTTTTGATTTATTGCTTTTTTAAAAATATTTAGGATTGATGGTTTTCATTCCTGCTTGCTATTTGTTAAATAATATCTTCTCTGACTATTTGGTTGTCATGTTTCGTGTATTATGAATACAAAATTTGACTAGATGTACAGAATAGGATCCCAACAAAAGTTATTAATCCTGTAACTCCATTCATTAGAAAGAGCTGGAAAAATAGTTGGTTAAGTAATTCCCTTGATAGCACAAGTGGACATGTGCATCATGCCTCGTGGTACTGAGCTAGACAGAACAGTAAGGCCCCAGGTTCGATCTGTGCTGATTTAGCTGATCTCAGCTGGAGTGGTCGTGGGAATGCTACAATTGCCCTCAGGTCTAAAATCGGCCAGGATTCCAAGTCTTGATCACGATTCCTACTGGAATGTAGGTGAGGACAAGATTGGGACCAGCTGTGATGTCTCCTGACCTACAAAGTCAGGTGGTCCCCAACATTCACAGTGCAGGCTCACACATGACGAGTGGTCATTTGGGTACAGTGTTGGAGAGCCATTACTGCCTGTAACCCAGCTCGATGCAGTGCGGAGAGGAGCCATGAAGCTGATCTCCAGTGTTGGAGGTCTGAGTTATGAGGACAGACTGGAAAGACTTGGGTTTCTCAACCTGGAAAGGAGGCCCATTAAGGGGTGACTGTTAAGGGTACAGAAAAAGTTAACCTAGAAATTAAATTAAATTAAACTGAGAGTAGACCTAGGGGACACGGGTTCAAACTAGTAAAAGTTAATTTTGGGACTGCTATCAGGAAATTCTTCTTAAAAAGGGTGGAATAAACTTATGCTACTATAGTGGAGGCAAAAACCCTGGAATCATTTGAGAAACTATTGGAGGCTGGGGAAACGTAGGATTGCTCTGGATGAATTAATTAAGATGGGCATCTGTAATTATCTTGTAATCTTGTGATGGGTTCCCACTTCTAGGAGAGCAGGCGAAAGGGGAGCAAATGCAAGGGGGAAAAATAAATTGGAATAAAAAATTGATCTACTAGAATCTGCAGCTTAATGCTGAAGGGTCAATATCCTTTGGTGTTTCAGTCGCAGTGCGTAAGAAATGATTTAATTATTTGCCTGGATTGCAGGATTAGATCTATTTTTATCTTTTTCTTACGTTCAGTAAACATTGGCAAGTGGATAGCATCATGCCACTGGTTCCCTGGACAGCAGATGTTCCTGTCACATCTCATGGGTAATGTTAGGAGAGTTCAGGAACATGCGGGCACCATTGGTGGTAATTGCTGGATAGCACTCCCAAAACCAATGTGTTTACTTTGCATTACTTGGCACCAGTCCACACTGCCAGCACAGGTGGTTCCACAAAACCACACTGAGGTGCAGAGAAAGTAGAAACTTCCCCCTCCCCTACCCCACCCCCCCAACAATTTTCTCCTGAAGGCGCTGACTCATGCTGCAATAAGCTTCCATATGAACTAGTAGTCATCCACTGCTTCTCCCCAGTCACCTTTCTTCATGTGTGTGTCCTGCGGAGTGCCAGCTGGCAATTCAACCATGGGGTCATCACAGCCAAGCTTGTCCTCACCTCATGAGGGGATTCTAGGATGCTGATCAAGAGACAGATTTTTGATGGATTTTTTTCCTCCCTTGCCCAAGGGCACTAAGGTCAATTTAGAGTCCTTCTTGGCTAAGATCAGCTAGCTCAGTGCAGACCATTATTTTCTTATAGCTGTGCAAAAGACCTACTTTGAGAAGCATGCAAAGGAATATAGGTACAGGAGGAGGCCATTCAGCTCCTCCAGCCTGTTCCGCCATTCAATTAAATCACGGCTGATCTGTATCTTAACTCCATCTACCCACCTTGATTCCGTAACCCTTAATACCCTTGAATAACAAAAATCTAGCGATCTCAGTTTATAAATTTTCAATTGACCCCCAACCTCCACAGCTCTTTTGGGGAGAGAGTTCCAGATTTCCACTACCCTTTCTGTGAAGAAGTGTTTCCTGACATCACCCCTGAACGGCCTAGCTCCAATTTTAAGGTTATGCCCCCTTGTTCTGGACTCCCCCACCAGAGGAAATAGTTTCTCTCTATCTACCCTGTCAACTCCTTTAATCATCGTAAACACTTCAATTAGATCACCCATTAATCTTCTATATTCAAGGAAATACAAGCCTAGTTTATGCAACCTGTCGTCATAACTTAACCCTTTTAGCCCCGGCATCATTCTGGCGAATCTGCCCCGCAACCCCTCTAAGGCCAATGTATCCTTCCTGAGGTGCGGTGTCCAGAACTGAACGCTGTACTCTAAATGGGGACTAATCAGAGCTTTGTACAGCTGTAACATTACTTCCACCTCTTCATACACAGTAACAGTTCCATTTTCCTTCATTTGTCAATGATAGTATTGGTACCAATGCAAAACAAACAGATTGCAGCACACTCAATAGAGAAGATGAACAGAGTAACCAAGAGGAGAGTGTTGGCACTGGGTGAAAATAATTCACCAAGTCAGATTTGGAAAGATGTGCTCTCTGCTATCACCAATTGAATAGTTTCCAGCAACCAAACCCTTCCAAATCACTGGAACAGGTCTGTGTGGTACATAAATAACATAAATATAATCAAACTTAAGGTTTAAAAATACTGATAGCCATACCAACAGCATTAAATCCACATAAATAAATAGCCCTTTGTTCTCAGACTGAATTGGTGGTATAAAATGCAAGGGTACATTTTCAGATTGGATGCTCCCAGTGTGGAGTCTTGCCTGCTAGTAGCATATTTCGGGAAATCGCATGTGTTTAGTGCCTGTTTTCCCGATTTGCACACCCAATGGGCAAGACTCCCTACTGGGACCGTGTAATCGGAAAATTTACTTTGTATATTGACTGTAGTGTCATTAAGTAATGATTCTGTGGCACATGACAACTGCTTATGAACTCACTCTGATCACCAAGAGCTGTCAGTCATTAGACAACAATAGCTTCCAGCTGCCCCCACTCCCAGTAGCTCAGCAGATTTATGCAGTGAGTAGCTGAGCCATATGGAGCAGAAGATCCCAGGTTTGGTCAGTACTATGCTCTGAGTTATCTGATCTTAGTTGGGACAGATCGCCCAGAATTTCCAATTAGCAACCTAGTTGCTAGCCATTGGTTTCCTATTGGAAGTGTGCATGAGTGGGCATCATGGTTGGGCTGAGGTTCATGCCCTCAGCAGTCAAATAGCCAGCCAACATTAACTGTCAAAATTCAGACATGAATAACGGTTACTTGGACAGGAGTGTGGAGTGTGTTTGAACTGCATCCTAGGACAGAACCAACACTTCAGGGAGGTATCGGCAGTGTGGAACTACATCCTAGGACAGAACCAACACTTCAGGGAGGTATCGGCAGTGTGGAACTACATCCTAGGACAGAACCAACACTTCAGGGAGGTATCGGCAGTGTGGAACTACATCCTAGGACAGAACCAACACTTCAGGGAGGTATCGGCAGTGTGGAACTACATCCTAGGACAGAACCAACACTTCAGGGAGGTATCGGCAGTGTGGAACTACATCCTAGGACACAACCAACACTTCAGGGAGGTATCGGCAGTGTGGAACTACATCCTAGGACAGAACCAACACTTCAGGGAGGTATCGGCAGTGTGGAACTACATCCTAGGACACAACCAACACTTCAGGGAGGTATCGGCAGTGTGGAACTACATCCTAGGACACAACCAACACTTCAGGAAGGTATCGGCAGTGTGGAACTACATCCTAGGACAGAACCAACACTTCAGGGAGGTATCGGCAGTGTGGAACTACATCCTAGGACAGAACCAACACTTCAGGGAGGTATCGGCAGTGTGGAACTACATCCTAGGACAGAACCAACACTTCAGGGAGGTATCGGCAGTGTGGAACTACATCCTAGGACAGAACCAACACTTCAGGGAGGTATCGGCAGTGTGGAACTACATCCTAGGACAGAACCAACACTTCAGGGAGGTATCGGCAGTGTGGAACTACATCCTAGGACAGAACCAACACTTCAGGGAGGTATCGGCAGTGTGGAACTACATCCTAGGACAGAGCCAACACTTCAGGGAGGTATCGGCAGTGTGGAACTACATCCTAGGACAGAGCCAACACTTCAGGGAGGTATCGGCAGTGTGGAACTACATCCTAGGACAGAACCAACACTTCAGGGAGGTATCGGCAGTGTGGAACTACATCCTAGGAAAGAGCCAACACTTTGCATTTATACAGCGCCTTTAACATAGTAAAACGTCCCAAGATGCTTCACAAGAGTGTTATCAAATAAAATTTCACACCGAGCCACATAAGGAGGTATTAGGACAGATGACCAAAAGCTTGGTCAAAGAGGTAGGTTTTATCTTAAAGGAGGAGAGAGAGGTAGACAGGCGGAGAGGTTTAGGGAGGGATTTCCAGAGCTTAGGGCCTAGGCAACTGAAGGCATGGCCGCCAATGGTGGAGTGATTAAAATTGGGGATGCGCAAGGAGCAAGAATTGGAGGAGCGCAGAGATCTCGGAGGGTTGTAGGCTGGAGGAAGTTATAGAGATTGGGAAGGGCACGGCCGTGGAGGGATTTGAAAACAAGGATTAGAATTTTAAAATCAAGGCGGTCCCGGACCGGGAGCCAATGTAGGTCAGCGAGCACAGGGGTGATGGGAGAACGGGACTTGGTGCAAGTTAGGATACGGGCAGCAGAGTTTTGGATGAGCTCAAGTTTATGGAGGGTGAAAGATGGGAGGCCGGCCAGGAAAGCATTGGAATAGTCCAGTCTGGAGGTAACAAAGGCATAAATGAGGGTTTCAGCAGCAGATGAGCTGAGGCAGGGGCAGAGATGGGCGATGTTATGGAGGTGGAAGTAGGTGGTCTTGGTGATGGAGCGGATATGTGGTCGGAAGCTCATCTCAGGGTCAAATAGGACACCAAGGTTGTGAACGGTCTGGTTCAGCCTCAGACAGTAGCCGGGGAGAACACTTAAGGAAGGTATTAGCATGTGTGGAACTACACCCTAGGAAGGAATTAACACTTTCAGGAAGGTAGGGGAAAAAAATACACAGGAGAAAAAAAAGTAAATTTTTAATAGCATCAGCATTCAGTAAAATAAGCATCTATTACCCACAGATCGCATGAAACTGAGACTTGCTTTCTGAAACTTAATCTTTGGAGTACTTATAGATAACTTCAACACCCAAATAAGATTTTTTTTCCCCTCAGAAATACTGAGAACTAAAATGCATTGTACGGCTGCATGTACTTCTCTAGGGCTTTAAAATGACATTGCCTGTTATTAGTCCACAAATACTTTAATGCTCCTGTATGATAGTCTTCTGTCCTCTATTTCGATGGAGGTGTTAACCCTGTTATTTTATAGTCATACATGGGAGTATTGCATAACATACTTTCAAGGCCTATGCCTTCATTGACATAATTACCTTTTTGGTAGGATGTTTTATTTTCACCCTTGTCTACAGGTGTCCGTACCATCTATAAAACTGACCAGGAAACCAGGTACACACTTTGCTCTGGAGCCTCTGTCTCAGCTGTTCTGTAACCTCCAGCCAGAAGATATACGTAGAATGACTCCCTCCCCAGAGCAGTGACGCAACCCCTTCTGCTTTTCTCACCTTTATCCTGGCCTCTCAGTTCACCAAGGGGGTTGTGAAGGCAACAGGTGCAAGCAGCTGACACGAGGGTCAATGAGCTAGCGACACCACTGCATTGCTCTAATTTTTCTTTTCATTATTCAGCAGGAGAGCTGGTGCCCAAGGGTATAATAAAGCCAAGGTTTAGCACTTTTTTAAAAATCAGATATGCAAAAAGGTTTGTCCTTATGATATGACAGTAGCATCCGTTGAACAACATCACTGCCAGCCTGCAGTTACATTCCTCCGTAACCTTGGGACCAATCACTCAACTGCATGGTCCTGAATGAAAAAGAACTCCCAACAAATGTGGAACATTAAAGGAAGCCTAGTGGGATATTAATATTAATTTTCAGGTTCGGGTCAGTACAAAAAGGATAGGGTTTGCTCCTTCATGCATTACTCGTTCACTGTTTGCACTTTCAATCTTCATTACAAACTAGCAGTGACGCATTTGCAAAAGCCAGAATGTCAACTGCAATACACAAAGACTTGAGTAAACCAGTGAAGACATTTTCACAGATTTATTTTAGATTAACTTAAGATTGATAAGGTAGAGCTGTGCGAGAAAGAGAAAAAATTAAATGTGCATGGAGAGACAAAAAGGGAATGGGCCAAGTAGATAGCTTGTTCAAAGAGCCAGCATTTGCACAATGAACTGAATGGCCTCCATGGTCCAGGACCTATGATTCAATGATGTTATGCTTGATTGGTTGGGCCCTTGGGTTCTCATTGAGATCAAGGTGCACAGCACAATGGGCAAGATTTAGTTGCATTTGCATCACATTTTCTAATGATGGTTTCAGCTGTGTGCTGCAAGGTCGGCGTCACAGCCAAGGCCGACATTGTCCTCAGGACCCAACGTGCCCATCTTTGCTAACTGTCGCGAAAAAGAAATGCAGACACGTATTAAAAGATGGTATTGGTGTCCACAGAAATTGCTGACGGACTATTCACCCATGTTTAACACTGCTCTGAGGATTCCTATATCTTCAAAATCAAGTAAAAAATGGCTGGTGAATGGTGAGAAAAAAAGTTCAACTTTTGACTTATTAAGGGCTTCTTAAGACCACCTTTCATTGAATCATAGGAGGTCTGGAGGCCATTCAGTCCATGTGGCAAAATGACTCTGCAATGAGGTTCTAATAGCCTCAGGTAGGTAAGGTCTGTATCTCCACACATTGAGGCGAGGTACTCAATATACTGCACTTCCACCTGTACCAGCTAGCCCCTCATCAACCATGACCATCCTTGCTCACCAGTTAGGGGCAGTTAGTGCTCAGGTAAGTTGTGCTCTTCAGCTGTGCTTGGTATGCTGCTGGATTCTCCCTGACCAGTGAAGAGAACAGAGGGGACATTATAAGTACAGGAGCACATTTATCTATTTGGGTACTGTATTGAAATGCTTTGTCATTACATCTACTACTATGGGCGCTTGTGCAAATCTCAAATGATATGAATAATGTAATGAGTACCAGTAGTTCCACACAACCCTCCAATCTCCGCAGTCCCAACACCCTCCAGATTCCCCAGCTAAATAAGGCAGATGTAGCTCCATCTTATGCTATGATTTGTATCATGCTATTCTCTGAATGGTACAACATATGCCTTACCCCCACCCCCCACCCAAGGCCTTGGAATAGTTGAGACCATGTTGATTCTGATTAATATATAGCCACACTTTGATGCAACCTTTTGCACATTTGGGAACCATCAAAAATCTGCTGATGTTTCTCCATCGCACACGTTGGTAAATCATGATTTTCTCACTTGTCTTTCAGCCATTTTCCTCTAAAACTGCTCAATCCGCAAATGGATTAACAAACTTTTCAATAATTGCATTGGCTAGGTGACTCATTAGCTGCTGCAGAAGCATCAGTGGATCATTTTTTTTTATTCGTTCATGGGATGTGGGCATCACTGGTGAGGCCGGCATTTATTGCCCATCCCTAATTGCCCTTGAGAAGGTGGTGGTGAGCCGCCTTCTTGAACCGCTGCAGTCCGTGTGGTGAAGGTTCTCCCACAGTGCTGTTAGGAAGGAAGTTCCAATTATTGTAATTGCAGCTTGGTTGGCTATTAGTTTTTCATTCCCAGCATTCTCAGAAAGAACATTTTGAAGTGAGTGTTAGCACTTTTTATTAGCAGATGTTAGTAGCATTAATTATAATGAAAAATATTTTTCAATAAAAAAGAAGGATCAGGCCATCAGTGCCCAGAGAAATCCACTTTTTATCCCTGGCTGATTTCCCCTCTCCCCCCCCAACTAACTCACTGACGCCAATTGTAGTAGCCCAGTACAATCAGCTAACTCAACAACGACTAGGGACCAAACCTGGACTGTATGGCTCATTAATTCAACCTGAGATACATTTATCAACAGAACCCATCAGCAAGGGGGCAATGCTACCGATGACTTTAGCTTTTCAATGGCTTTAAATCAAGACTATTTTCTTATTTTGAAAGTCTTGAAGCCCCCTTGAATTGTCTGTAATGAAGAATGGACTTTATACCAACATACGGTCGCCAACTCTGGTTGAACATATTCCTGGAGGTTTCACCCCATGATCTCCTGCCTTCAACCGCCCTGCCCCCACACTCCTGTCATTGGTTGCCCAACATGTCCTTCCCACACTAATTGGAAAGCTAACGCATTATCCGATTGGATGATTCTTGACTGTCAGTCAAACAGTCTTTCCCCCACCCCCATATCCAATATTTTTATAACCAGTAAACAAAAGTGTTCAAAGAAATTTTGTTTTAAAAAACAATTTTTTTGTTGCCCCTCTGATTTTTCTCCCGGGTTGCTCACAGCAGTGTCCTGGAGATTAGTCTTTAATTCCTGGAGACACCAGGGTAATCCTGGAGGGTTGGCAACCCCATACCAACCCCAGCCACTGTATAGGAACCAACCTTCACTAAGGGTGGCACAATCTGCATCATTCTTTCCACAGTGAGAAAGGATACAGCCCTCTGACCCAATGTGTCTCTTTAAATATAAAATGCCTGCATTGTGCATACTTTACAGAGTGCATTATCTTACCTGTTTTCACACTATACTTTATAACATCCCGACAACGTTGTAGCAGATGGTGATGTGATTCTCCAGTGTCCCTCAATTCCAGGTCAAGACGTTTTTTAAGCTCTTCGGGAGGCTGCCATTCACAAACCTGGAAGGTATATACAAAGTTAAGGACACAGTGAGCACAGGGAAAGGTCTAGTGACAAGACTGAGAGATTTCTTTTTGGCACAAGTGTGAAACCAAAATCCAGTAACTTATTGCAACATATTACTTTTTCCCTTTTTAAAAACATTTTGATTTATAATGTCATTGAATATGTTTCCTATTTGTTCTAACAAATTGGATAATGTTTAATTGACCTTTTAATTGACAGCTTGACTGTCACACTAGTAACAGATCAGTTACTTTCCTGGAAAGGAGTTCATTCTCGACTATACACATTACATTCCCATCGCGGTCATCCCAGTTCCAGGCAAAGAGCCCAAATACCAAGTTAAAGATAGAATTTGCATTTGTATAGTGCCTTTCACATGCTCAGACATCTCAAAGCGCTTCACAGCCAACGAATTACACTTGAAGTGCAGTAGCCAAGCACTGCAACCAAACTGCCCACAGCAAGGTCCCACAAACTGCCATGAAATAAGTAACCAGTTAATCTAAGGCGAGAAAGTGAGGAATAAGAAGAAAAAGCGAGGGCAAAAAATAACTGGATCAAGATGTGCAGAAGTAATTCAGTCACCATTTTAAAGTCATTCATTCTGTCCTTATTATTTATAGTTAAACAGCAAACTTAAGGCAATTTGGGAAGCAGAGAAATAGAGTTGGTTGGTGCATAGGATTTCCTCACCGTACAGGCTGAGGAGCTGGGAGACACAAAACTGAGGCATTGTAGTGCCACTATTGGCGGGAAGGTGTTAATTACAGCATGACAAGTTTACATAGGGTAGTTTCCATTATAAATGTGGACACAGAAATTTATAATTGGAAAAGCTGACAGGAAGTGCACACAGCCATATGGTTTTTAATATTTTACAGATTTTGGCTATTGTGTAACTTTGTCTAATGCATAATAATGCACAGTAAGGAATGTTTGCTCCATGTTATTATGTTAAAACCATCTCCCGCTTCCTGTTGGTTCCAATTCTTCAGGCAGCTATTTTAATTTTAAGTCACAAAATTTAATTGCTAGCCGCGTAAAGATGCTGCGAAATGCTTTCCATCCCCATCTCTATAGTAAGACAATAGGATTTTTTTTATGCGTTCATGGGATGTGGGTGTCGCTGGTGAGGCCAGCATTT